>NC_058088.1:67498322-67838636 GCF_014858855.1 Bufo gargarizans
CAGTTGGTTGCCAAAAAACACTATGCTATTGCCCCAGAGCACTTTTGCGTACAACGCAGCATTAGCTATTTTAGAATTTACCTGTGAAATACTGCATTTCTACAGTTGTTTGCAATAAACACTGGTTTTGTGGTAGATTGCACATTTTCGGTGTACGCTGCATTTCTTCAGCAGTTAAACCGTTATCCTCTGCAGTTAAATTGTTGGTTTGAGCATTCAAACTTTTGGTGATAGTGAAGTAATTGTATTCAATTGCTCTGTTACACTGTTGTATGACCTAAAGAAATGTATTCTGTTTATGACACAGGCACTGCCTTACTCTTAAGAAAATTAATTGGCAGTTTAATTGACACCTGGTGGGTGAACACAAATAATGAGGAGAACATCAAATAAGGGACGTGGACATTGTCGTGGTGGTGCTGGTAGAGCACCTGTTGCAGTGAGAGGATGTGGCCATTCTGCACCAGCTACACGTCCAAGTGAAATACCTTCCTCAGGTGGGAGTAGGTGCCAGAACCTGCAGCGTTATTTAGTAGGCCCCAATGCCGAGCTACGGATGGTCAGGCCAGAACAAGTACAGGCGCTAGTAGATTGGGTGGCTGACAGTGGATCAAGTTCCTTCACGTTATCTCCCACTCAGTACTCTGCAGAAAGCTCAGAGTTGGCACCTGCAGCCCATGCCCATCAGTCTTTCACGTCACCCCCTTGCAAATCAGCCAAGCAGTCTGAGCCCCAAGTCATGCAGCAGTCTCTGCTTTTTGATGACTTTGCTGGCAGGGTTTCCCAGAAGTGGAAGGACATTGAATGCACTGATGCCCAACCACTTATGTTTCAGGATGAGGAGATGGGAATACCACTGCAGCATGTCTCTGATGAGGACGAAACACAGGTGCAAACTGCTGTGGCTTTCTGCAGTGTGCAGACCGACAAGGAGGGCAGGGGGAAAGACTGGGTGGAAGATGATGTGGAGGACGATGAGGTCCTAGACCCCACATGGAATGAAGGTCATGCCAGTGGCTTTTATCGTTCAGAGGAAGAGGCAGTGGTCACACCAAGCCAACAGCACAGCAAAAGAGGGAGCAGGGTGCAAAAGCAGAGCGGCCGTCTCCTGCTACTGCCCACCACGCCCAGGGACCAAGCATATTAAAGCCAGCTCCAAGGAGTTCCCTGGCATGGCAGTTGTTCACACAATGTGCTGACAACAATACCCGAGTGGTTTGCACGCTGTGCCATCAGAGCCTGAAGTGAGGCATTACCATTCTGAACCTGAGCACAACCTGCATGACCAGGCATCTACATGCGAAACACAAGCTGCAGTGGAGTAAGCACCTTAAAAACCTCTTCTGCTGCTGTCTTGGCCTATTCCTCCACCTCTGGAGTAACATTGCCACCTGCCGCCCAGCAAACAGAGGATGTGCCACCAACACCACCACCTCAGTCACCAAGCATCTCCACCATGTCACACAGAAGCGTTCAGCTCTCCATCTCCCAAACCCTGGAGAGAAAGCGGAAGTACCCACCTACCCCTGGCCGTGAATGCCAACATTTCTAAACTACTGGCCTTTGAAATGCTTTCATTCCGTCTGGTGGAGATGGACTGTTTCAGACAGCTGATGGCAGTTGCTGTCCCACAGTACGTCGTTCCCAGCTGCCACTACTTCTCCAGGCGAGCCGTCCCTTCCCTGCCCAACCAAGTGGCGGATAAAATCAAGTGTGCACTGTGCAACGCCATCTGTGGCAAGGTCCACCTAACCACAAATATGTAGACCAGTAAGCACGGGCAGGGGCGCTATATCTCCCTAACTGCACACTGGGTAAATGTAGTGGCGGCTGGGCCCCAAGCGGATAGCGGTTTGGCACATGTCCTTCCACCACCAAGGATCACAGGGCATTAGTCTTTCCCTCCTGTTGCCTCCTCCTCCTACTCGTATTCCTCCTCATCTTCTACCACCTCCTCATCCGGTCAGCGAAAGACCTTCACCACCAACTTCAGCACAGCCAGGGGTAAACGTCAGCAGGCGCTTTTAAAATGATGTGTTTGGGGGACAAACCCCACACCGCGCAGGAGCTGTGGAGGGGTTTAGAAGAACAGAGTGGTTGCTGCCAGTAAGCCTCAAGCCCGGTCTGGTGGTGTGCGATAATGGGCAAAATCAGCCAGTGTATTGTCTGAACCTGTATTTAGCACGGCAGGGGGCATCATTACAGACAAACGCAGCCGCCTGTCCACAGCCAAAGTGGACAAGCTCATGTTCATTAAAATGAACTAGGCTTGAATCCCACAAGACTTGCCTGTACCTTTTGCAGATTAGACATTTCTACTGCCATCAAACATACATTTTTGTACTCAAGTCAAGTGCAATGATTCTTTCTTTTATTTTATTTTATTTGTCCCAATATTTTGGGGGCTACCTACCCCACGTTCACTGTCTCCTCAACCTCTGACTCCATATCCACCTCCTTCTCTGAGTTGCAGGTTAATAATTTGTAATTTTTTGTTATTTTATTTTATTTCCCTATCCACATTTGTTTGCAGAACAGTTGCTATGCTCTTAAGCACATTTTACTGCCGTTTACATCTCTCTAGCCTTTTCAAGGACTATGTTAGAGCCATTTCAATGCAAAAAAGACATTTTAATGCAAAAAAAGAACATTTTAGTGCCCCAAATAAAAAAAATATATATTCTTTTCAATTGTCGGGTGAGATGTTACCATTTTTGCTGGGTATAAAACCCTGCTCTGCATAGGTGACAGGGACCTAAATGTTTTAAATTCTTATTTTCAATTGTCGGGTGACATTTTACCATTTTTGGTGTATACAAACCCCTGCTGTGCCTGGGTAACAGGGGACTAAATCTCTCAAAATCCTCTGTTCTATTGCTGGGTGACATGAAGCTAGTTTTGCTGTGAATAAACCCCTGCTGTGCCTGGGTAACAGGGGCCTAAATCTCTCAAAATCCTCTGTTCTATTGCTGGGTGACAAGAACCCCCTTTTGCCGTGAATGAACCCCTACTGTGCCTGGTTGACAGGGGCCTAAATCTTTTAAAATCCTCTGTTCTATTGCTGGGTGACATAAAGCTAGTTTTGCCGTGAATGAACCCCTGCTGTGCCTGGGTGACAGGGTCCTAAATCTCTCAAAATCCTTTGTTCTATTGCCAAGTGACAAAAAAAAACCTTTTGCCATGAATGAACCCCTGCTGTGCCTGGATGACATGAGCCTCATTCTCTCAAAATCCTCTGTTCTATTGCTGGGTGATATGAACCCCCTTTTGCCGTGAATAAACCCCTGCTCTGCATTGCTGACAGGGAACTAAATTTAGTGAACACATCTGTTACTGATCGGAAGATGCACGACTACTAGCGCACACTGGTAGACGCGCTGCTGTTGGCATTCCCACCTGACATCGGGGGCACAGTGGAAGCACAAGGAGAAGGCAGAGGAGGAGGAAGAGGTTCCCAATGCAGCTGGGGCACTGCCAGCACCTGAGAAGGCAGGGTTAGCATGGCCGAAATGTGGAAAAGCTTTATCAGCCTTGGAGGTGCTGACCCGCCCTGCAAACAGTGTATAGTGTGAACGTGTGTTTATCATGGCAGGGAACATTATCACAGGCCGCAGCCAATGTGGACAAGCTTACGTTTATTAAAACCCCATGAACCAGGCATGGATCCCACAGGACTTGTCTGTACCTTGTGCAGAATAGACATTTATACCAGCCTCAACCATCCATTCTTGTACTCAAGTGCATTTATTCTTTGTTTTATTGTGTTATATGTCCCAATATCTCCAATTTAAAAAAAAAAAAATAACACAAATCAGTGTTGGCTACCTATTCCTCCTTCACTGCTGCTTCCACCCACCCAGCCACGTCAACCTACACCGCCACATCCACCCATCCACCGCCTCCTCAACCTCCTACTCCTAGATCCAGATTGTTATTTAGAATTTTTTGGTATTTTATGTTATTTTAAGTCATTTCCCTTATCACATTTGTTTGCAGAGCAGTTGTCATGCTCTTAAGCAATTTTTTTTGCCTTTTGCAGCCCTCTAGCCCTTTCCAGGACTATTTTAGAGCCATTATAGTGCCCAAAAGTACGGGTCCCCATTGACGTCAATGTAGTTCGGGTCAAGTTCGGGTCCCGAGCTCGAACTTTTTTTTTTCAAGTTCGGCCCGAACATCCAGGTTTACGCTCAACTCTACTCATTTCTGGTGTGATGCATTCTAAATGGTGAAAATTTTGGAGAAAACAGTTGATATGCTTGGTGCAAATCAGAACGCCATTCTTTTTGATGCATTTTAAGCCATAATTCTGGTGCAAAATGCTTATTAAATCTCCCCCACTGTGTATGGGTGACATCAAGCAGAGAAAAGTAGGTATTTAAGTGGATAAAACTCTATCTATCTATCTATCTATCTATCTGCTTGTCTATTAGAATCAGTGCAAATTGGAGTGTGGTGGACAAGTACTCTCCACAGGCAAAAGTCTAAGCTTAGCTTTATTCAGTCCAAAAATAGAGAACTGATTTATATATTTTTCCGGCAAACATCACGAAAAAACAAAACAAAAAAAAAACACACATCTTAGGTTTCCTCACCTATACATAAGTTTCACATAACACTTTGTTCCATCAGATATTCCACACTCCACGTGGCAATTTAACATGACTTTTGCGATGGTTTGTATGCTTCTTCCCTTACATAACAGACTGTCAGGGCTGGCGAAGGGTTACTGATCTTTTGTAAAAGAAAGAGGTCAAAGCACAGTGGGCACTGTGGGGGTCATTTATAAAACTGGTGTAAAGTAGAATTGGCTTAGTTTCCCATAGCAACCAATCAAAGTCCACCTTATATTTTGGACTGCTCCTTTGGAAAATGAAAGGTCGAATCTGATTGGTTGTTATAGGAAACTAAGCCATTTCTACTTTTCACCAGTTTTATAAATGACCCCCACAGTGCCCACTGTGCTTTTATAAATGACCCCTTGTGTCTTTTTGACTTTTAGCAGCTCTGCTCGGCATTCATTTGAGAGCCGAATGTGTGGAGTATGGACCACATATACTTTTTTATAGCTATGTAGACTACACTCTCAGTCACATCTGAGTAGAGCTGATGAAAGCCGAGGCACAGTGTTAAGTGCAATGCTTATGCCGCTTTGTTTTATAAAAGTTAACGGGGTTGGCCCATTTCAGATATTGATGGCATATAGTCATCAATGTCAGATAGGTGAGGGTCCCATCTCTGAAGGAGAGAGCATATCAGCATGCCCTGCAATCATTCCGTAAATAGCCAAGTGAGCACACTTGCTGTTTTTGGAAGACACATAATGAAGAATTGAGTATGCACAGTTATAAGTGTGGCCACTGCTCCATTCACTACTATAGGACAGCTGGGACTTGGCTCTTTTCTGAACGCCCATAGAGGAGAATGAAGGGTGGCTGCTCTCTGTTCCTTTCAATGGCCCCGTTCTGTGGATAGGAGCAGGTCCCAGAGGTTGGGGCACAGCAATCTGATCAATATTCACCATGGGCCAAACTCTTGTTTAGTTAATTTTTTGTTAAATATTTATTACACGCTGGTTGTAAAATGTGATGGCAGTTGTTTCTCAAATTCATGTCAAACTTGGTCCATAGGGGAACTCCAAGTGGCCATGAACTGTAGCAATTGTGGAGGTAGAGCTGCCCTGTAGATATTAAATATGGATGACTTTCCACTCAAAGTTGTGCTTCCTCACAGCAGTAAGTAAACAGAAGTAAGGCTGAGCAGAAGGTCTGGAGAGAGGCCGAGATTCATCTCTGTTCCCAAGAGACTAAGCAAATAAGATCCCGAAATTGGGACTAGAACTAATTCATAGCAAAGAGAACTGTGACCCAGTCTGTAGGGTACCCCCAAGGTGAACAGCCGCCATTTCGTTACAACTATGCTTGTACTGCTGTAGCTGTAAATTAGTGAAATAAACCGCTGTTTCTGTTGAACTTTAGGTCTCTTCCACATGAGCAAGTTTTAGAGGGTGCGATGCTTGAAGCAAATGCATAAAATCCAGACATAATCCTGACACATCTATTTCAATGGGTCTCTGCACATCAGTTTCTTCATGCATCATTTTTGCATTCAGAAAAAAAATTGCAGCACGTTCTATATTCTGCACTTTTCACGCAGCTCTGGTTCCATAGAAGTGAATAGGGCTTCAGTACAAAGTGGATTGCATCTCAATGCAATCCATATGTAATGCATTTTTCACTGATGCTTGCTAGAACATGTAAATTGTTGTTCTTCAGTTTTGTTTTGTTTTTCATCCAAAACTGATTGCAGCCCCGTGGAAAAAACTGAAGCATTGAACACAATCACAGACAAAACTGAATGAACTTGCATACAAAGCCATCATTTGTATCCTGAACAGACCCTGAGAGAATCCGTAAGGCCCCTTTCACACGGGCAAGATTTCCACGCGGGTGCAATGCGTGAAGTGAACGCATTGCACCCGCACTTAATCCGGACCCATTCACTTCAATGGGGCTGTGCACATGAGAGGTGATTTTCACGCATCACTTGTGTGTTGCGTGAAAATCGCAGCATGCTCTATATTGTTTTCCACGCAACGCAGGCCCTATAGCAGTGAATAGGGCTGTGTGAAAATCGCAAGCATCCACAAGCAAGTGCAGAAGCGGTGCGATTTTCATGCACGGTTGCTAGGAGATGATCGGGATGGAGACCCGATCATTATTATTTTCCCTTATAACATGGTTATAAGGGAAAATATTAGCATTCTTAATACAGAATGCATAGTACAATAGGGCTGGAGGGGTTAAAAAAATAATAATAATAATTTAACTCACCTTAATCCACTTGCTCGGGCAGCCCGGCTTCTCTTCTGTCTTCATCTTAGCTATGCACAGTAAAAGGACCTGTGGTGACGTCACTACGCTCATCACATGGTCCGTCACATGATCCATCACCATGGTAAAAGATTATGTGATGGACCATGTGATGAGCGCAGTGACGTCATCAAGGTCCTATTCCTCAAAGAAGAAGACAGAAGAGAAGCCAGGCTGCGCAAACAAGTGGATTAAGGTGAGTTAATTTTTATTTTATTTTTTTAACCCCTCCAGCCCTATTGTACAATGCATTCTGTATTAAGAATGCTATTATTTTCCCTTATAACCATGCTATAAGGGAAAATAATACAATCTACACAACACCTAACCACAACCCGAACTTCTGTGAAGAAGTTCGGGTTTGGGTACCAAACATGCCGATTTTTCTGTACGCGAGTGCAGAACACATTACAAAAAATCTTGCATGTTCCCGCAACGCACCCGCATCTTTTTCTGCAACGCCCACGTGAAACCAGCCTACACTCTTGTTAAAGAGGCCTAACAGTTTGTGCCTCTATTGCAATGCATCTGAAAGATTAACTCCTATTTACTGAAACTCTTAATAAAAATGCAACAAAAATGATAAAAACATAAAAATATATGCATGGTTTTTGAGATGCATACCTTTTACCTATAAAAATTGTGTGTGTACTTACTGCATTGTCAAAATATGGAAATTAAGGTAAAATGCACATATTTTTAAAAGGTTTAAAGTATGTAATCCCAGCCTACAGTGGATATACAAAGTCTACACACCCTTGTAAAAATGTCAGGTTGATGTGCTGTAAAAAAAATGAAAAGATGAATAATTTCAGAACTTTTTCCACCTTTAATGTTACCTATAAACTGTACCACTCAATTGAAAAACAAACTGAAATCTTTTAGGTGGAGGGGAAAAAACAAAAATATAATAAAATAATGTGTTTGCATAAGTGTGCACACCCTCTTATAACTGGGGATGTAGCTGTGTTCAGAATTAAGCAATCACATTGAAAATCATGTTAAAGTCAGCATACACCTCCCATCATTTAAAGTGCCTCACATCCCACAGCAAAAGCCGTGGTCCACAGAGAGTTTCCAAAGCATCAGGGAGATCTCAATGTTAAAAGGTATCAGTCAGGAGAAGAGTACAAAAGAATTTCCAAGGCATTAGATATATCATGGAACACAGTGCAGACAGTCATCATCAAGTGGAGAAAATATGGCACAACAGTGACATTACCAAGAACTGGACATCCCTCCAAAATTGATGGAAAAAAAAACAAGAAGAAAACTGGTCTGGGAGGCTACCAAGAGGCCTATAGCAACACTAAAGGAGCTGCAGGAATATCTGACAAGTACTGGCTGTGTGGTACATATTCTTCATATGTCTGTGCAAGACAAAAACCTTTTCTGACAAAGAAAAACATCCAAGCCAGGCTACGTTTTGCAAAAACACATCTGAAGGCTCCCAAAAGCATGTGGGAAAAGGTGTTATGGTCTGTTGAAACCAAAGTTGAACTTTTTGGCCATAATTAGAGTTGAGCGAACACCTGGATGTTCGGGTTCGAGAAGTTCGGCCGAACATCCCGGAAATGTTCGGGTTCGGGATCCGAACCCGATCCGAACTTCGTCCCGAACCCGAACCCCATTGAAGTCAATGGGGACCCGAACTTTTCGGCACTAAAAAGGCTGTAAAACAGCCCAGGAAAGAGCTAGAGGGCTGCAAAAGGCAGCAACATGTAGGTAAATCCCCTGCAAACAAATGTGGATAGGGAAATGAATTAAAATAAAAATTAAATAAATAAAAATTAACCAAAATCAATTGGAGAGAGGTTCCATAGCAGAGAATCTGGCTTCCCGTCACCCACCACTGGAACAGTCCATTCTCAGATATTTAGGCCCCGGCACCCAGGCAGAGGAGAGAGGTCCCGTAACAGAGAATCTGTCTTCATGTCAGCAGAGAATTAGTCTGCATGTCATAGCAGAGAATGAGGCTTCACGTCAGCCACCACTGCAACAGTCCATTGGCATATATTTAGGCCCAGCACACACACAGGCAGAGGAGAGAGGTCCCGTAACAGAGAATCTGTCTTCATGTCAGCAGAGAATTAGTCTGCATGTCATAGCAGAGAATGAGGCTTCACGTCAGCCACCACTGCAACAGTCCATTGGCATATATTTAGGCCCAGCACACACACAGGCAGAGGAGAGAGGTCCCGTAACAGAGAATCTGGCTTCATGTCAGCAGAGAATCAGTCTGCATGTCATAGCAGAGAATGAGGCTTCACGTCAGCCACCACTGCAACAGTCCATTGGCATATATTTAGGCCCAGCACACACACAGGCAGAGGAGAGAGGTCCCGTAACAGAGGATCTGGCTTCATGTCAGCAGAGAATCAGTCTGCATGTCATAGCAGAGAATCAGGCTTCACGTCAGCCACCACTGCAACAGTCCATTGTCATAAATTTAGGCCCAGCACCCAGGCAGAGGAGAGAGGTCCCGTAACAGACAATCTGGCTTCATGTCAGCAGAGAATTAGTCTGCATGTCATAGCAGAGAATGAGGCTTCACGTCAGCCACCACTGCAACAGTCCATTGGCATATATTTAGGCCTAGCACACAGGCAGAGGAGAGAGGTCCCGTAACAGACAATCTGGCTTCATGTCAGCAGAGAATCAGTCTGCATGTCATAGCAGAGAATGAGGCTTCACGTCACCCACCACTGCAACAGTCCATTGGCATATATTTAGGCCTAGCACACAGGCAGAGCAGAGAGGTCCCGTAACAGACAATCTGGCTTCATGACAGCAGAGAATCAGTCTGCATGTCATAGCAGAGAATGAGGCTTCACGTCACCCACCACTGCAACAGTCCATTGGCATATATTTAGGCCTAGCACACAGGCAGAGCAGAGAGGTCCCGTAACAGACGATCTGGCTTCATGTCAGCAGAGAATCAGTCTGCATGTCATAGCAGAGAATGAGGCTTCACGTCAGCCACCACTGCAACAGTCCATTGGCATATATTTAGGCCCAGCACCCAGGCAGAGGAGGGAGGTCCCGTAACAGAGAATCTGTCTTCATGTCAGCAGAGAATTAGTCTGCATGTCATAGCAGAGAATGAGGCTTCACGTCAGCCACCACTGCAACAGTCCATTGGCATATATTTAGGCCCAGCACACACACAGGCAGAGGAGAGAGGTCCCGTAACAGAGAATCTGTCTTCATGTCAGCAGAGAATTAGTCTGCATGTCATAGCAGAGAATCAGGCTTCACGTCACCCACCACTGCAACAGTCCATTGGCATATATTTAGGCCCAGCACCCAGGCAGAGGAGGGAGGTCCCGTAACAGAGAATCTGTCTTCATGTCAGCAGAGAATTAGTCTGCATGTCATAGCAGAGAATGAGGCTTCACGTCAGCCACCACTGCAACAGTCCATTGGCATATATTTAGGCCCAGCACACACACAGGCAGAGGAGAGAGGTCCCGTAACAGAGAATCTGTCTTCATGTCAGCAGAGAATTAGTCTGCATGTCATAGCAGAGAATGAGGCTTCACGTCAGCCACCACTGCAACAGTCCATTGGCATATATTTAGGCCCAGCACACACACAGGCAGAGGAGAGAGGTCCCGTAACAGACAATCTGGCTTCATGTCAGCAGAGAATTAGTCTGCATGTCATAGCAGAGAATGAGGCTTCACGTCACCCACCACTGCAACAGTCCATTGGCATATATTTAGGCCCAGCACCCAGGCAGAGGAGGGAGGTCCCGTAACAGAGAATCTGTCTTCATGTCAGCAGAGAATTAGTCTGCATGTCATAGCAGAGAATGAGGCTTCACGTCAGCCACCACTGCAACAGTCCATTGGCATATATTTAGGCCCAGCACACACACAGGCAGAGGAGAGAGGTCCCGTAACAGAGGATCTGGCTTCATGTCAGCAGAGAATCAGTCTGCATGTCATAGCAGAGAATCAGGCTTCACGTCAGCCACCACTGCAACAGTCCATTGGCATATATTTAGGCCTAGCACACAGGCAGAGGAGAGAGGTCCCGTAACAGACAATCTGGCTTCATGTCAGCAGAGAATCAGTCTGCATGTCATAGCAGAGAATGAGACTTCACGTCAGCCACCACTGCAACAGTCCATTGTCATAAATTTAGGCCCAGCACCCAGGCAGAGGAGAGAGGTCCCGTAACAGACAATCTGGCTTCATGTCAGCAGAGAATTAGTCTGCATGTCATAGCAGAGAATCAGGCTTCATGTCAGCCACCACTGCAACAGTCCATTGGCATATATTTAGGCCTAGCACACAGGCAGAGGAGAGGTTCATTCAACTTTGGGTAGCATCGCAATATAATGGTAAAATGAAAATAAAAATAGGATTGAATGAGGAAGTGCCCTGGAGTCCAATAATATATGGTTATGGGGAGGTAGTTAATGTCTAATCTGGACAAGGGACGGACAGGTCCTGTGGGATCCATGCCTGGTTCATTTTTATGAACGTCAGCTTGTCCACATTGGCTGTAGACAGGCGGCTGCGTTTGTCTGTAATGACGCCCCCTGCCGTGCTGAATACACGTTCAGACAAAACGCTGGCTGCCGGGCAGGCCAGCACCTCCAAGGCATAAAAGGCTAGCTCTGGCCACGTGGACAATTTAGAGACCCAGAAGTTGAATGGGGCCGAACCATCAGTCAGTACGTGGAGGGGTGTGCACACGTACTGTTCCACCATGTTAGTGAAATGTTGCCTCCTGCTAACACGTTGCGTATCAGGTGGTGGTGCAGTTAGCTGTGGCGTGTTGACAAAAGTTTTCCACATCTCTGCCATGCTAACCCTGCCCTCAGAGGAGCTGGCCGTGACACAGCTGCCTTGGCGACCTCTTGCTCCTCCTCTGCCTTGGCCTTGGGCTTCCACTTGTTCCCCTGTGACATTTGGGAATGCTCTCAGTAGCGCGTCTACCAACGTGCGCTTGTACTCGCGCATCTTCCTATCACGCTCCAGTGCAGGAAGTAAGGTGGGCACATTGTCTTTGTAGCGTGGATCCAGCAGGGTGGCAACCCAGTAGTCCGCACAGGTTAAAATGTGGGCAACTCTGCTGTCGTTGCGCAGGCACTGCAGCATGTAGTCGCTCATGTGTGCCAGGCTGCCCAGGGATAAGGACAAGCTGTCCTCTGTGGGAGGCGTATCGTCATCGTCCTGCCTTTCCCCCCAGCCACGCACCAGTGATGGACCCGAGCTGCGTTGGGTGCCACCCCGCTGTGACCATGCTTCATCCTCATCCTCCTCCACCTCCTCCTCATCCTCGTCCTCCTCGTCCTCCAGTAGTGGGCCCTGGCTGGCCACATTTGTACCTGGCCTCTGCTGTTGCCAAAAACCTCCCTCTGAGTCACTTCGAAGAGACTGGCCTGAAAGTGCTAAAAATGACCCCTCTTCCTCCTCCTCCTCCTCCTCCTCCTGGGCCACCTCCTCTTCCATCATCGCCCTAAGTGTTTTCTCAAGGAGACATAGAAGTGGTATTGTAACGCTGATAACGGTGTCATCGCCACTGGCCATGTTGGTGGAGTACTCGAAACAGCGCAACAGGGCACACAGGTCTCGCATGGAGGCCCAGTCATTGGTGGTGAAGTGGTGCTGTTCTGTAGTGCGACTGACCCGTGCGTGCTGCAGCTGAAACTCCACTATGGCCTGCTGCTGCTCGCACAGTCTGTCCAGCATGTGCAAGGTGGAGTTCCACCTGGTGGGCACGTCGCATATGAGGCGGTGAGCGGGAAGGCCGAAGTTACGCTGTAGCGCAGACAGGCGAGCAGCAGCAGGATGTGAACGCCGGAAGCGCGAACAGACGGCCCGCACTTTATGCAGCAGCTCTGACATGTCGGGGTAGTTGTGAATGAACTTCTGCACCACCAAATTCAGCACATGCGCCAAGCAAGGGATGTGCGTCAAATTGGCTAGTCCCAGAGCTGCAACGAGATTTCGCCCATTATCACACACCACCAGGCCGGGCTTGAGGCTCACCGGCAGCAACCACTCGTCGGTCTGTTGTTCTATACCCCGCCACAACTCCTGTGCGGTGTGGGGCCTGTCCCCCAAACATATGAGTTTCAGAATGGCCTGCTGACGTTTACCCCGGGCTGTGCTGAAGTTGGTGGTGAAGGTGTGTGGCTGACTGGATGAGCAGGTGGAAGAAGAGGAGGAGGAAGCCGAGAAGGAGGAGGTGGCAACAGGAGGCAAAGAATGTTGCCCTGCGATCCTTGGCGGCGGAAGGACGTGCGCCAAACAGCTCTCCGCCTGGGGCCCAGCTGCCACTACATTTACCCAGTGTGCAGTTAGGGAGATATAGCGTCCCTGGCCGTGCTTACTGGTCCACGTATCTGTGGTTAGGTGGACCTTGCCACAGATGGCGTTGCGCAGTGCACACTTGATTTTATCGGATACTTGGTTGTGCAGGGAAGGCACGGCTCTCTTGGAGAAGTAGTGCCGGCTGGGAACAACATACTGTGGGACAGCAAGCGACATGAGCTGTTTGAAGCTGTCTGTGTCCACCAGCCTAAATGACAGCATTTCATAGGCCAGTAGTTTAGAAATGCTGGCATTCAGGGCCAGGGATCGAGGGTGGCTAGGTGGGAATTTACGCTTTCTATCAAATGTTTGTGAGATGGAGAGCTGAACGCTGGCGTGTGACATGGTTGAGACGCTTGGTGACGGAGGTGGTGGTGGTGGTGTTGGTGGTACATCCCCTGTTTGCTGGGCGGCAGGTGCCAACGTTCCTCCAGAGGCGGAGGAAGAGGCCGAGGCGGCAGCAGCAGAATAGGCCGAGGCGGCAGCAGCAGAAGAGGTAGCAGGGGGAGCCTGAGTGACTTCCTTGGTTTTAAGGTGTTTACTCCACTGCAGTTCATGCTTTGCATGCAGGTGCCTGGTCATGCAGGTTGTGCTCAGGTTCAGAACGTTAATGCCTCGCTTCAGGCTCTGATGGCACAGCGTGCAAACCACTCGGGTCTTGTCGTCAGCACATTGTTTGAAGAAGTGCCATGCCAGGGAACTCCTTGAAGCTGCCTTTGGGGTGCTCGGTCCCAGATGGCGGCGGTCAGTAGCAGGCGGAGTCTCTTGGCGGCGGGTGTTCTGCTTTTGCCCACTGCTCCCTCTTTTGCTACGCTGTTGGCTCGGTCTCACCACTGCCTCTTCCTCCGAACTGTGAAAGTCAGTGGCACGACCTTCATTCCATGTGGGGTCTAGGACCTCATCGTCCCCTGCATCGTCTTCCACCCAGTCTTGATCCCTGACCTCCTGTTCAGTCTGTACACTGCAGAAAGACGCAGCAGTTGGCACCTGTGTTTCGTCATCATCAGAGACATGCTGAGGTGGTATTCCCATGTCCTCATCATCAGGAAACATAAGTGGTTGTGCGTCAGTGCATTCTATGTCTTTCACCGCTGGGGAAGGGCTAGGTGGATGCCCTTGGGAAACCCTGCCAGCGGAGTCTTCAAACAGCATAAGAGACTGCTGCATAACTTGAGGCTGAGACAGTTTCCCTGGTATGCATGGGGGTGATGTGACAGACTGATGGGGTTGGTTTTCAGGCGCCATCTGTGCGCTTTCTGCAGAAGACTGGGTGGGAGATAATGTGAACGTGCTGGATCCACTGTCGGCCACCCAATTGACTAATGCCTGTACCTGCTCAGGCCTTACCATCCTTAGAACGGCATTGGGCCCCACCATATATCGCTGTAAATTCTGGCGGCTACTGGGACCTGAGGTAGTTGGTACACTAGGACGTGTGGATGTGGCAGAACGGCCACGTCCTCTCCCAGCACCAGAGGGTCCACTAACACCACCACGACCATGTCCACGTCCGCGTCCCTTACTAGATGTTTTTCTCATTGTTATGGTTCACCACAACAACAAATATATTATTTGGCCCAATGTATTGTATTCAAATTCAGCGGGATATAAATTTGAGGCCTAGTATTTAGGCGCTGGGTGACCGGTATGGATTTAGTGACAGAATTAGACTTGGAAATGAACAGAAGCGTGTGTGTGAAGTTATTCTGAATGACCCTATGTGCACCTTCAATATGATCTACCCTTTTAGGGATAGATTTCAAATAGCTCTGATATAGCAGAAACGACTAAATTATGAAATTGCTAAATTGGGAATTGTATTTCAACCCAGAACAAAAAATGTGCTTTGACGGACACTAAATAACTTTCCCAGCCACAACAGGACAGCGGTAACGAGAGATTTAGCGGGATATAAATTTGAGGCCTAGTATTTAGGCGCTGGGTGACAGGTTTGGGTTTAGTGGCAGAATTAGATTTGGAAATGCACAGTAGCGGGTGTGTGAAGTTATTCTGAATGACCCTATGTGCACCTTGAATATTATATACCCTTTTAGGGATAGATTTCAAATAGCTCTGATATAGCAGAAACCACTAAATTATGAAATTGCTAAATTGGGAATTGTATTTCAACCCAGAACAAGAAATGTGCTTGAACGGACACTAAATAACTCGCCCAGCTACAGCACTAGGGACAGATTTAGCTGGATATAAATTTGAGGCCTAGTATTTAGGCGCTGGGTGACCGGTATGGATTTAGTGACAGAATTAGACTTGGAAATGCACAGAAGCGTGTGTGTGAAGTTATTCTGAATGACCCTATGTGCACCTTGAATATTATATACCCTTTTAGGGATAGATTTCAAATAGCTCTGATATAGCAGAAACCACTAAATTATGAAATTGCTAAATTGGGAATTGTATTTCAACCCAGAACAAGAAATGTGCTTGAACGGACACTAAATAACTCGCCCAGCTACAGCACTAAGGACAGATTTAGCGGGATATAAATTTGAGGCCTAGTATTTAGGCGCTGGGTGACAGGTATGGGTTTAGTGCCAGAATTAGACTTGGAAATACACAGTAGCGGGTGTGTGTGAAGTTATTCTGAATGACCCAATGTGCACCTTGAATATTATATACCCTTTTAGGGATAGATTTCAAATAGCTCTGATATAGCAGAAACCACTAAATTATGAAATTGCTAAATTGGGAATTGTATTTCAACCCAGAACAAGAAATGTGCTTGAACGGACACTAAATAACTCGCCCAGCTACAGCACTAAGGACAGATTTAGCGGGATATAAATTTGAGACCTAGTATTTAGGCGCTGGGTGACAGGTATGGGTTTAGTGCCAGAATTAGACTTGGAAATACACAGTAGCGGGTGTGTGTGAAGTTATTCTGAATGACCCAATGTGCACCTTGAATATTATATACCCTTTTAGGGATAGATTTCAAATAGCTCTGATATAGCAGAAACCACTAAATTATGAAATTGCTAAATTGGGAATTGTATTTCAACCCAGAACAAGAAATGTGCTTGAACGGACACTAAATAACTCGCCCAGCTACAGCACTAAGGACAGATTTAGCGGGATATAAATTTGAGGCCTAGTATTTAGGCGCTGGGTGACAGGTATGGGTTTAGTGCCAGAATTAGACTTGGAAATACACAGTAGCGGGTGTGTGTGAAGTTATTCTGAATGACCCAATGTGCACCTTGAATATTATATACCCTTTTAGGGATAGATTTCAAATAGCTCTGATATAGCAGAAACCACTAAATTATGAAATTGCTAAATTGGGAATTGTATTTCAACCCAGAACAAGAAATGTGCTTGAACGGACACTAAATAACTCGCCCAGCTACAGCACTAAGGACAGATTTAGCGGGATATAAATTTGAGGCCTAGTATTTAGGCGCTGGGTGACAGGTATGGGTTTAGTGCCAGAATTAGACTTGGAAATACACAGTAGCGGGTGTGTGTGAAGTTATTCTGAATGACCCAATGTGCACCTTGAATATTATATACCCTTTTAGGGATAGATTTCAAATAGCTCTGATATAGCAGAAACCACTAAATTATGAAATTGCTAAATTGGGAATTGTATTTCAACCCAGAACAAGAAATGTGCTTGAACGGACACTAAATAACTCGCCCAGCTACAGCACTAAGGACAGATTTAGCGGGATATAAATTTGAGGCCTAGTATTTAGGCGCTGGGTGACAGGTATGGGTTTAGTGCCAGAATTAGACTTGGAAATACACAGTAGCGGGTGTGTGTGAAGTTATTCTGAATGACCCAATGTGCACCTTGAATATTATATACCCTTTTAGGGATAGATTTCAAATAGCTCTGATATAGCAGAAACCACTAAATTATGAAATTGCTAAATTGGGAATTGTATTTCAACCCAGAACAAGAAATGTGCTTGAACGGACACTAAATAACTCGCCCAGCTACAGCACTAAGGACAGATTTAGCGGGATATAAATTTGAGGCCTAGTATTTAGGCGCTGGGTGACAGGTATGGGTTTAGTGCCAGAATTAGACTTGGAAATACACAGTAGCGGGTGTGTGTGAAGTTATTCTGAATGACCCAATGTGCACCTTGAATATTATATACCCTTTTAGGGATAGATTTCAAATAGCTCTGATATAGCAGAAACCACTAAATTATGAAATTGCTAAATTGGGAATTGTATTTCAACCCAGAACAAGAAATGTGCTTGAACGGACACTAAATAACTCGCCCAGCTACAGCACTAAGGACAGATTTAGCGGGATATAAATTTGAGGCCTAGTATTTAGGCGCTGGGTGACAGGTATGGGTTTAGTGCCAGAATTAGACTTGGAAATACACAGTAGCGGGTGTGTGTGAAGTTATTCTGAATGACCCAATGTGCACCTTGAATATTATATACCCTTTTAGGGATAGATTTCAAATAGCTCTGATATAGCAGAAACCACTAAATTATGAAATTGCTAAATTGGGAATTGTATTTCAACCCAGAACAAGAAATGTGCTTGAACGGACACTAAATAACTCGCCCAGCTACAGCACTAAGGACAGATTTAGCGGGATATAAATTTGAGGCCTAGTATTTAGGCGCTGGGTGACAGGTATGGGTTTAGTGCCAGAATTAGACTTGGAAATACACAGTAGCGGGTGTGTGTGAAGTTATTCTGAATGACCCAATGTGCACCTTGAATATTATATACCCTTTTAGGGATAGATTTCAAATAGCTCTGATATAGCAGAAACCACTAAATTATGAAATTGCTAAATTGGGAATTGTATTTCAACCCAGAACAAGAAATGTGCTTGAACGGACACTAAATAACTCGCCCAGCTACAGCACTAAGGACAGATTTAGCGGGATATAAATTTGAGGCCTAGTATTTAGGCGCTGGGTGACAGGTATGGGTTTAGTGCCAGAATTAGACTTGGAAATACACAGTAGCGGGTGTGTGTGAAGTTATTCTGAATGACCCAATGTGCACCTTGAATATTATATACCCTTTTAGGGATAGATTTCAAATAGCTCTGATATAGCAGAAACCACTAAATTATGAAATTGCTAAATTGGGAATTGTATTTCAACCCAGAACAAGAAATGTGCTTGAACGGACACTAAATAACTCGCCCAGCTACAGCACTAGGGACAGATTTAGCTGGATATAAATTTGAGGCCTAGTATTTAGGCGCTGCGTGACAGGTATGGGTTTAGTGACAGAATTAGACTTGGAAATACACAGTAGCGGGTGTGTGTGAAGTTATTCTGAATGACCCAATGTGCACCTTGAATATTATATACCCTTTTAGGGATAGATTTCAAATAGCTCTGATATAGCAGAAACCACTAAATTATGAAATTGCTAAATTGGGAATTGTATTTCAACCCAGAACAAGAAATGTGCTTGAACGGACACTAAATAACTCGCCCAGCTACAGCACTAGGGACAGATTTAGCTGGATATAAATTTGAGGCCTAGTATTTAGGCGCTGGGTGACCGGTATGGATTTAGTGACAGAATTAGACTGGGATATGGCCAAAAAATAAACAGACTATTGCTGGTTAAATGCACTTGGTGTGACAGCTTCACCCTGATGTAGGCTTTAGCCAAAAAACAACCACACCATTGAGGGTTAAATGCACTTGGTGACAGGCGCAGCTTGCCCCTGATTTAGTATATGGCCAAAAAATGAACAGACTATTGCTGGTTAAATGCACTTGGTGTGACAGCTTCACCCTGATGTAGGCTTTAGCCAAAAAACAACCACACCATTGAGGGTTAAATGCACTTGGTGACAGGCGCAGCTTGCCCCTGATTTTGTATATGGCCAAAAAATGAACAGACTATTGCTAGTTAAATGCACTTGGTGTGACAGCTTCACCCTGATGTAGGCTTTAGCCAAAAAACAACCACACCATTGAGGGTTAAATGCACTTGGTCGCAGCTTGTGCTGGCGCACCACAAGACACAAAATGGCCGCCGATCACCCCAGAAAAATGTGACTGACAAACGGTCTGTGCAGCCTAAAAACAGTGAGCAATTGAGGATCAGCAGCTCAATGATCCACAGCTGCAGATCGATCAGTTAATCAAGTCCTTTGGAGGAGTTAATCTGCCTAATCTCGCCCTACTGTCGCAGCCGCAACCTCTCCCTACGCTAATCAGAGCAGAGTGACGGGCGGCGCTATGTGACTCCAGCTTAAATAGAGGCTGGGTCACATGGTGCTCTGGCCAATCACAGCCATGCCAATAGTAGGCATGGCTGTGATGGCCTCTTGGGGCAAGTAGTATGACGCTTGTTGATTGGCTGTTTTTTCAGCCTTTCAAAAAGCGCCAAGAAAGCGTCACAAAAGCGCGAAGAAAGCGACGAACACCGAACCCGAACCCGGACTTTTACGAAAATGTCCGGGTTCGGGTCCGTGTCACGGACACCCCAAAATTCGGTACGAACCCGAACTATACAGTTCGAGTTCGCTCATCCCTAGCCATAATTCCAAAGCACAAAAACAACACTGCACATCACCAAAAGAACACCATACCCACAGTGAAGCATGGTGGTGGCAGCTTCATGCTTTGGGGCTGTTTTTTTATCAGCTGGAACTGGGGCCTTAGTTAAGCTAGAGGGAATTATGAACAGTTCCAAATACCAGTCAATATTGGCACAAAACATTTAGGCTTCTGCTAGAAAGCCGAACATGAAGAGGAGCTTCATCTTTCAGCATGCCAACGGCCGAAAGCATACATCCAAATCGACAAAGGAATGGCTTCACCAGAAGAAGATTAAAGTTTTGGAATGGCCCAGCCAGAGCCAAGACCTGAATCCGATTGAAAATATGTGGGGTTATCTGAAGAGGGCTGTGCACAGGAGATGCCCTCACAATCTGACAGATTTGTAGTGTTTTTTTTTTCAAAGAAGAGTGGGCAAATCTTGCCAAGTCAATGTGTGCCATGCTGATAGACTCATACCCAAAAAGACTGAGTGCTGTAATAAAATCAAAAGGTGCTTCAGCAAAGTATTAGTTTACATGTATTAGTTTACATGGGTGTGCACACTTATGCAACCATACTTTTTTATATATATTTTTTTTCCCTCCATGTAAAAGATTTCAGTTTGTTTTTCAATTGAGTGGTACAGTTTATATGTCACATTAAAGGTGGAAAAAGTTCTGAAATGATTTATCTTTGTCTCATATTTTTACAGCACAGAAACCTGACATTTTAACAGGGGTGTGTAGACTTTTTATATCCACTGTATATTGCCTATTAATACACTCAAAATCTTCATGTGAGCTTAAAGGGGTTGTCTAGTTTCAGGATGAACCCCTGGGATCAAACTGTAATAAAAAATGAAGAATGTTTCTCTGGTTCTCCTGGTAGGGCTCTGTTTACCAAGCTGCAGCAGTGACATCAAGTCGACAGCACATGACCACTGCAGCCAATCCTTGGACTCAGCAGTGCACCCAAAGAGGTCAGTGAATGGCTGCAGTGCCCATGTGTTTACATGACATCATCACTGCAGTCGGATAGACAAAGCACAGTCAGGAAAACCAGCCTTGTGGTGCAGGATCCAGCAGGTAAGTACTTAGCTGTTCTTGTTTGCAGGCTGAACTTGAATGTTGTCCAGTTTTACCCCGAAATTGAGCAACCACTTTTATGATGACCTTACACAATTAGTAAAGCCAAATAATGTGGCCTTTCTGTCTGCACACTTTTGTTCATGAACCTTTCAGATGTGGGTTACCTTTTTCTGTTCTCTTTTCTTTGGCTGTTTTGCTCCATTTTATGTATATATTTTGTATAGAAAAAATGTAGAAGTATGAGTGCTTCTATTATACTTTAAAGATTGACTCAATGTTTTGGTTTTGAAAGAAGATGTAAAACGTGGACAAAATATGCACTGTGAAAAATATGCCTCGTCTAACTTTTCTTTTTTTGTCTCAACAACTTTACAGCTCAACGTGCTTCCTGCAAAAAATCTGAGCCACCCTTTAGCTCATATCCAACTAAGTTGTCTTTGAGGTAGGCCATTTTCTGGCTATTGTTGACCAGTGTGCTTGTAAGATATCTATATGGCACATACTAATGTAGCTTTTGTTGATATTCAGAGTTCTTTATTCAAACACACAGCACCTGCACTGAACTCCTTACTGTACAAGTGCAGATGTCAGGTGCATTGTATTTGAATGGTGGAGACTGGGGGAATTGCCTCATTATATGAGCCTTCCACCAGCAGTCTTTTTATGGACATGACCTCAGTGTGAACAGCACAAACGTCTTGGTCAAGTGTACATACCTTATAAAATATCAAAAATAACACATTGCTTCAACAAAGGTAAGGGCTGCCCTAGATTTATATAGCACATGAGGGAGACACACAATGGAAATTGCAGAACTCTAGAATTTGCTGGCATCAAATTAGTTCCCAATCCCCCTGCAGGAGAAGATAGGCACAGATTATTGCCACAGAAGGAAGCTAGGTGGATTCTGCGTGTGAACGCCTTGGGTAAGCTTGGATTAAATGAGCGTAATGATCTCATCGTATTTCTGTAATTGCTCTTACTGTCGCACTGTTTGTTTTTATGGTAGACGATTTGTCTTTTATTTGCATTGTCCACCAAAAGGGTGATAAGGGCGTCATGCGGTGTCATGACAGCTTCCCTCTGGGTGTGTTAAAAGGTAGCACGTTTACACGCGCTTACGTCAGCGGCCTGAGGAGGCGCATTGTTGCGCGAAACGGCCGTCGCCGCTATGCAATGAAGATTCGCTGTCCGCCCCTGCCAACTCTGCTGGTATTTGTTACTCATATCCCGGATAAAATAAAGGATCATTTTATGTATCACTGCTGGATGAGTGCCGCCTTATTAGCCCCCTTTACATTGGAAGTTATATTGTAAGTGTCATATATTAATTTTGCAAACACATTGACCAACAGTAATCAGAAAGTGTCCAACCCCTTTAAGAGTTAATAGTGAAAAAAAAGGGCATGGTCGGACTATGCAAACTGCCGGCAATTTCACTTATCTCTAATTACTATACTTTAAATATACATGTGTGAACTTGTGAAAATGACTGAGCTGGTTGATTGATGCTCTTGAGCAAAAGCTGAACTCTTAGCAGCTGCACAGTGGTGCATCCTGAGGAATGCGGGTTGGCAAACTATGTCAATCCCTGTCAGTATTTAATTTCACTAATGACTTATAAAATTATATTTTATTTCATCAAATTAAGGGGCATCAGTTACATGGAGGAGTCCTTTATTCAAATCATAGTGAATATGAAAGTATGCTGCATATATACGTTAAATAATAAATGTTAGGGGACGGTGGTATAAACTTTGGACGTGTACTAGGGATTTTGTGAGCAAGTTTGCAGAGCATTATAAATAATGAAACCAAATTGAAATGTATGTTGAATGACAATTCTGGTTTTATTACAAATTGCAATGCTTGCAGCCAATTCAGCCCCATACATGCAAGTTGAAGTAGTTTTCAATTTCAGTAAGTCTTTCTCACAGCAGGCACCAAATTGCCTTTTGTGTTTTTATTATTTCATTTATAAATAGATATTCTTTCTGAACTTAATGTTTGTAGGAGAAGGTTACAGTCGTGTAGCAACCAGATGTGGCAGGATGGGGGTAGTAGTTGTATAACTTACTGATGTTCCCTGGGCAAGTGTGCAGTGATGTGGAAGGGTGCACCTTTATACCCTTTGGCGGTGCTGAGACAATCCTCTCCTTTGATGGTTAAGGTGTCCTTGATGTTTGTAGTTTTTGAGGTGCCAGGCTGGATCCCGGTCTGCGATGCCAACACTTTGCAGTGTACAAACCGGATTCCAAAAAAGTTGGGACACTATGCAAATCGTGAATAAAAACTGAATGCAATGATGTGGAGGTGCCAACTTCTAATATTTTATTCAGAATAGAACATAAATCACAGAACAAAAGTTTAAACTGAGAAAATGTACCATTTTAAGGGAAAAATATGTTGAATCAGAATTTCATGGTGTCAACAAATCCCCAAAAAGTTGGGACAAGGCCATTTCCACCACTGTGTGGCATCTCCCCTTCTTCTTACAACACTCAACAGATGTCTGGGGACCGAGGAGACCAGTTTCTCAAGTTTAGAAATAGGAATGCTCTCCCATTCTTGTCTAATACAGGCCTCTAACTGTTCAATCGTCTTGGGCCTTCTTTGTTGCACCTTCCTCTTTATGATGCGCCAAATGTTCTCTATAGGTGAAAGATCTGGACTGCAGACTGGCCATTTCAGTACCTGGATCCTTCTCCTACGCAGCCATGATGTTGTGATTGATGCAGAATGTGGTCTGGCATTATCTTGTTGAAAAATGCAGGGTCTTCCCTGAAAGAAATGACGTCTGGATGGGAGCATATGTTGTTCTAGAACCTGAATATATTTTTCTGCATTGATGGTGCCTTTCCAGACATGCAAGCTGCCCATGCCACATGCACTCATGCAACCCCATACCATCAGAGATGCAGGCTTCTGAACTGAGCGTTGATAACAACTTGGGTTGTCCTTGTCCTCTTTGGTCCGGATGACATGGCGTCCCAGATTTCCAAAAAGAACTTTGAATCGTGACTCGTCTGACCACAGAACAGTCTTCCATTTTGCCACACTCCATTTTAAATGATCCCTGGCCCAGTGAAAATGCCTGAGCTTGTGGATCTTGCTTAGAAATGGCTTCTTCTTTGCACTGTAGAGTTTCAGCTGGCAACGGCGGATGGCACGGTGGATTGTGTTCACTCACAATGGTTTCTGGAAGTATTCCTGAGCCCATTCTGTGATTTCCTTTACAGTAGCATTCCTGTTTGTGGTGCAGTGTCTTTTAAGGGCCCAGAGATCACGGGCATCCAGTATGGTTTTACGGCCTTGACCCTTACGCACAGAGATTGTTCCAGATTCTCTGAATCTTCGGATGATGTTATGCACAGTTGATGATGATAGATGCAAAGTCTTTGCAATTTTTCGCTGGGTAACACCTTTCTGATATTGCTCCACTATCTTTCTGCGCAATATTGTGGGAATTGGTGATCCTCTACCCATCTTGGCTTCTGAGAGACACTGCCACTCTGAGAAGCTATTTTTATACCCAATCATGTTGCCAATTGACCTAATTAGTGTTAATTGGTCTTCCAGCTCTTCGTTATGCTCAAATTTACTTTTTCCAGCCTTATTGCTACTTGTCCCAACTTTTGGGGGATTTTTTGACACCGTGAAAATTTGAATCAACATATTTTTCCTTTAAAATGATACATTTACTCGGATTAAACGTTTGATCTGTCATCTACGTTCTATTACAAATAAAATATTGACATTTGCCATCTCCACATCATTGCATTCAGTTTTTATTCACAATTTGTTTAGTGTCCCAACTTTTTTGGAATCCGGTTTGTATTAGTACTGAAAGCAATAGTGATTCAGTAGTGCAGAACAGTTCTTTACTTAAATTAAACAGGTCAGGACTATTTGTAGCATGAATGGACTGGCATATATTTACAAATGCACTTTCCACAGATATTAGAGTTCTCACAGTTGCAGAGGTCGAAAATAGGCTAAAAGGTGTCTCTTTAAAGTAACCTTCCTTACTCTGCACTTAACTAGCTGACTCTCACGTAAGCATCCAGTCGTAGGTAGTATAGTTTAGACGATACAATGCAACCAGACAGTGGTTACCTTAATGGCAGGCAAAATCTTCTGGACCGTTTTTTGAACAGGTTTCTATACTCACAATACACATGCACAAAATCAACCTTGGGATGTGGAGATTCCCACGCAGGTGATCAACTTGCTTAAATGCATATCCAGGTACCGGAGGCTAACTCCTGGACCCATCGCTATAGAGCCTATAAGTCCTTTATCAGACAAGTTATCTCTACTGGACTACCTCTACACTTCTACTTTCATCTGACTTACTTTTGTAGTTGTTCTGGCTCTGCCATGGATGCTCCAGGATAGGTGAGCTTGTTAGCACTACATCTTTGCATCTATTCTGCTTGCTGTCCAGACTAAGACTGACTTGAACTCTGACTAAAATGTCCCTCCCTCTCTCTGTATAAAGAGGATGACATGAGCCTCATATAGTGGCCGCTGTGGATAAGGCCCATTGACACCTTGTGCAAATGCAAACAGTAAAAGCAATATAAATATTAATGTATATACACTTTTTTTTACACTTTCTTTTGGGCTTTGCAGTGTATTGCGACTCTGGTGCACAACACTGCAGTTGTTCCTATACATTTGACCAAATCAAAAGTGCTCAGAATTTCCAGAAAAGTTCGAGCATATGTAGTTCTTCTTCCTCAGCTGAGAATCAGCTCTATTATAGAAATGAGAATTCTTATAAACTTTTGACCAAAATTATGTCACAAATTTCTGTTGAAAACACTGTTTTAAAGTCATTGAATGCTTAATCATGGGCTTGAATAAATAATTGATAAATAATATTTAGTTTGACCAGCAGTATCCATGTAGAGAAGACATTGTTCCCTGCTGTCTCAACAGTTTCCAACATTGTATTAAGATTATAGTGTCCAACAAACATACATTGCTGACAATTAAACTGAAGAGTCATATTTATTCGGACATGATCTTTTGTCTTAGGATATGAGCCAGGCCTAGATGCTACAGTGAATCAGATATGATTATGTTTATTCTTGAAATAAAGTATGGTACAAAGCCAGAGATCCCACGAGGAGCCAAAATGGAGGATGTGAGTGGTTGAGGCTCTGGCTGTCACAATCAACCACATGTCCTCACATAATTTCTCCAGAGGGCCGTGCAGTGATTCTGGGGCCCCTGCCTGATGGTAGCTGGGGTGCTCCTGATTAGTGATGGCCTTGCAGTTCGCCCGGCGTTCAGTTCACGGCCAACTTTGCGCTGTTCGCGATCCGCCAAACATGCAAACATATGGAGATGTCCACGCGCAACACATTCTTTTGCATTGAGCCGAACTTTAACCCATGACACATCCATCAGGTGGGACAGGACAGCCAATTGAGACATTTGAACACATGAACACACCCCCTACCCTATAACAGAACCTGATCGGGCAGTCATTTTACATTATGTCTTTTGCCAGTGTAGGGAGAGGTTGCATTTTGGAGCAGGGACAGGCTGTTAGGAAATTAGGGACACCAAACGCTAGCTAATAGGGCCACAAAAGTCTTTTTAAGGACTGGTAACATTGTGCTATTGATAGGTGTTATACACAGAGGGGTGTGACATATTCCTTTAATATACTTTCTAACATAGAAAGTATATTATAGTGCATTTGTATGCTTCCAGAAAATACTGATTGAGGGCTGCGATCTATAAGCTTCCACAAAATAGTGATTTTGTTTTTCCATATGCTTGCATCCACAAAATTACTGCTTGAGGGTGATATTCCAGCTTCAACTAAGAACTGATTAATGCCTGCCATATATCAGCTTCCACAAAATAGTGATAGAGGTTTTCCATATACCTGCATCCACAAAATTACTTCTTGAGGGTGATATACGTGCTACAACTAACAACTGATTGAGGCCTGCCATATATCAGCCTCCACAAAATAGTGATAGAAGTTTTCCATATACCTGCATCCACAAAATTACTGGTTGAGGGTTATATACCAGCTTCAACTAACAACTTATTGAGGCCTGCCATATATCAGCTTCTACAAATACTGCTTTTCTCTAGGCACTTTGGCACAGGGTAATTTTGAAAATGACAGGCAGAGGAAGAGACAGGCTGTTCCGCAGGGGTGGTAGGGGTCGGGCAGGTCCACCAGGCTGGAGCCTAATTGGGAAGTTGGAGAAGGTGCTTGCGATTATGCCAACGGACGCACCAGAGTTGGTTGAGTGGCTCACTTAGCCTTCCACTTCTGCACCCTTCTCATCCTCTGTATCTGCACCCTCCTCACTCTCTGCTGTGTGCACCCCCAAGGACACCACAACCACCACCACCATAGCTCCTCCACTCGAGTCAGAGGAATTATTTTCCCATCCATTCCCAGACCTTACCAATAAGCAGCCCTTCTCTGCATTGGATGAGGAAGAGGAGGTAGCAACGGCTGCCACCCAGCAGTCTGACAACAGTACCCAGATCAGCCCAAGGAGGGTGGTCCGTGCTATTGCTGCCTACTCTGAGATCTCACATGGGTGCCCAAAAGAGAAGAAGTGGAGGGGAGTTCAAAGGGAGAGACGGAGCAGCATGTAGGGAGGAGAATGAGGAGAAGCAGGCAGAACTCACAGTACACAGGAGGCAAAAACCAGACTGCAAATGTATCTGGAGCGAGCCATCCACCATGCACGGTCACATCTTGCCCTCCCAGGATGCTGGCACATGGCTCCGCAGTGTGGGTTATTTTGAACGTGTCAGCTGCTGACAATAGTGTTGCCATCTGCAGCCTGTGCAGCCCAACACTCACCTAGGGACGACTGCCTTAAGAAGGCACCTTGCCTCCCATCACCAAGCCCAGTGGGAGCAATGCCATCATAACCAACAAAGCCACACTCCTGGTGCTCCACATCCTGCCTCGTCTCCTTCTCCTCTCTCCTCCCATGTGTCCGCCACTCCACCTTCCACAGTCATCGCGTTCATATCGCACAAGGCAGGGTTCCGTGGCCCAAATATTTGAGCGCAAAAAAATGATGACGCCAGATAATCCTCTTGTCCACTGGCTTGTTGGAACTGCTAGCCCGCCAACTAATGCCATATAAATTGGTGGACTCGGAGGCCTTTAGAAAATTAGTTGCCATTAGCACACCGTAATGGAAGGTCCCCGAAAGGAAATATTTCTCCCAGAAGGGCATCCCTGAACTATATGGCCACGCGCAGTGGCAAGATAATATATCTCTGGCACACAGTGTCGGTGCCAAGATACATCTGACCACAGATACGTGGTCTAGCAAACACAGGCAGAGAAGGTACATAACTTTCACTGCCCACTGGGTGAACCTTCTGATGGCCATCAAGCATGTAACCCATGGCACCCGTGTGAATTTGGTGTTACCACCACAGATTGCATGCAGGCCAGCCTCTTATTCTCCTCCTCCTACTTCATCCTCCATCTCCTTCTCAGCTGACTCCTCCTTTTCCACTGCTACCGCCTCTTCTGCTGCACCCCCTAAGCTCCCCAGAAACTATTTAACGTGCCAGGTGAGACATTGCCATGTTGTGCTGCGGCTGTTGTGCCTGAAAATTCTCTGGCCATTTTATAAGATCTTACACGGCCATGGCTTTGCCTTGCTAACAATCTGCAGTGACACCACTTGCCCGTCAGACGTCTGATTTGTGACAGCCCGACACGGTGGAACTCCACCTTGTATATGCTTGATAGGCTGCTCCAGCAGCAATGTGCCGTTAACGATTTCCTGTATGAACTCTGCAATAGGACAGGTTCTGGGAAGCTTGGTTTCTCATGCAGACTTATGCAGATGCATGCAGACTTCTGCAGCCATATGATAAGATCACCAAACTGGTCAGTTGCAGCCAGTGCACCATAAGTGACATGGTACCTTACTCCGTCAAGGAGCAGAAGCTGGAAGATGAGGAAGTCGCAATGCTGAATGAATTCCCAGGGGCGGCTACTCCATCTGAGACAAGTCAGCAGGAGTCTGAAGAAGAGTCAGAGGAGGGTGGTGGCTGAGGGGAGGGAGGGAGGAGCAAGAAGAGCAGGCTTTAAACTCTTCGGGGATCCCTGCTGTTGTCCGTGTATGGGGAGAGGAGAACCAATCCTAAAAAAAAAAGAGGGCGGTTTGAAGATGTGTTAGTGACTTCATATATATATATGAGATCTAGTGTTAAATGCAAATATTCGGATAGCGGATTTTTATCGCGAATATCGCCACATTGAGAATTTGCAAATATTTAGAATATAGTGCTACTGTATGTATTCGTTATATCGAATATTCAGCATTTTTTCCATCTGAACGCATGAGTCCTATCTGCTTTTTGCTTGTCGGCCAATGAGAAGGAAGCAATGTCAAGTTCACAACAATACTTGTGCACCAATCAGTAATCTGTAGTCAGACCTGCTAAAATGTGAAGTTGCATGTAGTGCAAAAAAAATTCTAATCACTGCCGATTAGCACAATCGCAAATATATTGGATATAAAGCTATTGTAATGTTCTGCCATGCCAGCCATTTTCTGCAGTCTCAGGATTAACTCATGAAACTTCTAGCAGCTTGAAAAATGTAGCCAAAGTGACCCGCGCCTGTATTTCGCGTTGCAAATTCGCATTATGCAATTTTTACATCGACGATTTTTTGCATTCAATAAAATAATCTCGAATTCTCAAATTTGCGAATATATGATGAATATTCTACAAAATATTTGTGAAATATTGTGAATTCGAATATAGCCCCTGCCGCTCATCACTAATAAGATCATTCTTGCAGCCAACCCATCGACAGTCGTCCTCCGGATCCAGCCTTAGGGAACGCCTAGACCGACAGGTGTCCGACTACATCGGGTTAAGGGCCGATGTGGACGCTCTGAGAAGTGAGGAACCCCTTGACTACTGGGTGTGCAGGCTTTACCTGTGGCCAGAGCTGACACAATTTGCCATGGAACTCTTGGCTTGCCCCTCGTCAAGTGTCCTGTCCGAAAGGATGTTCAGCGCAGCAGGGAATATCGTGACTGATAAGTGCACTCGCCTAGGTCATGACAGTGTGGACTATCTCACATTTATTTTAAATGAATGAGGCATGGATCTCGGAGGAATTCAACACCTGATGATGACTATGTGTAATTGAATTTAATTATGTCAGCGCACACATATCAAAGAACAAAGAATGGTCCTTGCCTTATGTATATACAGCGGCATAAAAGGCCTTTTATGTCAGATGAATGCATAATTTTTTGGGTGTGTACTGGCCAACAGTTAAATATTTATCCTGTGACCATCTAAAGTACCCCCAGCCACACAATCCAAAGTTCTTTGCTGTCAGGTTATGCCTATTGGCTAATTTTTGGGGCCTGTACTGGCCGACAGTTACACTTTTTATCTCTAGCCACATAATCACACCCTTCTTTCACTCCTCTGCCTCTCATTATGGTGGCGCATGAAACGCATTGACCATAAGGACCTTCTAATGTCACAGGGTCATGTGACTGTGCTCCCCACTCCGTATTATGCCCTCACACCATACTTTGCCCCCTTATAGCGTGCATTGTGCCCTCTTACCACACTCTGTAAAGTGCCCCTAGTCATTCCCTGTACTGTGCCCTTTTATACCGTTTTATCCAGTCACGGTATGGCAGTGTTATCCGGTCACTGTAAAAAGGTGTTGGCGGTGGCGGTGGTATCCAATAACTGTATGGCCATAACTGTATAAACATAATGACAACCCAATTGTATTATTATTCGGGGGTAGGGCTTATATAATTATATAGATTCTAGTGTATTCTCCTCTTTAAAATGGCAGACTTGGTTCAGTGCAGGAATTGTTGTGCATTTATTTCATGTTCCACTCTTTGGAGATTCGGATGCTGTCAGATCTGTAGACAGTTCTCCTTACTGCAGCAGGAAATTGCATTTTTGAAATCTGAGATATTTAAATTATCTGTTAAACAAACTCCAGCTAGGACTGCTGCAATGCCACTGCCACAGAGGACCCCCAGAAATGGCAGATGGGTTACTGTAGGTTCTGGAAGACTTAGAGTGGTGGATAGAAGACATGTCCCACAGTTGGTGATTCTCCAAAATTCATTTGCAGCACTCTCAGAATGTAAGGACAACATGGATATGGACTCAAGCACAGAGGGTGAGAAACCATCGACTCCTATGTCTAATGTATGCAAGACTGCAGCCAAGGACAAAAAAGATAAAGTGAAGTCTCAAAGGAAGCAGCTGTTGCTGGGTGATTCAATCATAAGAAGTGTGGAGCTTAAAGAAAATGGTTTTGTGAGATGTCTCCCTGGGGCTACTGCTAGAAGAGATAGAAGACGTATTATTAATATTGTTAAGCAAGCAAAGCAGGAAGGGGACGTGGATGTTCTTGTCCATCTAGGGACAAATGACCTGGCTTGCAATGAAGTGTCAGAGGTGAAAAAATCTTTTATCACACTTGGTAATGACGTACAGGATTTTGCATCCACCATTTCATTTTCTGAAGTTCTGCCTGTGCATAATGTTCAGAATGATAGGCAGAGGCGCATAAAGGAGTTCAACACATGGCTTGGTAAATGGTGTCAAGAGCAAGGATTTGGCTTTGTTTCTCATAATAGCTCTACTTGGAATAGAAAGGAACTGTACAAAAAAGATGGTTTGCATCTTTCTCTCAAAGGAACAAATGTACTTAGTGAACAACTCCAAGAATTTGCGAAAGAGTATTTAAACTAGGAAGGGGGGGCAAAAGAGTGAAAATAAAAGAGTCCAATTGCCCCCCGAAACAATGCCAGAACAGGTCAGAAGCACAGAGGGTAAGAAATGATAAGTTCCGAGTCCTCTCTACAAATGCTCGCAGTTTAGGTAAAAAAATCAATGAACTTGGGTCAATAATGGCATCTGAGAATGTAGATTTAGTGGCTGTTACGGAGACATGGTTTAATGAAAGAAATGACTGGGACATAACCATACCAGGGTACTCTTTATACAGAAGAGACAGAGAAGGCAAGAAAGGAGGAGGAGTGGCCCTGTATGTGAAAGATAGCATTAAATCTAACCTAATACAAGTTGGTGAGGCCAACATAGAGTCAGTTTGGGTTACGTTGCAGTTTGCTAATCATGCAGTAACTCGTGTAGGTGTGATATATAGACCACCTGATCAAGTTAAAGAACTAGATGATCTACTAGTTGAAGAAATAGCTAAAATGACAATGAAAGGAGAAGTTATCATTATGGGAGATTTCAATCTTCCAGATATAAACTGGAAAACCAAAATAGCAAGTTCTACCAGGAGTACAGCTATTCTAAATTCCCTACTGGGGTTATCCCTACAACAAATGGTTGAGGAGCCAACCCGGAGGGAGGCCATTTTGGATTTGATATTCACAAATGGGGATTCGGTATATGATGTCATTGTAGGCGAAACCTTGGGATCTAGTGATCACCAGTCAGTGTGGTTTAATATAAGAACTGTGAAAGAGTCCCACCACACAAAAACAAAAGTTTTAGATTTTAGAAAAACAGACTTTTCAAAAATGAAATTAGTCATAAATGAGTCCTTATCAGACTGGAACAGATTACATGGAGTCCAGGAGAAATGGGACTACTTAAAAAGTACATTATTGAAGGCAACAGAAAATTGCATTAGACTTGTCAGTAAAAACAAAAAAAGGAAGAGACCACTGTGGTACTCAGCAGAAGTGGCCCAAATCATTAAAAATAAAAAGCTAGCATTTTGTAATTATAAAAAAAACCAGAGCAATGAAGATAAGGAAATCTACAAGATTAGGTAGAAAGAGGCCAAGCAAGTTATAAGAACTTCTAAAGCTCAGGCAGAAGAAAAACTAGCTCAGTCTATGAAAAAAGGGGATAAGACATTCTTCAGATATATAAATGAAAAAAGGAAATTAAAACAAGGAATAACTAAATTAAAAATAAAGGGCGGAAGGTATGTAGAAGAGAATAAAGGGCTAGCCGACTGCCTTAATGAATACTTCTGTTCAGTTTTTACAAAAGAAAAAGAAGGAGAAGGACCTCCACTAGAAAGGATGACTATTAAATCATTTGATGCATGTGTCTTTACAGAGGAAGATGTTCTAAGTTTGCTGTCTAAAGTGAAGACAAATAAGTCACAGGGGCCTGATGAGATACACCCAAAATTATTAAAAGAGCTTAGTGGTGAGCTGGCAAAACCGTTAACAGATTTATTTAACCAATCATTAGTAACAGGAGTCATCCCGGAAGATTGGAAATTGTCAAATGTCGTGCCCATTCACAAGAAAGGTAGTAAGGAGGAATCGAGCAACTATAGACCAGTGAGTCTGACATCAATAGTAGGCAAATTAATGGAAACCCTATTAAAGGATAGGATTGTGGAACATCTAAAATCCCATGGATTGCAAGATGAAAAACAGCATGGGTTTACTTCAGGGAGATCATGTCAAACAAATCTTATAGATTTTTTTGACTGGGTGACTAAAATAATAGACGGTGGAGGTGCAGTAGACATCGCATATCTAGATTTTAGTAAGGCTTTTGACACTGTCCCACATAGAAGACTTATCAATAAACTGCAGTCATTGAGCATGGACTCCCATATTGTTGAGTGGATTAGGCAGTGGCTGAGTGACAGACAACAGAGGGTTGTAGTCAATGGAGAACATTCAAAACAAGGTCATGTTACCAGTGGGATTCCACAGGGATCTGTACTGGGACCAATTTTGTTTAATATCTTCATAAGTGATATTGCAAAAGGCCTCGATGGTAAGGTTTGTCTTTTTGCTGATGACACAAAGATATGTAACAGGGTTGATGTTCCTGGAGGGAAACGCCAAATGGAAAAGGATTTAGGAAAACTAGAAGAATGGTCAGAACTCTGGCAACTGAAATTTAATGTGGATAAGTGCAAGATAATGCACCTGGGGCGTAAAAACCCAAGGGCAGAATTAGAATATTTGACCCAGTCCTGACCTCAGTATCTGAGGAAAGGGATTTAGGAGTAATTATTTCAGAAGACTTAAAGGTGGGAAGACAATGTAATAAAGCAGCACGAAATGCCAGCAGAATGCTTGGATGTATAGGGAGAGGTATAAGCAGTAGAAAGAGTGAAGTGCTTATGCCGCTGTACAGATCACTGGTGAGACCTCACTTGGAGTATTGTGCGCAGTACTGGAGGCCATATCTCCAGAAGGATATAGATACTCTAGAGAGAGTTCAGAGAAGAGCTACTAAACTGGTCCATGGATTGCAGGATAAAACTTACCAGGAAAGGTTAAAAGACCTTAATATGTATAGCTTGGAAGAAAGAAGAGACCGAGGGGATATGATAGAAACTTTTAAATACATAAAGGGAATCAACTCGGTGAAGGAGAGCATATTTAAAAGAAGAAAAACTACCACAAGAGGACACAGTTTTAAATTAGAGGGGCAAAGGTTTAAAAGTAATATAAGGAAGTATTACTTTACTGAGAGAGTAGTGGATGCATGGAATAGCCTTCCTGCAGAAGTGGTAGCGGCAAATACAGTGAAGGAGTTTAAGCATGCATGGGATAGGCATAAGGCTATCCTTCATATAAGATAGGGCCAGGGACTATTCATAGGATTCAGATATATTGGGCAGACTAGATGGGCCAAATGGTTCTTATCTGCCGACACATTCTATGTTTCTATGTTTCTATACTGTGCCCTGTATTTCCCAGTAGAAAATGATCCTTGGGAAACACAGTCCTCATCCCTGACCACCAGGACCAGGTAGCACTCTGTCAATACATGGCGGCCTCCCCTCTCCGCCACGCTGCTCCGCTATGTACTGGTGCTTATTCTGACACTAGGGCTGGATTCACATCCTATTTTTGCCATCCATTTAATGCACCCAGAAATGTATGCGTTAACAGATGCCTCAGACTGATGCCGTACAGTGGCGTCTGTTAACCATACAGTTCCATGGTACAAAAAAAATTTACGTTAACGTATGCATTTTTTTAATGGACTCTGCAGGATACAAAAACATGGAGTGTTGCACATCTTTATATATCAAACTGATAGGAAATATATTATTTCTAGGCTCCAGCAGGGCACATTTTGAGAGTTTCCCTTTAAGACGCATAAAAATGGCCCCTGATTAAAATACATATTTTTTGTGGGAATTTTTGCCAATGATCCCCCTCTGGTATATCACTGTCCATGTTGTGGGACTATTTGTGTACTTCTAGTAAGTGTTTGCTGGCTGCATATATGACCTGAACATTTGATCGTGAACACGCGTTCGTGAATCCTCCCAGGCGATGTTCGTCCATCACTACTCCTGATGTTAAATGTTTGGATGGGTGCAAGGCAAGGTGTGTAGAGTGCAATGGCCAGTTCTTGAGCTAAGGTATGCAATATAAACATTATGTAGTTATGTGGGGGAGAAAAACACTTTTTTTATACCTAATAACACAATTTCTTACAATTTTTTTTAGCTGTGTGTTTTACGCAGAGTCTTCACTTCATTGACTTTTTCTGATGCCTTTTTCTCCCCTATACCTTGAGTGAGCACAATATGCCTGGTAGTGAATGTCCAAATATTTTCTTTTTGAAATAATTTTTTTATTGAATTGTTGGATAAGAATCAATTACTTAGCAATATTGTTCCAGGATACAGAAAATGTGCAGCTCAGAGAATGAAAATGACTTTTACAATGAGAAGAGGAAATATCGACAAGAGATGCGGTAAATCAATAGTATACAGTAAAATAGAGAAATTAGTAGCTATATATAGATATATATATATATATATATATATATATATAGATATATATATATATATATATATATATATATATACACACACCATATTTTTACATTTATAATGTGCACATAAAATGACAGTGCATCTTATAATGTGAATACTAGTGAGCTTTTTTCATTATTATGAAAGCACTCAATAGTTTGCAGGAGACGTGAGGAGCGCTGACTCTAGCACTGTAAGCGCTTGCTGTACTCTCCCCTCCCTGGTCTTCTTCCAGGAGCCAAGCTGAACATGTCTTGACTGCATACAACATTATAGTCACCTGATGTTATCCGTGGTGTTGAGAACAAATATTTGATTAGCGAATTTTAATCTCGAATATCAGCACTTCGCTAATTTGCAAATATTTTGAATATAGTGCTATAGTGCTAATTCGAATATGCTTTTTTTTTTTTTTTTTTTTTTTAACTTGTTCCCACTTCCCAAAAGCAGTTCTTCTTACATGTCCGGTGGACTCCGTGCTCCTTGCCCGCTCCAGTCAGTGACTGTTGGCGCATCTGCCGAGTGCCGACTTCCTGTGTGCATGGAGTGTCCCCATCACCATGGGAACACCTTCATGCTAGAATGTACTTTCGGATGTGAGAATCACGCATAAGATAAACTATATTGAAATATTCTAAATAAGTACTGAATGGTTTTTTAGGCGTCATAGAAGTGAATTCTCACATTGGCCCGAAGACAAAAAGCGGCCCGGTTAATGGAACATAAATTGTGGCCTTTGTGGGTCACAAATAAGGCTATAGTTTAGCTTATGCAAACATTCTTCTTTTAAGTATGCGCGTTGATCGAATCGCATAAAAGCTTTATGCATTTAGCATAACAATGGTTGACTTGGTAGAATTTTAAAATATTTTAGCTTGCTAGAATTAATGACTATAGAGAATATAGCGCTATATTCGTATTTGTCATATTCGTTAAATCAAGCAAGAAGCCAATAGGAAAGTTGCCTGTAGACAAAGCTGGATTTGCAATGCGAGAATATTACTAGAATAAAATTGTATTTTTTTTTTCCTTATAGTTTTTCAATGTTACCTTCCTGTTTTAGCAATTGAAATGCTTTCTGTTTGTCACCATTGCTCCCTTTACATTTCTATTTATCCACATTGTTGTTTTTTTGTTCCTCACTCTTTTATTCCCTTATGTACCTCTCACAATTATAGTTTAGGGTGCCTTTAAAATGATCCCATTTTGTGGCTGCATTCTTATTGCCAAGTACTTTGTCCCAGTTAGTGAGGCTAATGGCTGGCCAAATTGTGCTTTTTGGAAGTTTGGCGTTGTTGTGCCCCTCTGAAGAAACACTCTTTTGAATGACAATTAGAAGGCTATTATTTTATGGTCACTATTTTCAAGGTTTCCCCCAACCTGAACATCTGTTGCTCCTTTGGGTCTATTGGTTAGTACTAAGTCCAGTATGGCCATCATTCTAGTCAGATCCTGAACCAGTTGGGAAAGGTAATTGTCTTTGGTTATTGGTAAGAACCTGTTTCCATTTATGAGGTCTAGCGGTAATAGATTTTCTGTGGACTCTGGCATTTAAGGTGGCTTATAGCAAACCCTTATCAGTATTTTATTATTGATTTTGCCTCCATATATTTTTTTCATGTAGTCGATGTATAGCACACAAAATTGTTCTTCACTGTCAAGTATGAACAGCGCCAGATGATATAATGTTCTTTACTCCAGGTGTGCACCACAGAAAAAAAAAAACTATATCAGGAAAGAGGCACAGCAGCCCAGAATAGTGAAGCACTGTGCAATTCAATAAAACAGCAATGTGATTTATTGTACTCACAACACAGATAAAAAGTAGGCACATCAAGGTCACAACAGCATATAAAATCCCACGCTGTTGTGACCTTGATAGCTACCAGCCCAACTCGAATTTTGCTCAAAAGCTTCTTCCAGGGAACAAGTTTCACTTCCAGGAGCTGCATTAAAGCAGAGCGAGATAGGATTTAGGATAAAATTATTACACATACATGTCTAGTACAGTGCAGGTTGCTGCCTGCATCTTTGGGAGTCTAAAGTAGTAAAGGGGTCAACATCCCTGATGGTCTGTAGCACTAAAAGTGTTAGTATCAGCATCCCTACATACATATATACAGTGAAATGGCAGTATATCTTTACTTCAAGGGTAGCAAAAGGGTTAATGTTTATAGCGTTTATAACCCTCTGTCAAATTGTTATTTTGCTTAGATTCCTGACAGTGGACAGTAGAAGGCATACCTGGTATCCAGTGAGATACTCAGCTTTCCAGGCTCTAGGTAGTTGTAAAAGGAGGCTGAACACTGATGGTTTCCTCCAAGCACTAATCAGATTAAGTTGATAGAGAGAACTGTGCAACTGTAACTGTATGACTGCACAGTTCCCTTTATAATTGGGCAGAGCAATTAAGGAGCACTCTGCCAAAACGTAATAGAGCTGTAGACAAGTTGTTGAATAGGAGTTGCCACATTTATCTATAAATTGTGTCTGGCATTTATGACTGTGACTGTTAACAGCTTGGGAATGATGACAAGCAGAGTTGGTAGGTCATGCCAAAACTGAATTACCTGTTCCTAAACAATAAGGGAACTTAATGTGTGAGAAAATAAAATATAAAGAAAGAAACATACAGCAAAACAACAACACAAGTGTTATATGCATGCAGTAAATCACCATTATATTAAATAACACATTAATCAGTTATCTTGTATACTTAAAAAGGCATAACTTTTTTTTTTGCAGTTTTACCATGATGAAAAAAGTGTACAATTTTATTAATACCATTTCAAAAAGCTATACAAAACATACCAGTTATTTGTAAAATCACAATTCCACTACATAAATTCAAATTGGTTGTTAGTGCTAGTGTTGATCGAGCATCAAAGTTCTCGGGTGCTCAAGTAGAACACCTCGGAATGCTCGGGTGCTCTACCGAACACCTGAACACAATGGAAGTCAATGGGAGAACCAGAGCATTTAACCAGGCACCCCCTGCTCTGAAAAGAGGAGGGTGTCTTGTTCACATGAAAAGGTCAGAAATTGATGGAAACACCATTGAAATGGTTCGGGAACAGCATGGGGAGGATGTCTGGATGCATCTTGGACTCCCAGGTCACGGCAGTGAACGATGTTGTCCGAGTAGTACGCCAATTTTACAGACTGACAATAATACACACAAAATCACACTAAAAGGCAAAATACATTTTAGAGGTAAAAATGTTAGGAAACATTCTTTCCTAAATATTTACTTGTATATAAAGAGCAAGTGCTGCCAAAAATGACAAGGAGGAGGCACTTTGATACATCTTGTATATCATATAAAGGAGGGCCTCGTTCACATTGTGGTACAATTGTTGAGGTAGTGGGACTCGTACACTAAAGTGAAAGGGCTGCCAAAAATTACAAGGACCCGGCACTCCAATACACCCTTTATTACACATACAGGAGGACATCATACACACCCTTGAAAAATTATTATTTATGGCCTGCTGATGACCCTCAAAAACATTAGGAGCAAGGGCCTGCTGTTGACCCTCTAAAGCATTATTGGCGAGGGCTTGCTGCTGAGCTGACCATCTAAAACATTATGGGAGATGGCCTGCTGCTGAGCTGACCATCTAAAACATTATGGACGAGAGCCTGCTGCTGAGCTGACCTTCTAAAACATTATGGTCGAGGGCCTGCTGTATGTTTATTTGTTGCGTAGCAGCCAACAAACATGCGGGGAGGAGACTCGAGCATCTCACTCGAGCACACCCTGTATTAGGCTGAACACCGTGATGTGCCGAGCATCGCGATGCTCGAGCCGAACTGGTGTTCGGCCGAGCATGCAGCCCAACACTAGTTAGTGCAGGATTGACAAGGGACCAAGGTGAAAAATTTTATGTCACAAACACACACAAAAAACTAGTCTTTACACTTGTTTAAGCAGTTAGTAATTTTCCCTGTTGTTTAGTGAACTTATTCTACTGTGTGATTATATTGCCTCTTAATTTTATAAGCATAGCTGTACCTCCAAAATGTATGGCCTTTTACCTTTTTGTTAGTGAAGAATTGTACCATACCAGCATCATTTATTGCATGCGAGAGCTAGGCTTTAAGATAGAATCATAGCTCATAGTGTCTGTTCATAAAAATCACTGTCAAATCATATGTTGATATTTGACCTTTAGCGTGACATTCTGTTCCATTCAAATTTTTAAGTTGTCTCATAAAACATAATGTCTCAGCTATTTTTCTGGAGCTGAAGTCTGTCAAAGTTTGGATATAAATCCACAACTGACAGTAGCTTTCATCTGAAAACTTTGCTTCGCCTTAAACAAGAGGTTTTTAAGGGATTTGCAATCTGTGTTATTTTCCCTACAGTATACTTAAAGGGATTGTCTGAGTTATGGAAAAAAAAATATATAGCACTTTAAATCTGATGGTCAGCAATATATAACTAAGCTAAGCAAGTTTTAGGCGAAAAAAAAATAATAATAATCTATTTCCTAATTTCCCTTGTTCTCTTCTGGCCCTTTGTTTACTTGCAAAAAAAAAACAATCTGTGCCCCTCCCCCTGCACTGCTAAGGAAGTGAATACAAGTGCTGCCCTGAGTGACATGTCTGCCTGCTGGGAGACTCAGCAGCATGGTGCATGTGTAGGACTACAAGTCCCAGCTGTATAATGACACTGCTAAGCGAGTGAATACAAGTGCTGCCCTGAGTGACATGTCTGCCTGCTGGGAGACTCAGCAGCATTTTGTATGTGTAAGTCCCAGCTGTACAATGACACTGCTGATACACACAGGATCTTTCCCCTACCTACAATGCTCTGCAGAGCTTCTCTTTCAGCTCCTGTGTCCAGCATTTGTCCCCTCACTGCCTGCAGCTACACAGTAAACACTTCAGCCATGAGTCTGTGCAGTTGAAGGGGTTAAGAATCCTGGGAGAGAGCAATAAGCCGCAGCCGGCAGTGCAGGGGGGCGTGGCCATAACAGTGACGTCTCGTGTACAGATCTCTCAGGCTTGTGCACAAACATTATCAGAGTAGGGAGAGAAGCTGACATCACAGGTCATGTGAACCTCAGTGAAATCTGAGAAACCAGCCACTGGAGTTAAACCGAGTTAATTGGAAAGCTGTTACATTTCTCTAGTTATGTCTGTGAAGGTTCTCATTTATCCAGGTCATGGTATATATATGTAAAGAACAAATCAAGGCAACTGGACGTACTGTAGATTTCTTGAAAATGTTTCACTCGTTCTTCCAACGAGCTTTCTCAATTCTGAGTGATTGTACAAAAATTCTGGGAATAAATATGTAACTGAATCCACATCTGGTAATTATACCCAGCATTGGGTCAAAGGTGTTGATTCCATTATCCTAATTGGAGTCAGTAGGTGATAAAGACTTCCCAGAAAAAGGTGTCAAGACAGCATTGTATGTGGCAGACAATAGATGTCTAACCTCCCCACCTCTATTCAAGCTTGGCTTCTCCATTTTTAAGTAGATGGCCTCCTTCACGCCTCATTTGTACCAATCGGCCTCCATATCCAAAACACGTACTTGACTGTCTTCAAACAGGATAATGGAATCAACACCTTTGACCCAATGCTGGGTATAATTACCAGATGTGGATTCAGTTACATATTTATTCCCAGAATTTTTGTACAATCACTCAGAATTGAGAAAGCTTGTTGGAAGAACGAGTGAAACGTTTTCAAGAAATCTACAGTAAGTCCAGTTGCCTTGATTTATTCTTTACAGATATTTCTCTAGTTAGAAACAGAAAGAATAGAAAAAATAACCCCTTTAATTTATTATGAGCTGCAGATTTTTTGTTTATTTATGTTTATGAAAAAGCCAAAATTTTAGCTCTTGGGGTAATTTATCAATCTGAAATAAGCCTAAATTAGGTGTATTTCAGGAGCAGATTCTGGAGCATTTGCTAGTTGCGCTGCAATAGGAGACTTCTCCCTGCTAATGCCAGGTTTAAAATTGTGTGCGTGGCATGGGCGGGGAAGGGGACAGGCTGGCAGGGCCATCTAATTTACCATTTTCTTCACCTGATTTAGGTGTAGAAAAAAGTCTAACCTTAAGACAGCTTGAAAACTATCTTACATCTAGAACTGGCATAGAATCCACTGAAGTTACTGTATGAAGAGGCTGGCACCTCTAAATAACTTCGGCAGAACCACTGCTAGCTTAGGGGTTTATTAAGACCGGCATCTAAATGCTGGTCTTAATAAATGTGCCCCTTGATGTTCAAATTTAACTTATGACTTTTGGTGTATTGGCCACATGGCACAATCATGATCCGTTTGGTTCGTGACCAGCTGTGGTGAAGAACTGCATAGTCAACTAATACTCAACTGCTTTTTGTTTAACTACTGAAGACCGCACGGTGTGGCCAGTCTTCATTGTTAATGGCTGCACGGCATTGAAGGTATTCATTGTTAATGGCCTCACGGCATTGAATGTGCTGCATAGCCATTGAAGGGTACTCCAGATCACTATGGTTATTTTCCTACTGCCCCCCAAACCCTGATGTAAGCACTCAGAGTTGCTTTGAAATACATTGTCAGGACAGCTGTGAACAGCACAGCAGCCCTGACTGTGTATTTCAGTGCAGTTTAAAATGCTGGCAGTTGGAGAGCGATTTGAACTCTTTATCTGCAGTACTACCTATGTATTTCTGTAGATAATAGTCCAAAATTAGGGTCACAGATTTATTTTAACAATGAAGCTTGGCTTTACAGTGCAGTCTTCATTAATTAAATAACAGGCAGCTCCGGCCTAATTGGCTGCACATTTCTCGACTGCAGCTGGCTGCGACCCAAACAGATCACGATTGTGCCGTATGGTCATACCCAAACATTGTTAAAAAATGTCTTCAAAGCTAAACACTTATAAAACAAACTTTACAAAAAATTGTGATGACAAGACAGCGTTTCCAAAGCTTGTTTGCATAAATATTAGCAGGTGTAGCAGAGTTAACAGTCTCAAAACATGTTTGGGAACTCACCAAGTGTGACTGTTAACACTGCTACATCTGTACATTCCACTAGGTGATAAAATCATACTTCAGGAATATTGACCCATGCAAACATGATAACTTCTCATAGATGCTGCAAATTTTATGGAGGTAATGGCATGCACTAAATAGTCCATTCTACTGTTTTGTAGAATTAAGATCTGGGGATTGCAAAGGTCAGGGAAGAAAGGAAAACCTGCTGTCAAGTCCTTGGAACTAATCAATTACTATATGGCCCTTGTAGCATGGTGCATTGTCTTGCAGAAATAATCCTTTTGCCATAGTGTAAAAGACTATCGTGAAGGATGAACTTGATTCTCGACAATACTTAGGTAAACACTACAGTCCAAATGTCCATCCACAGGTACAGTATCAGAGGACCCAGGATGTGCCAAAAAACATTCTCCACAACATTACTACACCACCTGGACTGTTGATACCTAACAATTCATGTTGCCTCCACCAAGTTCTGACCCTCCCATTAACCTGGTGCAACAGAACTCTGGGTTCATCTGACCAGGCAATGTTTTCCCACTGCTCAGTGATCCAATTACAGTATATCATTATTTTGTCCACTGTAATCTTTCCTTTCTGTTTCCATTAGACAACAACACTGAAACTGGCTGGCTGCTGTTAAGGCCCATCGGACATGTTAGTTGGGAGGAGCAGCGTTTTATGTGGCAGCAGTTTGCTTGACTGTGTATCGCCTGTTTATCAAAATAATTCCTGACCTCCAGCTCTGATACCATTCATCAACAAATTGTTTATGTTCGCATACTCTCAAAACCATTGCACGAGAAAACCATTCAAGACTGGCAGTTTTTTTTTTTTTATATATATATACTGGGCCAGCTAGTCTAGCATCAATGACTAGGCCTCATTCAAAGTCACTAGCGATGAGCGGCTTAGGCAATATTCAAATCTGCTATATTTTGTGAATTTTTGGCCGAATATTCGCCATAAATTTGCAAATTCAAGAATTTGTGATCTCCAGTCATTGTTTACTTGATTGCGAAAATCGGTAATGTAATATATTTGCAATAAATTTGTGATAAATTTGCAATAAATTAGCGATTAGACTATTTAACACTTGAATACGAATATATAGCACTATATTCTAAATATTCGTGAATTCTTGAAGTTGTGATTCAAATATTTGCGCTCAACACTTAAAGTCACATAGATTACTCAAGTTTTTCAATTCTAATGTAGATTCACATTGAAACTGATCTGCGGGGAAAACTGATTTTATTCTGAACTCCAGGGTGTCTTGTCGAATCACTTATTGGAACCAAACTGGATAGCCAGAAAAAGTCACTCTCAATCTAGAAGACCCAATAGTCCATGCTTTAAATGGACAAATTAACAACAGTTGATAGCTTGAGGTTCCTGAAGCAAGATCCATGGTATAAAAAGGAACTGCCTTACAAAATTACTGTAACAAGTAATCAAATGACCCACATAAGCAAATATTATATATGTTATAATGTTATACTTCTGTCTGTGATTTTTATATTTATGGGGGGGGGGGGGGTTTCTCCTGAGTATGAAAAGTTATGTCATAAAGTTCCGAAAGATTAGTAAAAATCCTCATTAAGCAATTATTTTGCTCCAAAATATTCTATAAATATCATGTAAACCGCAATTTAATTTGCACTTGGCAGTACTTCTTAAAACGTCCTTTGGATAACCTCATATGTTCATAAGAATTATGAAAAAATAAAAAAAAATAAGAAAAAAGGATGTGCAGTAGACACAATTTATTATCTACAAGACAACACTCAAAGCTTTACAGGTAAGGAAATCTATTAAAAACCTGTCATGTTTCTTATGCAGACAAAAACCAACTTGCCATTAAGATTTCTCTAAAATCAATAATTCATCTACATAAAATTGTCCTCCTCTTTTGTATTACAATTTTTTCTTACCTTCACGATTTATTAGTAGTTCAAAAAATGTCATAAGTTAACTCATTGCATCTTCAAGGTCATGCAGACACCTTTTCAGAAATAACTGAACAATAAACGTTCCATTATTATTAACTTATGTTTGAATTCACTTCTCACGTACATTCTTGAGTGGGTTTGGGAAAAAAGGAGTAAACATTACGTGTTTGGATAATCTCTGTAATCGATGAGTCAAACTCTGCAATGACGTAGGGCAGGTTGTGGTATGTGTGTACGTGTAGGTGGTTTTGCTCAGTGATTTGTAACTTTTAAAAACTGCATATTATAATTAGAAAAGCTTCTCTTTGTTTCATATTATACTATAGGCAATGGAAACCATAACATAATTGTTGGCTTGTGCACACAGCCGGGAAACAGTATGGTAGTACTGTATCATTTTGTGTGCCATCATGAAACGTGCCCTCCGGTGATTAAGGTGCAGAAATAGTTTCACCTTGATGTAAAATCTAACAGAGATAAAACCTTAAGGCCCCTTTCACACGGGCGAGAATTCCATGCGGGTGCAATGCGTGAGGTGAAGGCATTGGACCCGCCCTGAATCCAAACCCATTCACTTCAATGGGGCTGTGCAGATGAGCGACAATTTTCACACATCACTTGTGCATTGCGTGAAAATCGCATCATGCTCTATATTGTGCGCTTTTCACGCAACGCAGGCCCCATAGAAGTGAATGGGGCTGCGTGAAAATCGCAAGCATCAGCAAGCAAGTGTGGATGTGGTCCAATTTTCACACATGGTTGCTAGGTGACGATCGGGATGGGGACCCGATCTTTATTATTTCCCCTTATAACATGGTTATAGGTAGGGTGGAGCGAAACCAAACTGTAAAGTTTGTGTTTGTACCGAACTTTAGGATTTTTGGACCCCATAACCAAAATTTTCAGTGAAAGTTCGGGTTCAGGTTCAGTGTTCGGCCAATTAATGGCTCTTTTTGAAAGGCTGCAGAGCAGCCAAACAACGAGCATTTAACTTGTGTGCCCTTAGGCTGGTTTCACACGGGCGTTGCGGATTGGGTCCGGATGCGTTCAGAATGCGTTCAGTGAAACTCGCACTATTTTGCAAGCAAGTTCGGTCAGTTTTGTCTACTGTTGCGTTTAGTTGTTCAGTTTTTTCCGCGCGGGTGCAATGTGTTTTGATGCGTTTTTCACGCACGTGATAAAAAACTGAATGTTTACAAACAACATCTCATAGCATCCATCAGTGAAAAATGCATCGCACCCACACATGCTTGCGGATGCAATGCATTTTTCAGGCAGCCCCATTCACTTCTATGGGACCAGGGCTGCGTGAAAAACGCAGAATATAGAACATGCTGCGATTTTCACGCAATGCAGAACTGATGCATGAAAAACAATGCTCATGTACACAGACCCATTGAAATGAATGGGTCAGGATTCAGTGCGGGTGCTATGCGTTCACGTCACGCATTGCACCCACGGGGAAAACTCGCTCGTGTGAAAGGGACCTTAGAAGTAGAGTTGAGCAGACACCTGGATGTTCGGGTCCGATGGGTTCGGACGAACTTCACAAAAAAGTTTGAGTTCGGTACCCAAACTTGACCCCGAACCCAAACCCCATTAAAATAAATGGGGACCCAACTTTTGAGCCCAAAAATGGCTGTAAAAATGTCATGGAAAGTGCTAGAGGGCTGCAAATGCCAGAAAAATGTGGATAGGGAAATGACTTCAAATAAGATAAAATACATAAAAAAATAATCTTGATCTAGGAGGTTGAGGAGGTGGTGGATGTGGCGGTGTAGGTGGAAGCCGCGGTGGATGAGGAGAAGGTAACCTACACTGATTTTTGGTTTTAAATAGGGTTGAGCAAACCCGAACTGTAAAGTTCTGGTTCGTAGCGAACTTTAGGATTTTTGGACCCCGGAACCGATCCCGATCTGACTCAGTGATCCACATAGAAATAGTTGTGTGGGTGCAGGGCACAATCTTTTTACCCTGCCCTGAGCCCATTGACCAAAAAAATAACTTTTATCTGTCTGTTAGTTAGGTGGGCGGCGGCCATTTTATGCACCAGCAATGCATCTGAGCTTTTGAGAAATTGCAAATTACCATTTTTTTTGCAAACTACAACATCTGGATTAGTCATTGTGCAATTTAAGGTAAAAATACACCTATCATTTTCTGGAGTTTTAAAAAACACACTTTTTTTGCCCCCAAAATTTTTATTTTCCTGATCTGCAAGTATTAAATTCAAGTTTAATAAATACAACTTTCATATTCTGTTACCAAAAAAAAAACACTTTTTTGGCAATCTACAACATCTTGATTAGTCAGTGTGCAATTTAAGCTAGAAATACACCCATCATTTTCTGGGGTTTGAAAAATACACTTTTTTGACCAAAAACACTATTTCCAGGCCTTGCAGCATCAGCACGTGTGAAATTACAGGCTTATGTACTGCTGTAAAATTCAGTTGTTAAACAAACACTTGTTTTGGCACAAAAAAAATTGTTGGCAGCCTTTGATGCAGATGTCATTGTGAGATACAACCTTAATACATTTGGGTTACATTCAGAGATTTTAAATTCTGCCATTAGGTGCACCAATATTGAATTCAGGCCTACACTGGTTCAGGCCCTGTGAGATACCCCCTCCACATACAGGGTTTGATTCAGGCATTTGAAATACAGCCATTTGAAATAGATCCATTTTGTGCAAAGAAATATTTAATTTAAGCCTACACTGGTTCAGGCCCTGTGAGATACCACCTCTACATACAGGAGTTTGATTCAGGAATTTGAAATACAGCCATTTAGAATACATCCATTTTATGCAAATAAATATTTAATTTAGGCCTACACTGGTTCATGCCCTGTGAGATAACCCCTCTACATACAGGGGTTTGATACAGGCATTTGAAATACAGCCATTTGAAATACAGCCATTTAGGGCAAAGAAATATTTAATTTAGGCCTACACTGGTTCGGGCCCTGTGAGATACCACCTCTACATACAGGGGTTTGATTCAGGAATTTGAAATACAGGCATTTGAAATACATCCATTGTGTGCAAAAAATAAATATTTAATTTAGACCTACACTGGTTCATGCCCTGTAAGATACTCCCTCTACATACAGGGGTTTGATTCAGGCATTTGAAATACAGCCATTTGAAATACAGCCATTTTGTGCAAAGAAATATTAAATTTAGGCCTACACTGGTTCAGACTATGTGAGATACACCCTCTGTATACATGAGTTTGATTCAGGCATTTGAAATACCGCCATTTGGTGCACCAATATTTCATTCAGGCCTACACTGGTTCAGACTATGGGAGATACATCCTCTACATACAGGGGTTTGATTCAGGTATTTGAAATACAGCCATTTGAAATACATCCATTTTGGGCAAAGAAATATAGAATTTAGGCCTACACTGGTTCATGCCCTGTGAGATACACCCTCTACATAAAGGGGTTGATTCAGGCATTTGAAATACAGCCATTTGAAATACATCAATTTTGTGCAAAGAAATATTTAATTTAGGCCTACACTGGTTCAGGCCCTGTGATATACACCCTCTACATACAGGGGTTTGATTCAGGCATTTGAAATACATCCATTCGTACATCCACAAATGGTGAGGCCTGAACAAGTACAGGCGATAGTAGATTGGGTTGCTGACAGTGGATCCAGTTCCTTCATATTGTCTCCCACCCAGTCTCCTGCTGAAAGACCACAGTTGGCATCAGTGTTTCACCTCACCCCCTTGCAAATCAGCCAAGCAGTCTGAGCCCCAAGTCATGCAGCAGTCTCTTCTGCTTTTTGATGACTCCGTCAGCAGGGTTTCCGAGGGCCATTCACCTAGCCCTGCCCCAGAAGTGGAAAAGATTGAGTGCACTGATGCCCAACCACTCATCTTTCAAGATGAGTACATGCATTGCAGCACATCTCGGATGATGACGAAACACAGGTGCCAACTGCTGGGGCTTTCGAACATGTGCAGACTGACAAGGAAGGCAGGGGTAAAGACTGGGTGGAAGATTATGTGGAGGACAATGAGGTCCTCAACCCCACATGGAATCAAGGTCATGCAAGTGACCTATGTAGTTCGGAGGAAGAGGCGGTTGTCGCACAGAGCCACCAGCACAGCAGAAGAGGGAGTAGGGTGCAAAAGCGGAGCGGCCATCCTCTAGACAGTACGCCTCCTACTGCCCACCGCAGCAAGGGACTGAGCACACCAAAGCCCGCTCCAAGGAGTTCCCTGGCGTGGCAGTTCTTCAGACAATGTGCTGACGACAAGACACAGGTGGTTTGCACGCTGTGCAATCAGAGCCTGAAGTGAGGCATAAACATTCTCAACCTGAGCACAACCTGCATGACCAGCATTTAAGTGCAAAGCACAAGCTGCAGTGGAGTAGACACCTCAAAAACCAACAAAGGTCTCTAGCTCCTCCTGCTTCCTCTTCTGCTGCAGTCTCAGCCTCTTCATCCACCTCTGGAGTGACAGTGCCACCTGCCACTCCGCAAACAGAGGATCTGCCAGCAACACCAACACCTGGGTCACCAAGCATATCCACAATGTCCCACGGAAGCGTTCAGCTCTTCATCTCGCAAACGCTGGAGAGGAAGAGGAAGTACCCTACCCACCCACGATCCATAGCCCTGAATGCCAGCATTTCTAAATTACTGGCCTTTGAAATGCTGTCCTTCCGTCTGGTGGAGATGGATAGTTTTAAAGGCCTGGCTGTCCCACAGTACGTCGTGCCCAGCCGCCACTACTTTTCCAGGCGAGCCATCCCTTCCCTGCACAACCAAGTGGGGGACAAAATCAGGTGTGCACTACGCAACGCCATCTGTGGCAAGGTGCATCTCATGACCGATACGTGGACCAGTAAGCACGGTCAGGGCCGTTATATCTCCATAATAGCACACTGGGTAAATGCAGTGGCAGCTGGGCCTGAGGTGGATAGCAGTTTGGTGCATGTCATTCCATCACCGAGGATTGCAGGGCGCTTCAGTTTGCCTCCTGTTGCTTCATCCTCCTACTCCGTTTCCTCATCCTCTACTGCCTCCTCATTCGGTCAGCGTAACACCTTCACCACCAACTTCAGCACAGTCAGGGGTACACGACAGTAGGCAGTTTTAAAACTTATCTGTTTGGGGGACAAACCCCACACCGTGCAGGAGCTGCGGACGGGCATGGAACAAGACACAGATGAGTGGTTGGTGCCAGTGAGCCTCAATCTCGGCCTGGCGGTGTGCGATAATGGGCAAAATCTTGTAGCAGCTCTGGTACTAGCCGGTTTGGCGCACATCCCTTGCCTAGTGCACATACTGAATTTGGTGGTGCAAAGGATCCAAATTACCCAGATATGTCAGAGCTGCTGCAGAAATTGCGGGCCGTCTGTGCGCACTTTTGGGGTTCTCACCCTGCTGCTTGCCTGTCAGCGCTGCAGTGTAACTTGGACTTCCCGCTTACCGCCTCATATGCGACGTGCCCACACCACGTGGAACTCCACCTTGCACATGCTGGCCAGACTGTGTGAGCAGCAGCAGTCGATAGTGGAGTTTTAGCTGCAGCACGTATGGGTGAGTCACTCTGCGGAACAGCACCACTACACGACCAATGACTGGGCCTCCATGCAACACCTGTATTCCTTGTTGCGCTGTTTTGAGTACTCCACCAACATGGCTAGTGCCGATAACGCCGTTCTCAGCGTTACTATCCCACTTCCATACCTCCTTGACAAAACACTCCTGGTGATGATGGAAGAGGATGTGGCACAGGAGGAGGAGAAGGAAGAGGGATCATTTCATAGGGTTTCCGGCCAGTTTTTCACAAGTGGCTCCGAGGGTGGGTTCCTGCCCCCACAAACGCCAGGTGCACAATTGTCCAGCCAGGGAACAGTTCTGGAGGATGATGAGGTGGAGGATGAAGAGGAGGAACCATGTTCACAGCAAGGTGGCACTCAAACCAGCTCATGGCCATCACTGGTGCGTGGCTGGAGGGATACAGAGGACACAGATGATACACCTCCCACAGAGGACAGCTTTTCGTTGCCTATGATCAGCCTGGCACACATGAGCAATTACATGCTGCTGTGTCTCTGCAATGACCGCCGAGTTGCCTACATTCTAACCTGTGATGATTACTGGGTGGTCATGCTGCTGGATCACCATTACAAGGACAACGTTCCAACCGTTCTTAAATTGCCCGAGTACAAGCGCATGCTGGTAGATGCGCTACTGATGGCATTCCCATCTGACAGCGGTGGCACAGTGGAAGCACAAGGAGAAGGCAGAGGAGGAGGAAGAGGTCTCCAATGCAGCTGGGACACTACCAGCACTTCAGAAGGCAGGGTTAGCATGGCCGAAATGTGGAAAAGCTTTGTCAGCATGCCACAACAACCAGCACCACCAGCTGATATGGAACGTCTTAGCAGGAGGCAGCATTTCAGCAACATGGTGGAGCAGTATGTGTGCACATGCTTACACGTACTGAATGACGGGTCTGCCCCCTTCAACTTCTGGTTCTTCAAATTGGGCACATGGCCTTAGCTTGCTTTTTATGCTTTGGAGGTGCTGTCCTGTCCTGCAGCCAGTGTATTATCTAAATGTGTGTTTAGCATGGCAGGGGGCGTTATCACAGACAAGCACAGCTGCTTGTCCACAGCCAATGTGGACAAGCTCACGTTCATTAAAATTAACCAGGCATGGATCCCACAGGACTTGTCCTTACCTTGTGCAGAATAGACATGTATACCGGCCTTACCCAGCCATTGTTATACTACAGCACAATTGCTCATTGTTGATATTGGGGTGTACCCTAATATAAAAAATAAAACCAGTGTTGGCTACCTCGTCCTCTTCCACCACCGCTTCCATCTACACCACTACGTCCACCGATTCCTCAACCTCCTTCTCCATATGGACCTCCACCTCATACATCAAGATTATATTTTTTTAATTTGTACATATTTCATTTTATGTCATTTCACTAATTTGTCTATTACATTTTTGGGTGAAATTCACCAATTTTTGTCTGTGATATACCCCTGCTCTACCTAGTAGACAGGTTAACAAATTTCACTAATTTGTCTGTTAAATTTTTGGGTGACATTCACCAATTTTTGGTTGTGATATACCCCTGCTCTACCTAGTAGGACAGGTAAACAACAATTTTTTGTAATTTGTCTGTTAAATTTTCTGGTGACATTCACCAATTTTTTGCTGTGATATACCCCTGCTCTACCTAGTAGACAGGTTAATACATTTCGCTAATTTTTCTGCTACATAGTCGGGTGACATTCACCAATTTTTAGCTGTGATATACCCCTGCTCTATCTAGTTGACAGGTTAATACATTTCACAAATTTTTCTGTTTCATTGTCGGGTGACGTTCACCAATTTTTGGCTCTATATACCCTTGCTCTACCTAGTAGACAGGTTCATAAATTTCACTCATTTTTCTTTTACATTCTTGGGTGACATTTTACCATTTTTGCCGTGAATAAACCCCTGCTCTGCATAGGTGACAGGGACCATTTTTTTTTAAAATCATCTGTTCCATTGGTGGTTGACATTAACCCATTTCTGGTGATGAAAAACCCCTACTCTGCATAGGTGACAGGGACTTAAATTTAAAAAATTCATCTTTCATTTTATTCAATCCTTCTGCTTTAATAATTTGTCCCACATTTCAGCTTGATCACATTGCAGCCATTGACCTCCATTGGTTGTGATTTCCCTTCCTCACGCTCCCTCTCCGGCGTGGAACCCTGATTTGCCGCTAACCGTGATCAACATGGTAGGCGCAGAAAAGAACATTGAAAGTTGATAGAGCAGATATCCAATTGGATCATGAACATCACGGGGATGTGCGACATGGTGTACACACGCCTACATGTACTGACTGATGGGTATGCCCCCTTCAACTTCTGGGTCTACTAATTGGGCACATGGCCTGAGCTTGCCCTTTACGCCTTGTAGGTGCCCTGCAGCCAGTGTACTGTCTGAACATTTGTGTAGCACAGCTGGAGGGGGTTATAACAGGTTATATTTCCCAATGTTTTGGGGTGTACCCTAATTTAAACAACATTTTTTTTTTCTAATTTACTTAGCATTCTGTATTAAGAATGCTATTATTTTCCCTTATAACCATGTTATAAGGGAAAATAATAAAATCTACACAACTATGATCCCAAACCCGAACTTCTGTGAAGAACGCACCCGCAACACCCGTGTGAAAGAGGCCTAACTCCTCTGTTTGAAATCAGAATTATACAGAGATACAATAAAGATGCAATACACTTAATTAGGTGCCCAAATCTGGCCATGTACATGAGGCCCAATTCAGATTTTGTATGAGGATATAACTCTTCCTGCTCAATGATCCTATAATATGCTGTGCCATGCAAGCAATTTCTGAAAACCAATGTGTTATTAAGTTCCTAGAAACAGAGCCGGTTTTAGACAAAATGTGGCCCAAGGCAAAATCAAAACTGGGGCCCACTGGCGTCTTGTAATAATGTAGTAATAACACAGTTACATTCTGTTAATTCCAGCCCTCCCTCGCAGATTTGCATCCCATAAAGCTCCTCACACAGATCTGCACCCTCATGGCCCCAGAATACGCCACATGCCCCCTCACCTCACACCAATGAGTACTCACGGCATCTGAGAGTGTTAAAAAACAGAAGGCGAGGGATTCCTCTTGAGGAGCACTTTCCCCCAGCAGAGATTGTGGAAAGCACCCTGTTCTATAAAAAAGCCGAAGCCTGTTCTAGGCTTCCAGGCTCATTGTTAGTATATCCCAGTTCATGCCAGCCACTAGACACATCACCATAGATATAACTATAAAAAAGTTATGAGGGCAAGAATATCACGATGTTCATAACACTGTACTCCACATATGGACACAGCCATATATGGAGTCAGAGCAGGGACTCCTAAGCCACAAATTTCCCACTATTTAATGATACTGGAGTCCTGACTCTTCAACCATCTGCCTGTACTGAAACAGGGGGCCTTTAGAGGATCGGGCCCTAGGCAATTGCTCACTTTGCCCCTTCCCCCAACACTGGCCCTGCCTAGAAATAGGCAGCTGTGAAGAACCTCTGCATGCCTACCCATGAATTTCAAGTCATAAAGAGATATAGTACAGGGTCTCGTTGCACTCAAATGAAGGGGGTGAGTATATCTTTAGTTTTTTTTATTACTGCTAGGAAATTTGGCTTCACAACAAATTGTTCATGATATTTGGATCAAGTTCCACCTCATTAATTAGCAGGTCTCCAACAGAAAAAAGAAAGTGGAGAGCAGAAAGTAGAAGCAGATAATAATGTAGAGTACTAATAGTGTACATGGAGAATACTTTAAACCATCATACAGCTTCATCAATGGAAAAATATTATGTTTTTCAAAATGAGGTCAAACAAACGTGAAGAAAATGTTTGCACCCTTAAGGCCAAAATTGTCTGAGTGTCCACTCCGATTAAAGTGAAAGTGGGCAGGCTTGTCTTGTATACAATGGATGGAGCTATGTAGTTTCTACACTTAAATTCAACGATAAAGCTACTGCAGAACAGATGATCGGCAGTGGTGTGCTGAGCAGATATTGATGGCCTATCCTGATTATATGGCATGAATGTAAAAGTACCAGAAAGACCTTTTGATAGGTTACGGCTCTGGTTTCCAAACCTTTCAACATTTAAATATGCATACACAAAAAAAGCACTGGTATGTATAATTGCACCCTGTTTTATAAATATGCAGTAGTGTGAAATGGAATCTGTTATCGGCAACCTCCCTATCCAACTGTTTGAAAATATCTGTGGTTCTCCTGATTAAACCACTGTTTTTCTTTTGTTGATTCTAGGCACCATTCCACAGTTTTGATACTTTTTTAATATGCAAATTCAGACTCTGGAGCAAAGAGGACATCATTGTTGCTCTTGTTGTGCCCAAGATCTACTAATTTCTGTGACCAGCCCATCCTGGCTGCTTTGATGGACAGGACCAGACGGTGGCAAAGCAGCTAGGGAGGGGCAGGCCACAAAAAGGAGCAGAGCTTGGGCATGACAAGAGAAATGGTGATGGCCTCCTTCCACCAAAGGTCTAATGTGCATATTAGTAGAAACTGCCATAACGTGATAATGGAACCTCTGATCTACAAAAGTAAAACACAGCAAAGTGTCTATGCAAGCAGTTTAATTCGGAGGTCACTGGTGGCCGACTCCCTTTAAACACATTTTTTTTTTTTTTTACAAAGGAACCTTATGGGTGATGGATGCCACTGTATGTCATCCATCAGAAACATCCATGTCATGTATACATTATGGCTTATTTGTTAAATAGAGGTTGTAAACATGACATGAACATAGCCTAGTCTTCACCAGATTGCCTGCTCGTTCGCTAAATGCATTGACAATCAAGCATTATATAAATCCATGCCCAACCATATTTAATCCTGTATCCAGGCTACAGTTGGCCTAAATGTGCACCGTTGTTTTCAAAAATGTATACTTTTGCTCTAATATTGTAATCACTGACAAAACACCATTACATTCAAACATGGAAAGTCTCTTTTAATTCCATCAATTATTTCTAGGTGTTATTTTTTATGTCAATGATTATATATTAATGAAATAATAGTTATTAAAGAAATAATAGTTAATTGTTGGGTAATAGCACAAACAGCTTGCAGACCACATGTTGAGGAAATAGGCTTTGATAAAAGCATTTGTTTATAGAATTTACAACTGACTCACATCATACTGCCATTGATTATTTGCCAATCTGTAGTTGAAGATTTTCTTTCCATTTAATTGTGTGAAAATATTCAAGCAGATTATATTAGTAACACACAGGGAACATATGACTATATTATTTCCTTTCGTGTACTTTTAATATATCAAAGATTAAAACTATATAATTTCTTCTTCTTGCATTAAAAACATCTCCTGGGTTGTAAATGTAAATAGAAGAGATGAGAGAATTAAAAAAAAAAAATTGCTGGTTCGCCAATAAAAAAAAAAAATTGTTTTGATCCGAATATATTCAAGGCAAATTTAAAGGGAACCTGTCATGTGGATATTTGATTATAATCTAACTGTCATGGAACCATGAACCAGACGTACAACAAGAGATAAGTGGAATAAAAAGGCTTTATTGAGAATCAAGCTGTAAGCAAAAGTCCAAACGGATGGCTAAACCGAAGCAGGGTCTTGCGTAGACAGAGGTCAGGAACCAGAAGGGTAGTCAGACGAAGCCTGGATCAGGAACCAGAAGGGTAGTCAGACGAAGCCTGGATCAGGAACCAGCAGGGTAGTCAGACGAAGCCAGGATCAGGAACCAACGGGGTAGTCAGACGAGGCCAGGATCAGGAACCAGAAGCAGGAGCAGTCTTAGAAGCATGTGAACACAGGAGGACCAAGCAAGGAACTGAAGCCACAGACCTCCTATATATATGAGCTAGGCATCCAGCTCCTCCCAGTGGGAAGGAGAAGCCGCAGGGTGGGAGGCTACAAGAAACCCAGAAACCAAGATGGCCGCCAGCACATGTCAAACGAAGGAGAACAGTAAGAAGGTAAGACCATGACAGTACCTCCCCCTCAAGGGCCCCTCCTCCGCGGAGTAAGGAACGGTTTCTGAGGGAAGCGTGCGTGGAAGGCTTGGAGCAAAGCAGGAGCATGGACATCTGCGGAGGGAACCCAGGAACGCTCCTCTGGACCATAACCACGCCAATGGACCAAAAACTGCAACCGACCGCGGACCAGGCGTGAGTCCAGGATATTGCTCACCTCATATTCCTCACGATTGCCCACTTGGACCGGACGGGCCGAGGAACCGAGGAAGTGAAACGATTACACACCAATGGCTTCAACAGGGAGACATGAAACACGTTGGAGATCCGCATGCCAGGAGGAAGCGCAAGGGCATAGGCTACCGGGTTTACCCTGCGAAGCACTCGGAAGGGACCAACAAAGCGAGGCGCCAGCTTGGGAGTGGGCACTCGAAGGTTGAGGTTGCGGGTGGACAACCATACACGGTCTCCGACCTGGTAGGAAGGAGCGGGCGCTCGTCTGCGATCAGCCTGGAGTCTCTGGCGCTGCGCAGAGACATCAAGGGACCTCTGGATCTGTACCCAAGAAGCACGTAGGACGGAAAGGTGATCCTCCACAGCCGGAATATCCTGGGGAGAGAATACCTCCGGTAACACGGCAGGTTGGAACCCATAATTGGCCATGAAGGGAGACGTCCCAGAGGAAGAGTTCACCGCCGTGTTCCTGGCAAACTCAGCCCAAGGCAGGAGGTCAACCCAATTGTCTTGGTGATCGGAGACATAGCAACGAAGGAATTGCTCCAAGGCCTGATTGGATCGTTCTGCGGCCCCATTGGACTGAGGGTGGTAGGCCGAGGAGAAAGAGAGATGAATCCCCAACTGGGAGCAAAAGGCGCGCCAGAACCTGGACACAAACTGACTCCCCCGATCCGACACAATCTCCTTGGGCAAACCGTGCAACCGGAAGACCTCCCTGGCGAAAATCGTGGCCAACTCTTGTGCAGAGGGTAACTTCTTGAGAGGAACACAGTGGCACATTTTGGAAAACCGATCCACAATCATGAGAATGACCGTATGGCCTCGGGATGCAGGGAGGTCCACAATGAAATCCATCCCCAGGTGTGACCTATGGGCGCTCCCCGGTGGCTATGGGTTGCAAAAGGCCCAACGGAAGGTGCCGAGGGGACTTACTCTGGGCACAAACGGAGCATGCCGCTACATATGCGGCGATGTCGGAACGTAGAGAAGGCCACCAGAACAGACGTGAAACAGCCCAGGACAGCTGATTCTTTCCAGGATGCCCCGCGGCCTTGGAGTTATGGTAGGTTCGCAACAACCGAGTGCGCAACTCCTCAGGCACAAAACACCTGCCGTTGGGTCTCCCAGAGGGAGCACCAGATTGAGCCGCCAAAATCTGCTCACCCAGGGGAGAGGTCAGGCTGGTGCGAATGGCGGCCAGGATCTGATTCGGAGGTATGACCGAAGTCGGAATCGACTCCTCCCCGGACAGCTCGGAGTACTGCCGTGATAAGGCATCCGCTCTGATGTTCTTGGAACCGGGTAGGTAGGAGACCACGTAATTAAAACGTGACAAGAACAGAGCCCATCTGGCCTGACGTGGTGTCAATCTCTTGGCCTCAGAAAGGTAGGTCAGATTCTTGTGGTCCGTCAGGATGAGAACCGGAACCACCGAACCCTCGAGCAAGTGCCTCCATTCTTTAAGGGCCTGCACGATGGCCAATAACTCCCTGTCACCAATCTGATAGTTGCACTCCGCGGAAGACAGTTTCCGGGAGTAAAACCCACAAGGAAGCAGAGGACCCTCTGGTGTTCTACGCTGAGACAGAAGGGCGCCTACTCCCGTCTCAGACGCGTCCACCTCGAGGACAAAAGGCAACCCAGGGTTGGGATGCGACAGAATCGGAGCCGACACAAAGGCGGACTTTAGAGCCTCAAAAGCTCGGATGGCCTTGAGCGGCCAGACCTGGAAATTACTGCCCTTCCTGGTCAGATCCGTGAGAGGCTTGGCTAGCATAGAAAAGTCCCTGATGAACTTCCGATAATAATTGGCGAAGCCCAAAAAGCGCTGCAGGGCACGGAGACCACTGGGCTGGGGCCACTGTAAGACAGCCGAAACCTTCTCAGGATCCATGGAGAACCCCTCAGCGGAAATGATGTAACCTAAGAAGGTTACCTGGGATCGGTGAAATTCGCATTTCTCAAGCTTACCGAACAGCCTGTTCTCTCGTAACCGTTGCAACACTCGTCTGACATCCATAATGTGGGCCTCCATGGATTCAGAATATACCAAGATGTCATCCAAATAGACCACCACACACTGCTGCAACAGGTCACGGAAAACATCGTTGATGAATTCCTGGAAGACTGCGGGCGCATTGCACAACCCAAAGGGCATAACCAAGGATTCATAATGACCGGTCCTGGTGTTAAACGCGGTCTTCCACTCATCGCCCGCCTTGATCCTTACCAGGTTATATGCCGCCCTCAGGTCGAGTTTGGTAAAGACCGTGGCCCCTTTGAGGCGATCGAACAGCTCGGAAATCAAGGGTATCGGGTAAGCGTTCTTGATCGTGATGCGATTGAGACCCCTGTAATCGATGCAAGGCCTCAACTCACCGCCCTTCTTTTTCACAAAGAAAAATCCAGCCCCTGCCGGGGACGAGGATTTGCGAATGTGTCCGCGTGAAAGCGCCTCCCTCACGTACTCCTCCATGGCCACATTCTCCGCTACCGACAGTGGATAGACTTTGCCACGAGGAGGAACGGCACCAGATTGTAACTCTATGGCACAATCGTATGGGCGGTGCGGAGGTAGGGCAACCGCGCGCACCTTATCGAATACATCCCGGTACTCTTCGTATTCAGGAGGCAACAGAGAGTCCGAGGAAGTACACAGCAACTTGACAGGCCCATGGATGCAACTAGCCCCACACTGCGGTGACCACGAAAGGATCTCGGCCGATCTCCAATCGAAAGTCGGATTATGCTTCTGGAGCCAGGGGTACCCCAAGACCACCGAGTAGTGTGGAGACGAAATCACCTGGAGACAGACCGACTCTCTGTGAACGGCACCAATGGCTATCCCCACTGGAAGGGTCTCATGAGTCACGTGTGGCGGCAGAAGGGGTCTGCCGTCTATCGCCTCAAGAGCCAGTGGGGAACCTCGAGGCTGCAGAGGAATGGAATTGGCGGCAGCGAACACTCTATCAATGAACAAACCACCAGCACCAGAGTCCACCAACGCCTGGGTCGTCACCGAGCCCCCGACCCAGGAGAGGACAACAGTGATCAGTGGTTTGTCAACACGGGAAACCGGGGACGAGGAGACTCCACCCAAGATCTGCCCCCGACAGGATCTCAGGTGCGAGCGTTTCCCGGACGGTTCGGACATGCCAACCGAAAATGCCCACCGAGACCACAGTACATGCATCGGCCCTCGCGTCTCCGGAGTACCCTCTCCCCCTCGGACAGGCGAGCAAACCCCAGCTGCATGGGTTCACCCCCAGACAAGTCATCCCCAGGAGGCGTGGATGGAGAGGGAGGCACGGGTGGGACAGCAAACGTAGGCGCCAATCTGTTAGAAGACCTCCGCAGGCTCTCCTTAAAGGAAGGTCTCTCCCTGAGTCTGGTGTCAATCAAAATCAGGAAAGAAATAAGAGACTCGAGCTCCACTGGTAGGTCCTTAGCTGCAACCTCATCCTTCAAGGCATCCGAGAGACCATGAGAGAAAGCAGCGACCAGAGCCTCATTATTCCAGCCCACCTCTGCTGCCAGGGTACGAAACTCAATGGCGTATTCAGCTACGGATCGTGAACCCTGTCTGATGGACATAAGGAGCTTCGCAGCAGAGGCAGCACGAGCCGGCACATCGAATACCTTCTGAAGAGAAGCAACAAAACCGGAAAACTCGGCAACCACCGGATTGTTGTTCTCCCATAAAGGGCTGGCCCAGGCCAAGGCCTTGTCCGAGAGCAGCAAGATCAAGAAGCCCACCTTTGATCTCTCAGTAGGAAAGGCATGTGGCAGCAACTTGAAATAAATGCCCACCTGGTTAAGGAAACCTCGACACTGAGTTGGCTCTCCCCCAAAGCGCTGTGGAAGGGGGCAGAACCGGTCATACCCCGAGACACCGCAGGCGCAGCAACAGGTGTCGGGGTAGACTCTGGCGCAACAACCGGAGCGGCAGTAGGAGCGGGCCCAGGAGCGACAACCGATCCATCGGCAACGGAAGCGAAATGAGCCGTGCGTTCAAGCAGGGTTTGCAACGCCACAGCGAACCGACCCAACAGGTGATCCTGCTGATCAAGTCTGGCAACCAGCGTAGGTAGCGAGGATGGCCCTGTACCGTCAGAATTCATGGCTTGGTCCTAATGTCATGGAACCATGAACCAGACGTACAACAAGAGATAAGTGGAAATAAAAAGGCTTTATTGAGAATCAAGCTGTAAGCAAAAGTCCAAACGGATGGCTAAACCGAAGCAGGGTCTTGCGTAGACAGAGGTCAGGAACCATAAGGGTAGTCAGACGAAGCCTGGATCAGGAACCAGCAGGGTAGTCAGACGAAGCCAGGATCAGGAACCAACGGGGTAGTCAGACGAGGCCAGGATCAGGAACCAGAAGCAGCAGCAGTCTTAGAAGCATGTGAACACAGGAGGACCAAGCAAGGAACTGAAGCCACAGACCTCCTATATATATGAGCTAGGCATCCAGCTCCTCCCAGTGGGAAGGAGAAGCCGCAGGGTGGGAGGCTACAAGAAACCCAGAAACCAAGATGGCCGCCAGCACATGTCAAACGAAGGAGAACAGTAAGAAGGTAAGACCATGACACTAACTAATTATATACAATTATTAACTACAAAAAGTACCTTAGATGTATTCACTTACTGGTGTGACAGATGGTTACCTCATAATATACACACACAAAGATGCCAAATGCTGCATGTTAATAAGCTGATTTGAGTCAGTGAGTCCAGCGTTTTTAATTCAGAGCTTTAGTCACTGTCCACCTGCTGCTGATTCATATGAAAAAAAAACTGTCAATCAGCAGCGGGTAGGGGGTGAGAGTCAGGAGCTCATGAATATTCAGGTCTCATCCTTATGAGCTGGAGCTTTTCAAAACAAGATGTTGGCAGATTGACTGGGTCAATTAAAGAAAGTGAGCCAGCATTTTGCTAAGAGAATCAGTCACTTATTTATGTTGCCCTTAGTTAGGACACCATAAAACTGGTGAAAGGTTCCCTTTAATTAAAAAACAGCTATTTCCTGGCTGCAGAGAGCCTTTATAGTGGTGTATAACACTGTGCCTTGCAGTAACATGCCTAGGGAGTCTGCTGTGGTAGGGAAATAATACTGTGAGTCCGTATAACAGGCAGATGACAGGCGTCAGTCCTTGAATCTCTGCACACTTAACTTATTTGGACAGTCACAGGGCTAAAACTGACCAAATAACTCAAGTATGAACTCAGCCTTACAGGTCAATGTTAGCACCAAGAACAAGCGGACTCCTTTTACACCGTCGTCAGCTGATTCCACATAGATGTTTACAGAACCTGTTCTATTAAACACTTATACAAGTAGAGCCCCCGACTAGTTGAGAGGGTGTCAGTAGTAAGTTTGTGTTGACGTCACAGATTTTTTTGCCCTTCCTCTGATCCGTCAGAACAATAACCCACAAAGAATGGACCCTGTCTGTTGAGCATCCGCCTTTACTCGGTCAGCATTTGGTCAGTAATCAGTATTGCTAATGCCAACAAAAAGCAGGAGTGGATCCAAAACAGAGATTACACATGAATATAATATTTGCATGTCTTCTGTGTTTTGTACCCACTCCTGCTTTTGGCTACCAAATCACAAGCCAATTCTGATGGGACCATACAGGCCTTACAGCTTCTGCACAGAAAGGATCATTTGTGCGTCTCATTTTTCCTTCCTTTTGACAGATCAGAAGGGTCAAATAAATGATGATGTCAGCCAGGCCAAAAGGCAAATAGTTACCCAGTCATGAAGTGGGGAGGGTGGGAACAGCATGAGAAGTTCACATAGTGGCCCTATGACATAGTGGTGAGGTGGAAGCAGCATGAGGATGCCACAGAGTGGCACAATGACAGTGTGGAGGTGGCAGCAGCAACATCAGGAGGAGGCCACAGAGTGGCACAATGACAGCATGGAGGTGGCGGCAGCATCAGGAGACCACAGGGTGGCAAGGTGACATAGTGTGGAGGTGACAGCAGCATGAGGAGAACACATAGTGGCACTATGACATAGTGGTGAGGTGGAAGCAGCATGAGTAGGCCACAGAGTGGCACAATGACAGTGTTGATGTGGCAGCAGAAGCAGCATCAGGAGGCCACAGAGTGGCACAATAACAGAGTGTTGAGGTGGCAGCAGCATAAAGAGGAGGCCACAGAGTTGCAAGGTGACATAGTGCAGATGTAACAATAGCAAGAGGAGAGCACAGAGTGGCAAGGTGACATAGTGCAGATGTAACAATAGCAAGAGGAGAGCACAGAGTGGCAAGGTGACATAGTGTGGAGGTGGCAGCAGCATGAGGAGGCCACAGAGTGACCCAGTGACAGAGTGTGGAGGTGGCATCAGCATCAGGAGGCCACAGGGTGGAATGGTGACATAGTGTAGAGGTGGCAGCAGCATCAGGAGGCCACAGAGTGGCAAGGTGACATATTGTGGATGTGGCAGCAGCATAAAGAGACCACAGAGTGACCCAGAGACAGACTTAGGAGGTGGGTGGCACTAACAGTACCCACTGACGATGGTGGTGTATTAAGGAGCCTTTGGCATCAGATGTGTGGCATCAGGTGGGTGGCAGCAATCGGAATTGTAGCTGAGGATGATATCCAGAATAAACTGATCTCTTTTGTCAAGGTTTGGGTTAGGCAGCATGGATGATCTAATCTGATGAATCAGGCATTGGTGGGTAGAAATCTTGGCTGACAAACGCCTGACTTATCTTGACAAAGGTCAGCCTCTCCACATTTTGGGTGGACAGGTGAGTTCTTAGGGTAACTATGGCCCCCGCCACACTAAACACCCCCTCTGATGCCACACTATTGGCTAGGCAGGACAGCTTTTCCAGGGCACACTGTGGCAGTTGTGGCCACAAATCCAGTTTGGCTGCCCAGTAGTCCAGCGGATCTTCAATGTGGGTGATAGGGTGCTGTCCAAGTATGCCACCACCTGCTGGTTCAGGTCCCGCTCCAGGTCTAGCTGCTGCTGGTGAGTAGTTTTTTCACTAGGCAGGTGAAGAAAGCAGCTCATCAGCGACTCTAGACTTAAGTTGCTGCTGATGGAGCTTGAACTGCTCCTAACCCCACACCCTACCACAGCAGCCATGGCAGAGGAACCTGAGCGCAGAGGGCCCCCCCGGTCAGACCTGCAAGAGAATGGACGATGGCGCACATGGCAGTGGCCAACTGACTACATAGTTTGTCTCTATAGTAGTTCAGTTTGTCCTTCCTCTCAGTGGGTGCAAATTTTGGACTGGTAGTAAGGGTCCAATAAGGTGGAGAGCCAGAAGTCATCCCTCTGCCGAATGGTGACAATTCGGCTGTCACTACGCAAGCAAGTGAGCATGCATCGGGCAATTTGTGCAAGTGACTCGGAGGGACTCCCTGCCTCCATCTCCACTGCATACTTCCACAGTGTGTCTGGGTCCTCTGCCTCATTTTCCTCATTGCCCTGTAGCTCCTCTGTCTGTTCCTGCTACTCCTCTCCTGTCACCTATGTAGAAAAACCACCCATTTTGCTACACATTACTTGTGCTCCATAGTATGATTTAATCCATTTTTTATTTTACACTGTGTTTCTACTGTCAGATACCGCAATCAGCTCTGAAAGTGGCATATGAGGGGTACAATGATGGGAAGCGACGCAATAGCCACTCCCTATCATTGTACCCACTACTTAAAAATAAATGGGTTTAGAAGAAACTTTTCTGTAAAATTCAGCGAAGCTGAATCACATTTTTTTATACTTTGCTCATTCATCTCCAGTCCTTACCGCAGAAAGTGAATTGCCGTTTCCAGCATCTATTCCTGACTTGTATATGAGGTCTTGAGTTATCTGTCTTGGTTATCTGGTTATTTTTCTTATAACCTCATTTTTGGTTTCTTATTTGGATCATTTAAGGGCTTTGGAACCAATTACTGGTTTTCCATAGAGCTATGGACTCAAGTTACAATGGTTTCAACATGCAATGGTCATCCCAGAACCAATTAATATTGTAATTTGAGGGACCACTGTATATTATACTGATATCAATTTTAGACTGCAATTTAAAAATCAACTAGATACTTGATATCATTATTTTTGACATTTTTGAGTACCTTTTAAAATATACCTTCCTATTAGCATTAAATATTTCAATATTTGACACTGAAAAAATAAATATATCTATCTCATACTGTTAGAAGAAACCTGATATGCTGTAAATTCGGAATTTGAAATTAAGATAATGCATTTGCAAGGAAAGAAAGCAAGATTAACAAAGCCTTCAAATTGGCAGCATCAATGTTACTTGCCATGTGGGAGAAGCTAAATCCGTACAATTGGGACTTTGGCTTCTCCAGACTAGGGTTGGATCCTGAACATGCCACAGATTGTATATAATGAGGCTCATGGGATCTAAGTTGATGAGCTGAAAACCTCTTTAATGGTTATTGACAAAGTATCATTAATGTCAGTCTGTTTATGGTCCTAAGAGGTGAAAGCTTTTGTGCCTTTGTAGAATCACAGATGTGAAAAAAAGAAAGAAAATACTTTGAAAATGTTTGTCATCATTACTGACAAACTCAGTAAACAGCACATGGTCTGTATTGTACATAAAAAGACAGTGGCGTAATATTGATGTAGTATTTACCAGGCTATAAAATGTCACCTTTTACTAGTTTTGTCACTTTAAGTGTCAGCCTGCTGGGGGATAATGGCTCTGTGTCCACATTTTGCACCTGCAGCACCTGTAGAGACCTACTAGATTCTTATGTCTACTAAAAGAGTTCATGCTAGGCTGTGTTCCTTGCTTATGGCAGAAATTATGCTTTTCCTTATGTTTTTCATCTTTGCTGACGTAATAATGCTAAGGCACATTACAGATGTCTTAAGAAACAGCAAAAGGTATTGTAGCATAAAAATAACTAAATGCAGCTAACATATGTACCTCAGAGCTTAATGATATCTTTTGGCACAGCAGGAACATTTGCATAATTTTGCTCCTATTTTATCACAATTTGTCAGTCAAATGTCACATTTGTGAGTCATATTGTAAGTGAAATATAAAGAATTTGCTTGAGAATCCAACAGTCACAATTCACTTTTTAATTGATTTATTTCTAGAAATATATATAGTGGAAATTAGCATTGTAGCGATAGGCAAAGTGAGTCATATTAAACAGGGCTTTGCCTGTTTGGATTTTGTGTTTTCAAAAATGACCTATTGCTTAAATGACTTTTTTATGTTTAACATGTTTGTAAAGAATTTTTGATTATGTTAGTTTTCATTTTCAATTTTAATGTCTATATAAAAAAAAAAAAAAGACAACGTACAATTCTGCCGATTTCACACTGGCCACTGCCCCTAATAAAAAGCACTACTTCAAGGTTTAAACAAATGACATTACTGCAGTTACCTACTTATCTGTCATTCTAATCCTTGCTGTGATGATATCACCTCTGTGTATAGATAACACAGGGTCCGCCATTCACAATAGGTGATTGGAAGAGCTTATCTATTTTTTTTTTTCTTCTACAGTGACCTCTGTACAGGTCCCAGAGCATGCCTGAAAAACAGCTCCAGCAAGATAGTCACTCTATAATCATGCTCAGGAAAGAGGATAAATAAATCTGCAATCAGAAAATTAAAATATAAATATGTTGCTATCTGGTTTTAACTAGCAGATAACATTTTTGTTGACAAATTTCCTTTAAATTTAGGCCTACACAAGTCAACCTCTGCCCAGCTGAGCACTAGTGTTTAGTGGAAAACTCGCCCCACACTACTTTGGTGGAGTTTTTTAAGGCATTTTTTCATCAAAAACTAAATTTGATCTAGAAGAGCATATACATTAAAAGAACTTCATCATGTTTTTCCACCCTTTAATTTGTGATACTTGCAACTACTTGTCAACTAAGGATTGCCAGTCATTTAAAAAGGTAGGTAAGCACATGTACAGAAAATAAATCCTTCTTTGTGAAACCACAGTTTATATCTTGAAAAGAGTTAAAAAGTTTTTCAGAAATTTTCGAACTGATCGTTGGGGGCACAACACCTGGGACTCCCGTCAATCTGCTGTTTGAGGTGGCACTCGCGCTCACAGTAGCGCCACAGCCGCCTGTCTGCTCAAGCAAGCAAAGCAATGACCGTAATGTGCCAGTGCCTTCTCAAACAAATGATTGGCGAGGATCCCAGGTGTTAGACCCCCACCAATCAGATACTGATGACATATCCGGAGGTAGATATGGCCTTGCGGTTTGCCCCGGCAGTCTTTTGGGCCGAACTTTGCTCGTTCGCGATTTGCCGAACATGCGAACATATGGCGCTGTTCGCATGCGCCATATTCTTTTGCATTGCGCTGAACTTTGAACCATGACACATCCAACAGGTGGGACAGGACAGCCAATTGAGACTTTTAGCACATGGACACACCCCCACCCTATAAAAGGACTCGATCTGGCAGCCATTTTACATTCTGTATTTTGACAGTGTAGGTAGAGGTTGATTTGTGGAGCAGGGACAGACTGTTAGGGACACCAAACGCTAGCTAATAGGGCCACAAAAGTCCTTTTAAGACTGGTATAGGTGTGCTATTGATAGGTGTGATATACTGAGGGGTGTGACATATTTATAATATACTTTCTAACATAGAAAATATATTATAGTGCATTTGTATTGTGCAGCAGTTGTGTGTGGTTCTGCTGCAATACCGCAGGTATATCGAGGGACAAGCGCTATTGGAACAACTATTTGCAATGGGTGTGATATACCTGTTATCCCCAAAAAACGAATTGAGGGGTGCAATATACCTGCTTCCACAAAATACTGATTAAGGTGTTTGATATACCTGCTTCCATAAAATACTGATTGAGGGTTGCAATATAGCTGCTTCCAACAAATAATGATTCAGGGGTTCTATATACCTGTTTCCACAAAATACTGATTGAGGGGTGCAATATACCAGCTTTCACAATATACTGATTAAGGGGTTTGATAAAACTGCTGCCATAAAATACTGATTAAGGTGTTTGATATACCTGCTTCCAGAAAATACTGATTGAGGTTTGCAATATAACTGCTTCCAACAAATAATAATTCAGGGGTTCTATATACCTGCTTCCACAATATAGTGATTGAGGAGTGTGATATACCTACTTCCACAAAATACTGAATAAAGGGTTTGATATACCTGCTTCCAATAAATACAGATTGAAGGGTGTGATATATCTGCATCCACCAAATATAGATTCAGGTGTTTTATATACCTGCTTCCATAAAATACTGATTGAGGGGTGCGATATACCTGCTTCTACAAAATACTGATTAAGGGGTTCTATATAGAAAATAAAGTAATGCAGGGCAGGCACTCAATTTATGGGTTCATGAGAAAGTGAGATTTTATTTAGAGAACAATTTAAAATACTAAACATTCATAAAATTAATAAAATTCATAAAACAGTGATAATAACAGTCTTATACAAATGGCATCTTATACAAATGGAATCTTTGGTACTGTAATCAGTTGCTGCTACAAAAATACCTAGGTGCTGCTATTGGGATAACTGCTGCTACCAATACCTAGGTGCTGCTACAAATTAATATTGCCATTTGTAAAGGATTGTTATTATCACTGTTTTATTAATTTTATGAATGTTTAGTATTTTAAATTGTTCTCTAAATAAAATCTCACTTTCTCATGAACCCATAAATTGAGTGCCTGCCCTGCATTACTTTATTTTCTAAATTTCACATAATTGACAAGGGTGAGTCATATTGGGCAAGAGCACCTATTTCCAGAAAACCTGTGGAGCGCCGCCTTTTTGTTATTTAACTACTAAGGGGTTTTATATACCTGTTTCCACAAGATTCTGGTTGAGGGGTGCAATATACCTGCTTCCACAAACTACTGATTGAGGGGTGTGATATACCTGCTTCAACAAAATACTGATTAAGAGGTTTGATATACCTGTTTCCACAAAATACTGATTGAGGGGTGCGATATACCTTCTTCTACAAAATTCTGATTAGGGGATCCAGCACCAAATTGCTCGGGTTTTCGGGGGCTCGGGACGAACACTTCGGGATGCTCGGGTGCTCTACCGAGCACCCGAGCACATTGGAAGTCAATGGGAGAACCCGAGCATTAAACCAGGCACCCCCTGCTCTGAAGAGGGGAGGGTGTTTGGTTCATAGGAAAAGGTCAGAAATTCATGGAAACACCACCAAAATGGTTCAGGAAAAGCATGGGGAGGATGTCTGGATGCATCTTGGACTCCCAGGTCTCTGCTGGGAACAATGTTGTCCGAGTAGTACGCCACTTTTACAGACTGACAATAATGCACACAAATCCGAAGATAAAATCACTAAGTAGATGTCTTTGAAATAGCTCACCAACCCCACAATCACAGGAGGTGCACAATCTGATGATTCACCCTTCAAATTAAATAACTGTCAAAAGAAGATTGGCACACTCATACATGCGGAGCCCCACGGAATTTGAACAATTTATTAAAGCTGAACTTGGTTAAAATATAATAAAATACAATAAAATGCCTTTGAAAAAAATATATAAAAAATGGATACAGTTGTTGCTATATTGTTCTGATTTACTTATTGCGGATACTGATGATATCCAAAATAAGTATAATTGCCCTGAATATGGCTTGGTTGCACATATATTGTGGCTGTGTCTAGTGAACCTGTTAGTTCTAATCACAGGTGACTAGCTGCTGATTGCAACAGTAAACACCAACATACATATGTGACACTTCTTATCTGCGTAGTCTATACACTTCCCAAATGGTCTGTAATCAATTCCTCATGAGAATCCTCTCGTGGGCTTTCATTTAAATTTTCGAAAGTTCCCGAAATTATTTTTGAAATTGACCGAAAGAGAAAGTTTTTTCAAAAGATTTTTCTACACAGACTTTGGTTTATCTTGGTATTCGAAAAAAACGGCATCACAGAGTCAATGTAGAAGATCGCATGTAAAGATTTTCTGTAGACAGAAACTGTGCTGGTATTTTTCGCAAGATATGCGTTAGAGTTATAATCAATACCAATAACCCACAACTGTGAGCTTACCTTTCCTTTTTATTCAGCAGTTTTTTTTCGAGTAGTTGGTTCTGATTGCAGGCCGGCGTCCTGGTCTTTACCATGTCGGTATTTCAATACTCTATATTTCGCAGGGGATGTGTTCCCAGTAATCACTTTCAGTTAATCAAAGGTAGGTGTGTGCAAAGGCTTCTTTCTTGAATCCCAAAAACAGTGCACTGTTTAATCGGGTTCAAGTCTTTCAGGGGTGAAAGGATATCAAGGATTCAAGAAAGAAGCCTTTGCACACACCTACCTTTGATCAGCTGAAAGTGATTACTGGGAACACATCCCCTGCGAAATATAGAGTATTAAAATACCAACATAGTAAAGACCGGGATGCCGGTCTGCAATCGGAACCAACTACTCGAAAAAACTGCTGAATAAAAAGGAAAGGTAAGCTCACAGTTGTGGGTTATTGGTATTGATTATAACTCTAACGCATATCTTGCGAAAAATACCAGCACAGTTTCTGTCTACAGAAAATCTTCACATGCGATCTTCTACATTGACTCTGTGATGCAGTTTTTTCGAATGCCAAAATAAACCAAAGTCTGTGTAGAAAAATCTTTCGAAAAAACGTTCTCTTTCGGTCAATTTCGAAAATAATTTCGGGAACTTTCGAAAATTTTAATGAAAGCCCATGAGAGGATTCTCATGAGGAATTGATTACAGACCATTTGGAAATTCTATGGACTACGCAGATAAGAAGTGTCACATATGTATGTTGGTGTTTACTGTTGCAATCAGCAGATACTCACCAGTGATTAGAACTAACAGGTTCACTAGACACAGCCACAATATATGTGCAACCAAGCCATAATCAAGGCAATTATACTTATTTCGGATATCATCAGTATCCGCAATAAGTAAATCAGAACATTATAGCAACAACTGTATACATTGTTTAATTATTTTTTTATATATTTTATTATATTTTAACCAAGTACAGCTATAATAAATTGTTCAAATTCCGTGGGGCTCCGCATGTATAAGTGTGCCAATCTTCTTTTGATGAAGATAAAATCAATTTTAGATAAAAAATTGTTAGGAAACATTTTTTCCTATATATTTATTTGTATATAAAGTGCAAGTGCTATAACAAATTACAAGGAATAGGCACATTGATACAACCTGTATATCACATAAAGGAGGGCCTCATTCACATTTTGGTACAATTGTTCAGGTGATGGGACTCCTACACTCATAAAGCCTATGCACTAAGTTAAAAGGCTTCCAAAAATTACAAGGAACCGGCACTTTATTACACATAAAGGAGGGCATCATACACCCTTGAAAAATTATGATTGGTGGCCTGCTGGTGATCCTCAAAAACATTAGGAGCAAGGGCCTGCTGCTAAGCTGACCATCTAAAACATTAGGAGTGAGCGTCTGGTGCAGAGCTGACTCTCTAAAGTTTTTGGGGCGAGTGATTGCTGCTGATCTGAGCTTGAAAAAATGATGGGCGAGTGCCTGCTGCTGAGCTGACCATTTAAAAATTATGGGCGAGTGCCTGCTGCTTAGCTAACCATTGAAAAAATTATAGACGAAGGTTTGCTGGTAAGCTGACCCTGTAAAACATTATGGTTGAGGGCCTTGTGTTGAGCTAACCCTCAAAAACATTATATGTGAGGGCCTGCAGGTGATCTGACACTCCAAAAGATTGTAGATAAAGGCCTGCTGGTGAGCTGACCCTGTAAAACATTACAGTTGAGGGCCTGCTGGTGAGCTAACCCTCAAAAACATTATATGCAAGGGCCTGCAGGTGAGCTAACCCTCTAAAAGATTGTAGTTGAGGGCCTGCTGGTGAGCTGACCCTATAAAACATTATATGCGAGGGCCTGCAGGTGAGCTGACCCTCTAAAAGATTAAAGTGAGTGCCTGCTGGTGAGCTGACCCTGTAAAACATTATATGTAAGTGCCTGCAGGTGAGCTGACCCTCTAAAAGATTGTAGGTGAGGGCCTGCTGGTGAGCTGGCCCTCTAAAAGATTGTAGGGGAGGGCCTGCTGGTGATCTGACCCTCTAAAACATTATATGCGAGGGCTTTCTGGTGAGCTGACTCTCTACAACATTCGGAGTGAGGGCAGACTAATAAGCATGTTGATATGATGGAAGAGGAGGAGGACGAGAAAAGGAAGATTGAACAATATACAATTTTTTTGGGTAGAAGAGGTGCATGGGAATACAGTGTATTCAGTAAATTATAAAAAAAAAAAAAACACATTTAAAGTGCCTTTATGGTCATCAGCTTTCCTCTGGAGTTGAGAAGTCATGGTTAATCCAGGCCTTGTTCATTTTTATAAGAGTCAACCTGTCAGCATTTTCAGGTGACAGGCGGATGCGCTTATCAGTTGTTATGACCCCAGCAGCACTAAATACCGGTTTTGACAAAAATCTGGCGGCGGGGCAGGCCCTCCAAGGCGTAGAGCGCCAGTTTTTGCCAGCTTGGACACCCAGTAGTTGTAAGGCACTGAGGATCATTGAGGACGCTGACACGGGCTGCTATGTACTCCTTCACCATCTTCCAAAACTTTTCCCTACTTGTGATACTAGTCTGCGCATCAGGGTGAGGGTGCTGGCAGGGTGTCATGAAACTGCCCCAGGCTTTGGAGAGTGTTGCCCAGTAGTGATGAGTGGGAGGTGCCATATTCGATTTGCGAAATTGAATATTTGTCATTATTTTATTTATCGCAAATAATATGCAATTTAATTATTTGCTTATTGTGATTTTTTTAACTGTATAAGGCAACTTTCCTACGAATATTCACTATTTTGCTATATATTCTTGTTTTAGAATATTATGAATATTCTAAAAAAACTAAGTTATAGCAATATAGCAAATATTTATAATATACACATATAGACTGTAATTTAGCTAATATAGTGCCATATTCTTTTTTTATAGTCAATTTTTTTTTCTCTTCTGAACTTCAGATTTTGAAAAAAAAGACACTATAAAAAAAATACTATAGCACTATATTAGCTAAATTGCAGTTTATATGTTTATTTTACAAATATTCACTATATTACTATAACTTTGATTTTTAGAATATTACGAATATTCAAAAAAACTAAGTTATAGCAATATAGAGAATATTCATCAAATACACATATAGACTATAACTTAGCTAATATAGTGCCATAATCTTTTTTTTATAGTCAAATCTTTTTTTGTCTCTTCTGAACTTCAGATTTGGAAAAAATGTACACTATTAAAAATAAAATAAAAATTATAGTACTATATTAGCTAAATTGCAGTCTATATGTGTATTTTATGAATATTCGCTATATTGCTATAACTTTGTTTTTTAGAATATACCGAATATTCTAAAAAACTAAGTTATAGCAATATAGAGAATATATTTGATATTTAGAATATTCGTCTTTTTTTTCAATCTGTACTGTTATTCCACTTTGGCATACTCCTCCCCTACAAACATCCCCGTCACCATAGGAACGCCTGTGGGTTAGAATATACCTTCGAATCTGAGTTTTCACAATCTTAGGGATGGTGATGGGGACGCTTGTCGGGGAGGAGTATGCGAACAACTGTACAGATTGGAAAAAAAAACTGTGGATATTCAAAATAACTAATATATTCACTATATTGCTATACATTTGTTTTTTAGCATTTTTGGCATTTTGTTTCCATATGAAAACATGATTCCTTCCTGCTTAAGTTGCTTGTGGGCCAATGACTCATTGACCCACAAGAGAGAAGCAGGGAGGAATCATGTTTTCAGATGTAAAAAAATAATAGTGAATATATAGCACTATATTCAAAATATTTGCAAATTAGTGAAGTTGCCATATTCACCATTAATATTCACTATTCGAATATTCGCTCTTAACACTATTGCCCTGCCTCTGTTGGAACTGCTTTGTGTTTCCCTCGTCTCCCCTCCTCGATTGCCCAAGGAACTACGTACTCTGCCGCCAGAGTTGTCAGCTGGAAATTTTTGGAGCAATTTTTCCACCAGGACCTTCTGGTATTGCACCATTTTGCTCGTCCTCTCTATCACAGGAATGAGAGATTAGAATTTCTCTTTGTAGCGGGAGTCAAAATAGGTAAACAAAGAGTAATTGGTGATGTCCAAAATGCCTAAAACGTCTGGGTCACGGAAAAGTCAGCCTAACATAAAGTCAGCCATGTCTGCCAGAGTACCCACAGGCAAGACTTCACTGTTGTCATCAGGAGGATGACTCTCAATTTCCTTATTTTCTTCCACCCATCCACGCAGAGCAGATGGAATTAAACTTCCATGGGTACTACCCTCTGTAGAGGAGTCAACCGTCTCCTGCTCCTCCTCATCATCATCATCCAATTTGCTCTGAGAATTCAAACTGAGGGTGGTCTGGCTATCACCCTGTGTAATGTCTTCCCCCATTTCCACCTCTTCCACATGCAAAGTGTCGGCCTTAATTGTGAACAGCGAGAGTTTGAGTAGACACAGAAGTGGTATGGTGATGCTGATAATAGCGTTATCACCACTCACCATCTGTGTTGATTCCTTAAAGTTTTTTAAAACCTCATAGAGGTCAGACATCCATGCTCACTCCTCGCTTGTGAAGAGTGAAAATTGACTGAAAAGGTGACAACCATGTTGCAGCTGGTATTCCACTACTACCCTCTGCTGCTCGCAAAGCCTGGCCGACATGTGGAACATGGAGTTCCAGCGCATGGTCACGTCGCACAACAGTCGTTGAGCTGGCAATTGTAAGCACTGCTGCAGCCTTGATAGACCGGTGGAAGCTGTTGATGACTTGCATAAATGGGCACACACACAGCGCACCTTCACCAGTAGCTCAGGCTAATTGGGATAGGTTTTGAGAAACAGCTGAACCACAAAGTTTAAGACGTGGGCTAGGCATGGGATGTGTGTGAACTTGCTGAGCTCCAAAGCCGCCACCAAGTTACAGCCATTATCAGACACAACTATGCCTGGTTCTAGGTTGTGTGGCGAGAGCCACAGCTCAGTTTGGTCTCTTATCCCCTGCCACAGCTCTGTGGCAGTGTGCTGTTTGTCACCTAAGCAGCTCAGCTTATGCACGGCCTGTTGAAGCTTCCCCACTGCAGTGTTGCACTGCTTCCAGCTACCGACTGATGGCTGACTGGTGCTTCTGAGGTGGAAGTGGAGGAGGAGGTGGAGGAGGAGAAGTGAGGGTTGGAGCCACTATTGTAGGTGGTGGCGGAAACCCTGATGGAATTAGGGTTCTCAGTCCTTGGCGTCCCAGGGTACGACTAACTCCTGGCCTCCACAAAGTTCACCCAGTGTGCAGTCAGGGAAATGTAGCCTTCCAGGCCGAAAGCACTTGTCCATTTGTCAGTGTCAGTGGTTAATTGGACCTTCCCAGTAACTGCGTTCGTCAGGGCATGGGTGATGTTACGGGACACATGTTGGCGTAAGGCGGGCACGGCACACCGTAAAAAATAGTGGTGACTGAGGACTGCATAACATCAGGCTGTGGAAGGCCTCGGTGTCCACAAGCCTAAATGGCAACATTTCCAGGGCCAGTAATTTGGAAAGTTGTGCTTTTAATGCTATGTCCTGTGGGTGGATTGCTGGGTATTTGCGCTTGCGTTCAAATGCCTGGGGTAAGGACATTTGTACGCTGCGTTGGGACATGAATGTGGATGTGCTCGCTGATGGTGCTTGCAAAGGTCCTGGTGCAGTGCGGGAGGCATCCGGGCCTGTGCCTTCGACAGGGGAGTAGCCAGCATGTAACACAGGAAAAGAGGAGGCAGTGGTGTGACCCGCGGAACCAGATTGTGGACCCAGGCATTCAATCAACATATTACGGTGCTTTGATGCCATGTGGAGGATCATGCTGGTGGTGGTGATGTTGCTAGTGTTCATGCCCCTGCTCATTTTTGTATGGCACAGGTTGCAAATTACAATTCTTTTGTCATCCGCACTTTCCTCAAAAAGCACCAGACTGCAGAACACCTACCCCTTGGCAAGTGAGATTTCTGCAATGGTGTGCTTTGGTGTGGCCCGCCTTCTCCCTTTTGCCACCCCACTGCCTCTTCCAGCCTGTTGCCGTGCTGCAGATCCCTCCCCCTCTGTACTGCTGTCCTCGGTCGGCTTGCCACCTTCCCAGGTTGAGTCAGTGACTTCATCATCCACCACCTCCTCTTCCACCTCCTCACTCTGCTCATCCTCCCGACTTGTTGACCTAACAACAACCTCAGTTATTGACAACTATTTCTCATCCTCATCATTAACCTCTTGAGACACTAATTGGCATTGACTTATTGGCAACTGTCTCATCATCATCATCCACCTCGTGAAACACTAATTTCTGTTACCCACCGTCATGTTCTTGTGACTGTGGATGCTCAAGAGTTTGGGAATCAGGGCACAGAATCTCATGTCCAACTTCATGCGGGCTTGTTGAGAGGCCCAAATGAAGGAATGGCGCTGAAAAGATCTCCGCGGAATATCCAAGTGTGAGATAACTTGTTTGTCCAGACTCTCCATGGTGGGAGGAAGGAGGATCAGGGTGAGGATTGTGTTCACCAGACTCTTGGCTACTGAGGCTGGACTTGGTGGAAGACAGGTTGGTGCTTAACCGACTGGAAGCATTATCTTCTGCAATACAACCGACCACCTGGTCTCACTGGTCTGACTTAGAGAGCGTTGTCTTGAGCCGCCATGCAAAAATCATGGCCACTTTCCTGTCCCTTACTGCGTCCTGCTCCACCCAGAAAACTGGGATATGAAGCTAAGTATCGTGGATGATTGTTTTTCTTGTGTTCTGGCAGCAGGCACAGTTTCAACGAACCCGAAACGCGACACATTGTGCTACAGTTTCTCTGTTTGTACACATGGATTTTAATTGAATATGTGAAAGAATAAAGCATTGTTTTTTAAGGAAAAGCAGCTGGACTTTTTTGCTATTCCTGGATTGCTCACTTGGCCGCGTCTAGACCAGTAGAGTCTGTGACTCCTTTAAAAAACTGGAGGTTAGTGCTGCAGTAAATGATTTTTTATTTTTTTTGTAAATGTTATATACAGGGAGTGCAGAATTATTAGGCAAATGAGTATTTTGACCACATCATCCTCTTTATGCATGTTGTCTTACTCCAAGCTGTATAGGCTCGAAAGCCTACTACCAATTAAGCATATTAGGTGATGTGCATCTCTGTAATGAGAAGGGATGTGGTCTAATGACATCAACACCCTATATCAGGTGTGCATAATTATTAGGCAACTTCCTTTCCTTTGGCAAAATGGGTCAAAAGAAGGACTTGACAGGCTCAGAAAAGTCAAAAATAGTGAGATATCTTGCAGAGGGATGCAGCACTCTTAAAATTGCAAAGCTTCTGAAGCGTGATCATCGAACAATCAAGCGTTTCATTCAAAATAGTCAACAGGGTCGCAAGAAGCGTGTGGAAAAACCAAGGCGCAAAAAAACTGACCATGAACTGAGAAAAGTCAAGCGTGCAGCTGCCAAGATGCCACTTGCCACCAGTTTGGCCATATTTCAGAGCTGCAACATCATTGGAGTGCCCAAAAGCACAAGGTGTGCAATACTCAGAGACATGGCCAAGGTAAGAAAGGCTGAAAGACGACCACCACTGAACAAGACACACAAGCTGAAACGTCAAGACTGGGCCAAGAAATATCTCAAGACTGATTTTTCTAAGGTTTTATGGACTGATGAAATGAGAGTGAGTCTTGATGGGCCAGATGGATGGGCCCGTCGCTGGATTGGTAAAGGGCAGAGAGCTCCAGTCCGACTCAGACGCCAGCAAGGTGGAGGTGGAGTACTGGTTTGGGCTGGTATCATCAAAGATGAGCTTGTGGGGCCTTTTCGGGTTGAGGATGGAGTCAAGCTCAACTCCCAGTCCTACTGCCAGTTTCTGGAAGACACCTTCTTCAAGCAGTGGTACAGGAAGGAGTCTGCATCCTTCAAGAAAAACATGATTTTCATGCAGGACAATGCTCCATCACACGCGTCCAAGTACTCCACAGCGTGGCTGGCAAGAAAGGGTATAAAAGAAGAAAAACTAATGACATGGCCTCCTTGTTCACCTGATCTGAACCCCATTGAGAACCTGTGGTCCATCATCAAATGTGAGATTTACAAGGAGGGAAAACAGTACACCTCTCTGAACAGTGTCTGGGAGGCTGTGGTTGCTGCTGCACGCAATGTTGATGGTGAACAGATCAAAACACTGACAGAATCCATGGATGGCAGGATTTTGAGTGTCCTTGCAAAGAAAGGTGGCTATATTGGTCACTGATTTGTTTTTGTTTTATTTTTGAATGTCAGAAATGTATATTTGTGAATGTTGAGATGTTATATTGGTTTCACTGCTAAAAATAAATAATTGAAATGGGTATATATTAGTTTTTGTTAAGTTGCCTAATAATTATGCACAGTAATAGTCACCTGCACACACAGATATCCCCCTAAAATAGCTAAAACTAAAAACAAACTAAAAACTACTTCCAAAAATATTCAGCTTTGATATTTGTTGAGGAAGGGTTGAGACGTATGCATATATATCCATGCATGCCTGCAAACACGTGCGGGCATGTATGGTATATATGTGCATACATTAACCACAGCATCATGGGACGATGTGCGCAGATGTGCCCAGCATCTGCGCACGTCTGCCCATGGTGATCCCCAGGGGCTCATGGTGGCCCCTGTGGGAAATATGTGCCTCCTTTAGACCGTGCCCCTTATAATATATATATGGCTGTGGCCCCTTATGACATATATATATATATATATATATATGCCCCTTATATGTGTGTATATATATGTTATCAGGAGGACATATATATGTATCTGCCCCTTTATAGATGTGGATATATATATGTACTATGTATATGTGTATAATTGTGCATATGTGCGTATATACATATATATTGGCCCTGTATGGCCAGAGGGGGGAAGGTCATAGTGTTATGTCTGTATATGTGGATATGTCTGTATGCTGCACACATGTCCATTTATACTTACATTAGAGTTGGGAATATATAGATATGCCCCAATTGTCTTATATGCATGTGGCCAGTTATGTCCCCCAGCCATGGAGCCCCCCCCCCCGCCTACCTGCGGGTGATGGCAACAGATGGCTGGATTGTCCAGTTTGACTGTTTACATGGGTGTGTGTGTGTTTGTGGTGCCATGGTGTCTTTGGCTGTACAGATTGTGAGCCTCAGGGGGCCAGCCAGTTGGCTGCTGCAATCTGAGTGCATGCATTCCGTCACACACACACGATGATGTCACACCCCTGGAAAGGGGGGGGGGGGAGAGGGACTTATATATCAGTCCAAGTCAAAGGAACAGTTTTTTTTTTGGAACCAGACTGGATTGAGAGACACATGAGGACTGCTGCCTGAAGGAAGAGAGGCCCATTTGGCCCTGGAGATGGCTGAGTATACGCTGGCATGGCATTGTACCTCCCTTGCAGTGCCAACCATATTAACCCTTTGTATCCCAGACCCCATGCTGCCACTTGTTACCCCTGATTAACCCTACTGTTTCCTGCTGGTCTCATACCCCTGAGTGTTTAACCCCTTCCCTGCCAGGACCCTGGTGGCCCTGATTCTGTGCCCCTGATGTCCCTAATCCATTAACCCCTTCCCTGCCAGAAACCTCAGCACTCACTGGCAAATAACCCTTGCAGTGCTGAATCTATACCCTCTTGTAACCCCGTAGGGACAGTATAGAGCTAGGCGGGTGGGTTGTTATACTTGTATGTGTGTATTGTATAGTTAGTTTGTGGGTGGAATTTGGGAACGTGTAGTGTAGTTGAGTACTGTATATGTAGTGCTGTATTGTTACTGTATTGTATGCGTAGTGTAATAAATACTGTGTTACTTGTACCCTTTGTGTAGTGTGTACTTGTTAGCGGTAGTAAGTAAGGCGCATGCAGCTAGTATAGTGATCAGTGTAAGGCATAGCGAAAGTATTGTGTATATATTATGATGAAGGCATAAATAGGCGGAGTCATCACTAGACGGCTCCTCCTATTTATGAATATTAATTATTGAGATTTGCATAAATATCAATAATTAATATCCCCTTTTACATTGGCGATTTATTATATAAAGGCATAAATAGGCGGAGTCATCACTAGACGGCTCCTCCTATTTAGGAATATTAATTATCGATATTCGCATAATATTGGTGATTGATATTCCCCCTTTACATTGGCGAGTCAGGCCCACTGCTTGGATTTTGAAATCTGTGTTTGGTTTTGAGGTTAGAGGTCGGTTATCCTGTGAATTGTCAGGCAAGAGAGACGTGGTCAGCGGTCTGAGCGTCTAGGAGAGACGTGGTCAGCGGTCTGAGCGTCTAGGACCTGATAATTCGGACAGGAAACGCGACTCTTCCTCACAGCACCAAGCGCAGATCAAAATCTTTAGCAGAGAATCTATGTTCTATCTGTGAATTAATATTTTGCTATTTGCTTTGCACGGTCACTACATCGCTCGAGTGATTGCGAGGAAGAAGAGGACACGTCACTGGAGGAGATCCATCTTCGTGGGAGCAGCGTACAAAGTCAGGCTGGTCGGGAAGAGGCGTTCCGGGAAAATGGACTTCTTCCAAGCAGCTGCGAGGAGGTACGGCCCCAAGGAGAAGATGGATGCTCAAACGGTGAGTATGGACTTCCCCACACTGCAACACTTGAGCAAACACAGTACATTCAATCCCATCCTCCCCACCACATACAAGTCAGCAGAAATGCTGTGGCCCGATTTGTTGGCACAGGCTTGTAGTTATGACAAGCTTTGTGTTAACAAACGGACGGTGTTGAATAAGGCCACTAAACGGCTTCGGATGCTGGCCAAACTCGTTCATACGTTTGAGGCTAGCATCTGTAAGCCAAAGGAAGTGGCGCTGGTGTCTCAGTCAACAGAGACAATTCCTCCGGCTGTTCACTGCCAGTGCTGTGCCAATAGTTCCGACCAGGTTTCGGCATTGCGGGCACAGCTGGCGGAGAATGTGCAGTCTACTGTTGACCGAGATGCGCAGGTGGCTCGAATACAGTCACAATTAGTGGAAATGCAGAAGCAGAAGGAGGAAATTGAGGCTCAGTTGACTCAGTCTTATACTGAGGTCAAGGCCTTCAAGGAACGCACTGCCTCTACTAGTGTGACGGTAGCCAAATTGAAGGCTCACGTTGCTGTAAGCTCCCAGATAATATCTGGCATGCAACAGGTCATCACCAAGTTGGTGCCGGCCCTTTCTTTTCCCATAAAGTCAGGGTCGGAATATCCCAAAATTTTGCCCTATGCAGGGCAAATAGGGGGGAGAGTAGTCTGTGACAGGCCAAATCACCAGACCAAGCCTGTCCAGACTAACAGAGATTTTTCCCTGACTTTGGGGAAAAGAAACATCGTGAAAAGTGCCTCCCTGAAGATGGAACAATTCAGGGAGCGCGGTTGCAGTGTGGACGGACCTAGGCCACACCGGGCAAACATCAAATGCTTTGCTTGTGGTGGCTTGGGTCATATAGCGAAGCACTGCAAAACACACAGGACAGAAAGCCCAATCAGGTGCTTCAGGTGTGGGAACAAAGGACACATTGCAAGGAATTGCCCTTGTGCAAGTAATTGCAATGTGTCCAGTGATGGGATTCAGGTAGCAAATCGTGCAGCGGGGTCTAGTCAGCTTGGCCATAAAGGGGTAACCTCTTGGCAGCATCATCAGCTGCTGAGGAGCCAGAGTGGCCAAGCTAGGCTAGGCAACATTTGACACCCCTGTACTATTTGTTACACCGTTTGTTCCCTGTACATGTCCATGTTGTGTGTTTTTGTTGTCTGTTGTAACGTTCTCTTTGATGTTGATGGTGGTCCTTGTCTATGAGTGTGTTCCACCAGGCTGATTTATGTAGTGTTGTAATGTCCCGTCTGCTGTCTTGTTTCATTCTGTGTCCCCTTGGAGTAGAGCAGTGTTATACTGTGGATCGAGAACGTATAGGGTCGCGAGCAGATAATATCACACGGGAAATCCTGCTGGTCGGGAGAAGGCATAAGGACCTTCTTCATGCAGCACACAAAGGATGATGTGATATTATTCTGGGCAACCAGGGTCTCGGATCGATACGGGTAACACTGTTGTGCTCAAGGTTTTCGGTAGGGCTGTGTTGCGCTGGGGACTGGGGCGGACAGACAACATTGGTGTAATGTTGTGCTGCGCACTTAATTCTAGTCCGAGCAGGTAGCACAGCTCTGATAGGGATTGGACGCAGAGTGTTTGGCAGCAGAGTGTGGACTGTGTTCTTGTGTTGTGGGGTCCTGGGGAGCCGGGGCATGCCTATGCCGTTGGTTCTGCGGGCCTCCACAAGATGGGATCACAGGGGGAAGTCAGCCTGGGTACACATGAGTGGACAGGGATGCGGTGCCATCAAGATGGTGCTTTGTCCACAGAACTCCAGTTATCCTAACCTAGTAGGGAGGCCATCCTTATCTGTTGGTGCAGAGGGATGTGTAGCAGAGGACACGCTCCTCTGAAGGTAGGGTGTTCAGACACCAGTGTTGGGATGATGAGGAGTCCTGTGAGACAAAGGGCAGCCCAATACCTTTCTCTACCCATGGGTCAAAGGTATTGGTGCTGGGAATTTTTGTACATTTAACTGCACCGTTAGGGGAGAAATTCCCCTGGGAGCGCCTGGTATTTTCTTCTGCCATAGGTTTTATATGGAGCGGAAGAAAAACGCAGTAGAGGCCACGGAAGAGGCCAGCTATTCCCCCTGACACTTTTGTGAGGCTCCAGAGGATCCCACTGGATTTTGGCAACCAAGCGACCTCTGCCTAGAGGTGTTTTTAGAGATGGAGGACTGTGCCACAATCCAGCGGGAGCATTATTTAAGGCTCTGGAGGAAGATTTGGAGACGTTCGGGGGGAAGAGCATATCACTTGTTTCACCCAGTGAAACTTCTTCTGGTTCTGGTGATCGTCATCTACAGTCGGAGGGTCAAGGGACTTAATGACCAAAATACACCAGAACCAGACAGAACTGTACAGAACTATCCGGAGGAGGAGGCTCAGGACATAACCAAACATGGTTCCTGTAGCCAAATATTATTGTATGGACACGTTTTGTTTTCAATGGGGGTTCGGGACGTATAACATGTACTACCCTGAAACCCCATAGCACATTGTATTGTACATATATTGATTATGTTTGTTGGTTGATTGTGTACCCATAGACACTCTAGGTACAAATGTGTGACAGCCTATACCCAGGGAAACTCACCCAACGCATTGTGGTGAGTTATAATTTGGCTGTACACATTTGCATCCTATAGTCGTTTCCCATTGACACAGGGGTCTACGACCTACCTGTGTCTTTGGAGGTAGAGAGGAATGCCAGGTTGCATGAGTCTCTATGGGTGCACACATGTAATGGAATTTGGTGGTGTTGGGAGGGATGTAAAATGTATTTTGTGTGAATGGGGATAAGGTTAGGTCACGATAGGGACAGGCATCATTCATTTGCCACCTTGAACCCTGGAACGGTGAAGTTCTTAAGGGAAGGGCTGGATGTGTAGTGTGGCGGAGGTGTTCTCCGCAGTAGAATTTAGGTACTATGACATCACCGCTTAAGAGTCTGACCTGCCTTGTAAAGACCTATTAATCTGTCCACGGGAGAACCGCACCCGTCAAGACGTTGGAAAGTTGTGATAGAAGAAAGTTGGGACTGAGACTGTGAGGGTGAACCCGCGCCAGATGCCTTGGAGGCGGGCTATACCTGAAGATCGGCAGAACGACCGAGAGACTGTGGGGGTGTGGCCACTCCAAAGTGGGGGTGGCCGACACTAAGAGACTGCGAAAGAAAGGCCAGTTAAAGACTGTGAGGGTGAACCCGCTCCAGATTCCTTGGAGACGGGCCATACCTGAAGATCGGCAGAATTACCGAGAGACTGTGGGGGTGTGGTCACTCCAAAGTGGGGGTGGCCGACACCAAGAGACTGATAAAGAAAGGCCAGTTAACCGAGAGAGTGTGTGGTATCCTAAGACTGTGTATCCTGTGGACGGAGGAGTAGGTTACGGTGAAGGGCAGGTCGGAGGATTAGGGATGTCTAAGTACCTAAAGAACAGTGTACACTACAGTTCTTCCTGAACTTCCACCTAGGATGGGGTTGAGGGGGGGGGCAAATATATCTCAACCCGTTCCCCCAATATATTGTCGTATTATATAGTCCGACAACAGGGGGATTGTTGAGGAAGGGTTGAGACGTATGCATATATATCCATGCATGCCTGCAAACACGTGCGGGCATGTATGGTATATATGTGCATACATTAACCACAGCATCATGGGACGATGTGCGCAGATGTGCCCAGCATCTGCGCACGTCTGCCCATGGTGATCCCCAGGGGCTCATGGTGGCCCCTGTGGGAAATATGTGCCTCCTTTAGACCGTGCCCCTTATAATATATATATGGCTGTGGCCCCTTATGACATATATATATATATATATATGCCCCTTATATGTGTGTATATATATGTTATCAGGAGGACATATATATGTATCTGCCCCTTTATAGATGTGGATATATATATGTACTATGTATATGTGTATAATTGTGCATATGTGCGTATATACATATATATTGGCCCTGTATGGCCAGAGGGGGGAAGGTCATAGTGTTATGTCTGTATATGTGGATATGTCTGTATGCTGCACACATGTCCATTTATACTTACATTAGAGTTGGGAATATATAGATATGCCCCAATTGTCTTATATGCATGTGGCCAGTTATGTCCCCCAGCCATGGAGCCCCCCCCCGCCTACCTGCGGGTGATGGCAACAGATGGCTGGATTGTCCAGTTTGACTGTTTACATGGGTGTGTGTGTGTTTGTGGTGCCATGGTGTCTTTGGCTGTACAGATTGTGAGCCTCAGGGGGCCAGCCAGTTGGCTGCTGCAATCTGAGTGCATGCATTCCGTCACACACACACGATGATGTCACACCCCTGGAAAGGGGGGGGGGGAGAGGGACTTATATATCAGTCCAAGTCAAAGGAACAGTTTTTTTTTTGGAACCAGACTGGATTGAGAGACACATGAGGACTGCTGCCTGAAGGAAGAGAGGCCCATTTGGCCCTGGAGATGGCTGAGTATACGCTGGCATGGCATTGTACCTCCCTTGCAGTGCCAACCATATTAACCCTTTGTATCCCAGACCCCATGCTGCCACTTGTTACCCCTGATTAACCCTACTGTTTCCTGCTGGTCTCATACCCCTGAGTGTTTAACCCCTTCCCTGCCAGGACCCTGGTGGCCCTGATTCTGTGCCCCTGATGTCCCTAATCCATTAACCCCTTCCCTGCCAGAAACCTCAGCACTCACTGGCAAATAACCCTTGCAGTGCTGAATCTATACCCTCTTGTAACCCCGTAGGGACAGTGAGTAGATAGACGGGTGGGATAATATTACTTGTATGTGTGAATTGTCTAGTTAGTTTATGGGTGGAATTGGGAACGTGTAGCGTAGTTTGAGTATTGTATTTTGTGTTGTGTAATTACTGTATTGCGTGCTTAGTGTGTTAAATAAATACCGTTATATTTGTACCCTTTGTGTAGCGTGTACTTGTTAGCGGTAGCGAGTTAGTAAGGCGCATGCAGTTAGTATTAGTGATTAGTGTAAAGCATAGCGAAAGTATTGTAATTGTTATCATATAAAGGTATAAATAGGCGGAGTCTTCACTAGACGGCTCCTCCTATTTAGGAATATTAATTATCGATATTCGCATAATATTGGTGATTAATATTCCCCCTTTACAATATTAATGAGTTTTTTGGGTTCATTGAGAACATGGTTGTTGTTCAATAATAAAATTAATCCTCAAAAATACAACTTGCCTAATAATTCTGCACTCCCTGTATGCTTGAAGTTGAAGGAGAAGAAAAAAAAGGAAGAAGGGGAATTAAACGCAGTAAAAAGGGAAGGAAAGAAAGTATTTTCTGGAGCGCCAAGAGGACTATTTAGAAGTGGTGGAATGTTAGAGATGGGATGTAGATGGTTTGGTGGGTATTTACCGAGGCAGCACCCTAAAGCAGTGTACGTCAGTGCACTGCAAGGTAATATGAAGATAAAATTTTAAGACGAAAAAGGTGGGGGGGCGCCAAGGTGAAGGAAAATAAAAAATAAAAAAAATAATAATATATAATTCAGATAAGGATGGTGTAGTAAGTCTATGAAGAGTTACTACTTTTCTACTTCGATTTGTGCTACTACTTTACAGTATCAATATATTGCAAAGGCATATATATATATATATCACTGTGTCTATGTAGTTAGCGGTACTATTTTGTAGTCTCAGTATATGGTAAGCCTATATATCACTGTGTCTCTTTATATTAACTAAAAGTTTATACTACCTGACAAGCGATCTTTGGCGGGGGATGAGCAGGTATAGGTGTATTTTGCTTATCCTATATCTCCCTCCCTGGTGAAGTAAGTCGCCTTCCGTTTCTTTATCATAATCCTTTTTAACATTATTTATTACTACCTATATTAATTATCTTTTTAATACCCGTACAGTGATACATGTGTCGCCATATATCGATACTGTGAAATAGAACCAACATAACAAAATATAAAGAGACACAGTGATATATAGGCTTACCATATACTGAGACTACAAAATAGTACCGCTAACTACATAGACACAGTGATATATATGCCTTTGCAATATATCGATACTGTAAAGTAGTAGCACAAATCGAAGTAGCAAAGTAGTAACTCTTCATAGACTTACTACACCGCCCTTATCTGAATTATATATATATATATTTTTTTTCTTCACCTTGGCGCCCCCCACCTTTTTCTTCTTTAAATTTTATCTACATATATGCTTGAAAGCATGTCAAAGGTACAGTAGCATAGGATTTGTAAGTATATGTGCAAAAAAATAAAATATAAACGGTATTTGGGATGTGAAACGTCACATAGGAGATATACCGCAGATAATGTCGCTGATGTCAGCAGCGGCTAATAAAAAAATTACAGTTAATATCACAGGTATTTGGGATGTGGAAACAATACACAGGAGAAATACCGCAGATAATGTTGCTGATGTCAGCAGCGGATAATACAAAATTACAGGGATGTCACTGATATTTTTTAGATGTGCACATGTTACACAGGAACAGCAGACAATGTCTACAGAAAAAGTACACTGGATGTCAGATATTTTTTGGATGCACACACTTTACACTGGAGATGTGGCCTAGCTAAGGTCACTGTCCGCAGCGGACACTGTCTACTGAAAAAGTACACTGGATGTCACAGATATTTTTGGGATGCGCACACGTTACACATGAGATGTAGGGCAGATAACGTCGCTGTCTGCAGCAGCCTAACTATTGCACGCTATTTAGCGCAGGATGCCAGCCAATTCCGGACAGCCAATCACTGTAATACCAGTAACCAACATGGCTACGGCATTCCAGTGAAGGGTAGTACTTAACTGAATGTTTATTGGCTGCGTAGCAGCCAACAAACATGCGGGGAGGAGACTTGAGCATTGCGCTCGAGCACATGCGGTATTCGGCTGATTATCGGCATGTTCCGAGCATTGAGATGCTCGAGCCGAACTGGTTTTCGGCTGAGCATGCTCGATCAACACTACAAATAATTTAAACATGTTCAGTTGCACAGGGAAGATTTTTATTTTCTCCTTTAAATTTCTTCCCAGCCAACAGGTATGTTCACTGTAGTGATAAATATATCAATACACACCTTTGTTCTTCCCTTGCTGTTTTACTCTTACACATTCACACAATTCTAGATAATAAGCTGGTACAGTTAAATATCACATTTGCACTTAATCTTCAGCTTTCAAACCGTGTTACAGAAGCTGAAATTCACAACGTAACATTCCTTTAACACTCTGGTGACTTATCCTTGGGTTCTTCTTATGTCTTTAAAAACAGGAAACCTTTCTGCAGACCTATAACATTTTCTTCTTACAGAATGGTGAAGTACTTTTAAAACAATATATGACTGAATACTGCAACCTGTAAAGTGAAAAGATTCCCTGCTAACCATGCAATCTGTACAAGTGTAACAGTACTTTCAAAAAATGTGATATGTTATAATGATATAACAACCCCTTAATGACCTGTTTTGGACCTTAGTGACCAAGATTTTATTTTTGTTTTGTTTTGTCATTTTTTCATAGAGGTTTATTTTTTTATTTTTTTTATTTTTGTTGGATAAGTTTTAGTTTTAATGGTGCCATTTTGCTGTACACATAATGCACATTAACTTTTATTAACTTTTTCTGGATGGGGATAGGAAAAAAACAGCAATACTGCTTCTCAGTTTTTCCAGTTATACCATAAATACTATGGCATTCATTTTCCGGAATTTTTTAGGTAAATTTGATTACAGCAATGCCAAATGCATGTATTTAAAAAATAAAATAAAATTAACGTTTTGCTACTTTTGTGCAATAAAAAAAAACTTTTTTTTTTTTAAAAGAACATCTTTTTACATTGCCGCATTCCAAGATCCATAACTTTTTTATTTTTTATTTCTACAGAGCTGTGTGATGGCTTAATTTTTGTGGGACAACTTGTAGTTTTTATTTGTATCATTTTGGGGCAAATAACGCTTTTTGATCACTTTTTATTATGTTTTTCTTGTGACTAAGCAAACATTTTTATTTAATGATTTTTTTTTTTTTTTTTTTACTTTTTAAACTATTTAATAGTCTTATAAGGGGACTATTACAGGTGATGTTTTGATCAATTCTAAAACACAGTGCACTATTGTTATAGTGCATTGCATTTCTAATGTCAGTGCCAGAGAGGCGCAGCCTGCTATGGAGCACTCAAGGCAGGTTTGGGGCCTAAATTAGGTCCAGGCTTGCCTGTACACACATTAGCACCCTGGAATCTAATTTGAGGTGTGCCGTTGAGATTCAGAGGGAGTCCGCTCCCTCTGTAACCTCTTAAATATGGTGAGTGCTATAGCCAACCACATGTAAGGGGTTAAACATCCCGGATAGGCACTTCTGTAGGTCCAGGATGTTAGACCAGGAGCTCGGCTCTCATGTGAAAGCTAAGCCCTCGCTCTCTGCTGCACGGGAGACTCATGCAGCGTTAAGACTCGGCCACCGTGAAAAGGCAGTGGCCCAGCCGAGGGCCCCTTTATGACTGCTGTAAAAAAAGCATATTAGCGGTCACTAAGGGGTTAACGCTGGGTTCACACCTGAGCGTTTTACAGCGCGTTCCTACGCGCTGTAAAACGCACAACAGGCAAGAACCAATGATTCCCTATGGGAATGGTTCACACCTGGGCGTTTTACAGCGCGTACGATCGCGCTGTAAAACGCCCGACGCTCAAACAAGTGCTTGAGCTTTTTTTTGGGCGTTTGTCACGCGTTTTGGCCCATAGACTTCAATGGGAACGTGCAACGCTTGATTTTCGCGCGCTTTTGACACATAAAACGCGCGTTCGAACGCGCGTCTTGGATTTTGCAACATGCAGGAAAAGGCCCAACACCAGGTGCAAAGCACAGTTTTGTGGAGAGGAGCCAGCATGGAGGAGTCTCTCTGTGACACCGAGAACCTCATCAGGCTGGTGCAAGGCAAACGCTGCCTGTATGACACACAGGATGCCAACTACAAAAATAGGAGGAGCAGGCAGCAGGCCTGGGAGGATATTGGCAAAAGCATCTGGCCAGATTGGAGAAGTTTCACCAAGACAGTGAAACAGGGAAAAGGTATTTGCATGTGTGTTCTAATGTGAAAAGTAAACTCCTTGTGTGCAGTGGTGTCCTAACTATATGTAATAGCCCTGGCCAGCTCTACCTGCAGCCCTCCAGCTGTTGTCAAACGCCACCTCCACAAATGCTGGCCTGTATTTTCCTTGCTGGAGCCTGTGCAGGCATGCATGGAGTGGGATTTTAGCAACAGCTAGAGGGACGCAGCATCACCATCCCTGTTCTTGTATATGGGCACTCAGTGGCCTTAGTTTACAAAGAATGATGTGCACATTACATGTTGTAATAGTGTCCCCTCGCCCATTTAGTTTTTAGTACTGTCCTGGTTCACCCTCCCCCACATTCTGGTACAATGCAATGGGCCAGTATGTTCAATTTGCAGTGGTTCCACTATCTTGTGCCAGACTGCACTCTTTCGATCCGCAAATGTAGTGGCATTTTGAAATGTAGGCCTAAGTTTGGGTTGAGGGATTTGAATCCTAAGTTGTTATTGATATTGTGTACTTTTTAGAATGAGACTGTTTGTGGGCTATGGGTGGCAAGGCATATGTTAGGTGCTTCGGTTTGTAACGTGCCAGTATTGGGCACCTTGATGGGATCCGTTATTTCACCCTCCTTGGCTTATATTCTACTGGCCGAGTATTGGCCACTTAAATGGGACACATGATTTCGCCCATATTTATAAACCCTTGTTAATGGGCGACTATTTATGGCCACTATAGGGGCATCCTCAAGGGGCACTATATAGGTTAAAAAAAAACAAATGCACAAAAGATCGTTTCCAAATTTATCATTTAGCCCTAGTCATAATCAACCAAATTTGAAAATCAAATAATATCTAAACACTCTTTTCAGACAAAAAATATAAATGAACATAAACTTATATGGCTTCCAATTGCCAGGGTAACGCCCCATGTGGTGTCAAAAAATATGCGTTGAAGTGGTCCCGGACAGCTGCACCGTGCCGGGTCCCACGCACACCGCTCGGATTACGACTCTCAAAGGAATGGCTGAGGGAATCTTCAAAATTAAAGCCATCCCGTAGACGGACAAAATTATGTAGAGCACACGCTGCCTTCACGGCCGAGATAGCGGTCTCCAATTTTAAATAAATGGGAGAATGGAGAAAGCGCCATTTGTTAGCTAAAATCCCGAAGGCGCACTCCACCACCCTGCGTGCCCTTGTCAGCCGGTAATTAAATACCCGCCTGGCAATGGAGAGTCCCCGGCTGGAGTACGGCCTCATCAGATGCTCCCCCAGCGCAAAGGCCTCGTCCCCCACAAAAACAAAGGGCATAGCGGGAAAAGTGGTCCCAGGCAGTGTGGTGTTCCCCGGGAGGTCCAGCTCATTATTATTGAGCATTTGCCCAAAGGCCGAATGCCCGAAAACAGCTGAGTCTGAGCTGCTGAAGGACGTCCCAAATTGCCACGCAGGTTTCACGGATGATCATACTGGCTGTGGAATTCCCAATGAGAAAGGCGAAGTGTAGACTGGCCAATGACTGTCCGGTAGCTAAATACCTGAAACAAATGTAAGAAAATAAAGAGACATGAACGGATGCTTTTTATTTCGTTTTTCATAGTCAACACTATCAAAGGCAAATGGAAAAGCCTGAAAGACGCCTTTATCCGCCATCGCCGCAAACAAAAGGAGCAGAGGAGCGGATCGTCCCCAGGCGCACGCTCCAGTTATGTGCATGCAGCCCAAATGTCATTTTTGATACCGTGCACCGAAATGCGGAGGTGAGTCAAGGGCATACACATTGAGGAGAGGATGTGGTATGACATTACATACATTCAATTTCATATGGGGAACATACTTACCTATATTTTCCACTTCACAGCACCGATAGCAGCTGGGAACCCAGCCAGGCGCAAGCTGATGAGGAAGAGGACGAGGGCACAATCGACAGTGAGCCCGGCCCATCTATGGGGCCAATGAGTCCTCCAGCCCCCCCCCCCCACTCCGACTTTCGTCAGCCCCATGCAGACTGTCCAAGCCGTACCAGAGGCAAGTCGGCAGCCCCGACATAAAAGGAGGAGAACTGAGAGGCAGGAGGACCGGCTAATCGGCTGCCTGGATGCCCTGGCACATCCTGTGCCAAAACTTAGCAGCGACGCATATTTTCTCCTCAGTCTAGAGGAGAAAATACTCCATGTGCCGAGACATCTCGTCACAAAAGTAAGGGAGGAGGTGACTAACACCATTGACAAGTATTGCCTCCCTTATGAGCTAGCAACGTCTAGCACTGCCCCACAGCATCCCCCACAGCATCCCCCACAGCAGCCACCACAGCAGCCACCACAGCAGCCAGCACAATATGGCCACCAATATGGGCCACAATATTGCCCACAATATGCCCCACAATATGGCCCACTACATCCCCAACATGCCCAACAACACCCTCACACATACCCAGCACACACATACACACAACGTAACATACAACACCCTCTTGAGACATGGCAGACACAACACACATCATACCCATATCCCTCTTCAAGCACGGGCCCAAGCACCTCCACCATCACCACCACTGAAATGCCACCCGCCAATCAGTCTCGCAGAGCCAGAGAGACACGGCGGGATCCCGAGGCAGAGTTTTCTCGGCCGCAATATGAAACCCTTTGAGAAACTTAGAAGAGGGAATTTCTCCGGCTCAAGGGTTTGGGAGCCAAAAAGGGCACTTATCTAGAAAAATGTTTGTCATATTTTGATGTTATTTATACTACATTGCTCCTTTGTTTGTAAAACAGTTTAAACACATTTTATTTGGAAATGTATGATGTGAATACATTCACCAAAGTTAAAAAAATTGAAACAACTGTTTGGACTATTTTTGGAAAGTGAGGGGTAAAACATGGTCAAATGTGGATACATGATGCATGTATGGGATATCTATGCAACACGTTGACAACATACACATCACATACCCCCAGCACAAACACTCATACGTCACAAACAACAAGAGAAACAGGGCGAAACTCAGATCATGGCACAACACACTGCAAATGGTTTAAATGGCCACAATAATAGGCTACTTACCGCAAAGTAATGACCAGTCTTTCCACTGGTGGGATTCAGTCCCGCATGAAGGTGTCCTGACGCTGCAAATGAGGAGACAACAGAACCAGGAGCTCGTCAAAGCTGGGAAACAATAAAATGTTCATGGTTAACTATACAAAAAGCACAAAACACTTAGCTTAACCATTGCAAAAACATTGCAACCACGTATACGTACTAACCTGTGGATGGACATCCTGGTGTAGTCAAAAAACTTGTCCTCATGGGCACGGAGGTTGGCATACAGTGCCCAGAACTGGCCCCTCTCCTGTCTATTCGCAATCACAGGATGGACCCAGAAACGTCGCCTGCTGTCCCGCCTTCTCCTCAAGCGTTCCAGGTGGATAGCTGCAACAAGTGCCGCAACACGTCGCCGTCTATAGCATTCCATGATGACTACAAACCACACACTCTACCAACACACATGGAATTTCACACCTCCAATGCCCTAGGATTGGCCAAACTTCATATACACAGGGATATTTGCTGATTGGACAACACTGCAGTCAATCACAGAAACGCGCGTCAAACGCGCGTTTACTATTGCAAAAAACGCGCATAAAAACGCACATAAAAACGCGTGTTAAACGCGCGTCTCAGAAACGCTCAGGTGTGAAGCCAGCGTAAAGGTTTGGATCTGCGAGAGTATGAGTGTGTAATGGTTCCCCTGGCTGTCTCCGCTCTGTGCAGCAGCAGCATCTGGTTGCTGGGGGAACCAGATCAGCTGCAGGGCCCGTTCTGACATCGGGGCCCTGGGCCAATGATGAGGTGTGCAGGGATGCTGGATGCTGGCTCCTGCATATGCACGTGTTGGTGAATTTGTAGTCCCCTGGCTCTCTGTTCTGTCGCTGTATTTGAAGACTCTGGCTTTGGCTTGGAGTTCTGGATTGGAATTGTGATGACATTTTTGGCTCCTGGTGATTTGGTATTGTATTGATCTCCTGGTTTTTAACTTTTTGACATGCTGGTTTTCTTGTATGTCTCTTGCATATTTTGTATTTATTGTCTGACTGGTGTTTGATCCTTTACCGTACGACTACTCTCTCAGAGTTTGTTCATCTCTGTTTGTGTGTCACGCTCACACATATTTCAACATAGGGACTGCCGCCCAGTTATAGGGTCACTGCCTAGGGTGCCCATGCAAGAAGGTAAGGATAGTGGGTCCAGGAGGTTTTAGGGGTGCACTTATCCTTGTTTGTGTGTGACTGTAGTCGCCTTATTTTGACATGTTTTGGCAATGCAGAGAGAAAAGAGAGTCACTACCAGACATTGCTGGAAGCAGATTATCTCCCGGGTGAACAAAAGGATCAAGGGAAAAAATTTTGGTCTGTTCAATCCTCTTCACTATGAACACCATCTATCAGATTTTCAGTCTACACCTCCATTCTCCACCGGCTCAGAACTCAGTACACTAATGTGTTTGGGGGCCTTTAGACATACGCTGAATCCGGTACAATGAAGAAGAAAAAAAACTAGAAGACATGGGGATTTTTATCAATTGTCCAGTGTTCTGGCTTAGTTAATTTGTGCTGTGCTGTAACATAATTAATAAAAGGCTTACACCTCTTATAGTTCACCTACATAAAAAAAACTGTTCTAAATTACATGAAATTAACTTTTGTAACTCTATTTTTTCACATTTTCCATGTGATGTTCAGGTGTCTATCATGCGTTGGAATCTATATACTCATGCACAGGTATATAAATTCTATTAGGGTCGAACTGAGCAATGAACAGAGAGGCAGGAGCACACATGCCTTTGCCTGCCCACAAAAACCTGGCATAGCCCTGCACCTGCACCATAAAAGGCTTTCAGCAGAGACAAACTCAGCATGTCTCAGAGAGAAATGTGAATGATTACAGGTGTAATCTGATTAGACACTGGGTCTTCCCACAAATAAAATTACTTCCTGTGATGCCCTATAAACATTCTCTCAGAGGCTACTTTGAGGTAATGCACCTCTTTTTTAGATAATGTTGACTGCAAGACATCACTCTATGATGCACAAAGACTTGTTGCTCAGTTGACACACTTTGAGAAGGGGTGCATCATAGGACTGAGAGAAGCAAGATGTTAATTTTAACAAATTGCCCTGCTTCTAGGGGGTTCCAGTCTTACTGTTAGAGAGTGTTGGGCGCAATGATTTCTTGATGGCACTTTCACTTGGCACACAGACTCTGGATGTCCCACAGACCACAAGCAGATAGGATAATTTAATCCACCAATAATCACAAGAAGCTCCCACCGTTTTGTTGTCCGACAGTTTTCTTGTCCACCAATAAAGTCACCTTCATTACACAGAACATATCCATGCATTTATAAGAAAGGAAATTTGGTGTCCTGCCATTGACAGCCAGCCACAATTGCCTCTGTTTGCAATGATGCTGTAAACGAGAACCCAAGACTGCTAGGGATTGCAACTGCATTGTCTTTAGTGACAAATCCGGGGTATCTTCTCCAAATGCTGTTGCGATGATCTATGTAGCCATCCTGTACAAGTGGAAACCCTTATTTGTGATATTAGGGACAATAAAAGCTCAGTGAAATGTGTAGGATATCCTGTGGTCATGGTCACATGTACTACCTCCCATGGCAGGGCTTCCAATGGCATTCTTTAATAGGATAATGCTTTCCCACACACAAGGGTTTACCAGGAATCTCTGTTGATAAAGATGCCCCTAAATTGGGGCTCAGATTGCAACATTTCCTTTGCCTACCCAACAAGCTAGGGTGCCAGTTTTGGCAACTTACAAATGTGCAGATCTATAGGCCTAGCTGCACAGGAAACCATCAGGAACCTGTACAGTGCATTTGGAAAGTCTTCAGACCCTTCCACTTTTTTCACATTGTGTTAAATTGAAGCCTTGTGCTAAAATAAAAAAATAAAAATCTAGTTTTCCCTCAACAATCTGTCCTTAATTCCCCATAATGAGAAAGTGAACACATAATTTTTTAAATGTTTGCTAACTTATTGAAAAGGAAAAATTAAACATTTTCTCACACATTAGTATCCAGATCCTTTGTTATGACATGTGGAATTTAGATCTGAGGGCCATCCATTTTTCTTGATCATTTTTGGAATGTTTCTATACCTTGATTGGAGTCTACCTATGGTAAATTCAGTTCACTAAACTTGTCTATATAAGGTCTCACAGCTAACAATGCATATCAGAGCAAAACCAAACCATTAGAAGGAAAGAACTGTGCCAAGAGACATGATCTTGTAGAGGTACAGATCTGCACAAGAATCCAAAAAATTGAAAACCAGACCGACACAAAGTGGAGGCATCAATAGGACTGTCACTGTAGTGCTGCACCACCTCAGCAGAGCATAATTTTGACCCAGTGGGCCCTGAAAGACAAGCATTGCCATCATGGTAACAGCTGCTCCATTTTTCCATCGTGACATGCACCTTGTTGCATAGAAACAATTCTTAGGAGTGGCCCATACTCTCTATCCAGTGAGAGTACAAAGCATAGATGTTTTTTTTTATTTTTTTATAATGAAAGATGAGATCTTTTTTTTATTTATTTATTCTCAATTGGATAAAATAGAGCCTGCAGGTGGTGATAGTGATGGGTTGGTATATGCAGGCACACTGGAGATATTTTTTATAGATTTTGGCAAAGAAAAAAATTGTGACTGCTCAGAAGAATTATATTTTAGTGATGGCATGGAAGTTTGGAACTGCATGACAACTGTAAAACATTTTTGGAGAACAAAGCAATAAAAAAATAAAATAAAATGAAATCTGGCCAAAACTACTAATACTATACACCAGAATTACATTTTGGTGAAGCCGTGAGTACTAGACAATTAAAAAAAGATATATACATTGACAGCTGGTCAGAAGTACTATTACCATACATAATTAAATTTTGGTTAAGGCATGGAGATGCACAAATGTGCAAAACATTTTTGGAGACAGTTTTGAACATTAAAAAGCAAAAAAAAAAAAGTTATCAGCTACCCAGAGTTAATAATGTACTATGGTACTTTCTGGAAAATTATTTTGCCCTCGAACCAATGTATGTTAGATCAGGCATGCAACTATTTTACATGCGGAAAAATGCCATTTGGACAGAGTTCAATAAAGTAATTGACTGGTATTCTGGATACAAATGACCAGGTAGGACCACACTACCACTCCCACCACCAAAGCCCTAGGTCTGACACAGTAATTCAGCCTACATCAACAGACCAATATATCAGATTAGGTACACTAGTCTGTCCTAAATAGAATTGTTGTCAATGATGCTGGAAAATATGCTTGTTAGTAAACTTATAAGTGGTAGAAACATAGCAGCAAGTTTTTTGAGGGTAATAAATACAGGCACTATTCAATTTCTCCTACTACGGACACACTGTACACTGGTACTGATACACTGAATGTACTGAATTGCTCACTTGCAAATGATAGCAAAACTGCAAGCGTTTTTTTTTTTTTTTTCTTAAATAAACATAGGTGAAATTAAACGTCCCCTGTATCGAACACATCATACACTGGTATTAAAAATGCTCTGAACTGCATAATTCTAAAAGATAGCAAGATGAAATGTGTTATTTTTCTGTAATAAACACTGTCAAACAGAATTAAATATCCACTGCTCTCAGCACACTGTACATTGGTATTGACACATTAAAATCCCCTAAATTGTGAAGATTTTTTGGGGAAAAGATGCCCTTTCCCCCCTCAAAAGCCTGCGATGTACCATTGACATGTAAACAAGGGCACTATAAGGACAGTATGGTCAGAAGCTCCATCTTGGGGGATTGGGGGTCTGGAGGCTGGCAACTACAACTGGCGACGGGGCCCGATGCAGTCACTGAATTCTAGGCAGAGCCAGAGTGGGACTCACTGAGTGAGTGACGTGCGCTGACGGCCTGCCCACTCCATCCATAGTGAGTACTGATTACAGCTCCATGATTGCCATTATTTTAGCAAAGCAGAACTGTTAGTAGCTAAGCCTCCAGACCCCTTCCCCCCCGATATGGAGCTTCTGACCATAGTGTCCTGACTCCTCCAGTGTCCTCCATAACAGTGTCATCCACAGATCACAATAGCAGTGCCATCCTTAGATCCCCCATAACAATGTCCTCCACAGATCCCCCATAACAGTGCCATCCACAGATCTCCCATAACAGTGTTTCCTCCACAGATCCCCAATAACAGTGTCCTCCACAGTTAACCCATAACAGTATCCTCCACAGATCCCCCATAACAGTGTGTCCTCCACAGATTCCCTATAACAGTGTGTCATCCACAGATCCCCAATAACAGTGTACTCCACAGATCCGCCATAACAGTGTCATCCACAGATCCCCCATTACTGTGTCCTTCACAGATTCCCTATAACAATGTCCTCCACAGATCCATCATAACAGTGTCCTCCACAGATAATCCATAACAGTGCCATTCACATATCACCAATAACAGTGTGTCATCCACAGATCCGCCATAACAGTGCGCCAAGACCCCCATTAGTTCAAAACTATATATATATATATATATATATATATATATAGTGTGTGTGTAGGCACTGTGCAGGCCGTGCAAGGCATAGACAGCTCCAGCAGCGGCCCTGGCTGTAAGACACCCAGTCTCAGTATACTAACTGCCCCTATGCTCTCCCTACTGAAAAAACCTGACCAAACAAAATACAGTATATCTGTAGACTATATCTGCAAAACTCTAAGATAGCTGACTTGTGTTTGTAATTTGACAAACGAATCGGTGGGGGAGATAACCAGACCATGGATGCAGAACTCCTTTCATTCAGTTTTTTCATCCTATGCGAGGGGAATAAGCATATTAATACACCGAGTTATTGACATCAAAATAGTTAAAACGGTGGTAGACAAAGAAGGTCGATATATTCTTATGGATTGTGTACTAGAAGGTAGAGCATGGGTAATAGTAAATGTCTATATACCGCCCCCCTTAAAATAGATATTTTGTTAAAAATTCACGACCTTACGCTTAAGGCAGGGGATAAATCACTATTGGTGTTAGGGGACTTTAATAATATAATGGATGAGAAAATAGACAGATGTGGAATAGGGAATATCCAAGGAAAACCACCAAAAAAGCGATTGAGCTGACGGTTACCATACCATCTAAACTATCCATTTCACCCCTGATGAATCTGTCAGCATCATCTGGCAGAGGAAACGCGTCGGGAAATACCTTTGAAAGAAACACCTTAACAGGCCAGCAATAGGAGACAGCAACAGGGCCAGAACAACAGGGACAGCCACCGAGAAGTGGGGTCGCCCCGCAGGGGGTGATTCTCCCGCATTTAGGCGGGAGACCTCTCCGCTTTTAGGCAGGAGAACAATAGTCTATCAGGGACACCCTCCTACCTGTCTGACCTACTGCCTCAAGCGACTCAGCAACTGAACATTACCTGGAACCATATTTGTTTCAGCAGGCAACGGTGACCACCACAGACCCCTTTGATCATGCAAGCGGCCGGAATATCTTGATCACACCTGGTCCACGCAACAAACCGTGAGTGGGGATCATAACAAATGGTCAAACCATTGTATTATATTCTATGCGATAGGACTACGTACGTGTATGCATAAATTGATGTGGTACATACATATACGGAGCACCTAGTAATCTACGTCTGAGCAAAGTTATGTGTGTTTTCTTCTCCATGCAGTCATCATTACTATTACTGTGGGACATATATTTTATATACATTATCTGATAAAAGCTAAGTTTTAAAGTAGGATAACAAATCAGTGATACAGTTTAATTGTTCCTACAACATATTTATCTTTAACCATTACTGTGAATTGTGAAAATGCACGGGTTCTAAATTAAAAAACACTGCACAAGAATTGGGCTGGATTGATATAAGCTTTGATGAGGAGAGGATAAAAAAAAAATTCTGTAGCCCTGGTCGTGGTGCTGCTGGTGTTGGTGGAGCTCCTGTTGCAGATGGAGGATGTGGTCGATCTGTGCTAGCTACACACTCAAATGAAACACCTTTCTCAGGTGCACGTAGGCGACAAAACGTTCAGCGTTATATTGTAGGCCCGACTGCTAGGGATTGCAACTGCATTGTCTTTAGTGACAAATCCGGGGTATCTGCTCCAAATGCTGTTGTGATGATCTATGTAGCCATCCTGTACAAGTGGAAACCCCCATTGGTGATATTAGGGACAATAAAATCTCAGTAAAATGTGTAGGATATCCTGTGGTTATGGTCACATGTGCTACCTCCCATGGCAGGGCTTCCAATGGCATTCTTTAATAGGATAATGCTTTCCCTATTGGGCTGGATTGATATAAGCTTTGATGAGGAGAGCATAAAAAAAATGATGTAGCCCTGGTCGTGGTGTTGGTGGAGCTCCTGTTGCAGATGGAGGATGTGGTCGATCTGTGCTAACTACACGCCCAAATTAAACACCTTTCTCAGGTGCACGTAGGCGACAGAACGTTCAGCGTTATATTGTAGGCCCGAATACCAGTGTAGGCCATAACAAGTAGAGGCAGGAGTAGATTGGGTGGCTGACAGTGCCTCCAGTTCCTTCACATTGTCTCCTACCTGGACCCCTGCTGAAAGTGCAGAGTTGGCACCTGCAGCCCATGGACATCTGTCTTTCAGCTCACCCTCTTGCAAATCAGCCAAGCAGTCTGAGCCCCAATTCATGCAGCAGACTCTTATTATTTTTGATGACTCTGCTGGCAGGGTTTCTGTGGGCCATCCACCTAGCCCTGCTCCATAAGTAGTATAGATTGAATGCACTGATGCCCAACCACTTATGTTTCAGGATGTGGACATAGGAGGACCACCACAGCACAGAAACAGGTGCCAACTGCTGCGGCTTTCTGCAGTGTGCAGACCGGCAAGGAGGACAGGGGTGAGGAGTGGGTGGAAGATTATGTGGAGGATGATGAGTCATTCCGCATGGTGGAGACAATGATTTTTAAAAACCTAATGGCGGTGGCTGTCCCACAGTATGTGGTTAGCAGCCACCACTAATTTTCCAGGCGAGAAATCCCTGCCCTGCACAACCAAGTGGCGGACAAAATCAGATGTCCACCGCCAACGTCATCTGTGGCAAGGTCCACATAACCACTGATAAGTGGACCATTAAGCATGGGCAGAGAAATTATATATCCCTAACTGCACACTGGGTAAATGCATTGGAGGCTGGGCCTGAGTCAAATAGTAGTTTGGCGCATGTCCTTCCGCCACCGAGGATTGCAGGACGTTTCTCGTTGACTCCTCCTACTCTGCTTCCTCCTCTACTGCCTCCTCATCCAGTCAGCATAACACCTGCACCACCAACTTCAGTACAGGCAAGCTGTTTTAAAACTCATCTGTTTGGGGTAAAATCCCCACATCGCAAAGGAGCTATGGATGGGCATGGAACAACAGAAAGATGAGTGGTTGGTGCCACTGAGCCTCAAGCCTGGCTTGGTGGTGTGCAATAATGGACGAAATCTCGCAGCAGCTCTGAGCCTAGCCGGTTTGATGCACATCCCTTGAATGACGCATGTGCTGAATTTGGTGGTGCAGAAGTTCCTGGAAAATTACCCCGATATGTCAGAGCTCCTGCAGAAAGTGTGGGCCATCTGTGCGCACTTTCGGCGTTCTCACACTGCTGCTGCTCGCCTGTTTGTGCTGCAGCCTAATATCGGCCTTCCTGCTCACCGCCTCATATGCGACGTACCCACAAGGTGGGACTCCACCTTGCACATGCTGGAGAGACTGTGCGAGCAGCAGCAGGCGATAGTGGAGTTTCAGCTGCAGCACACATGGGTGAGTCCCTCTGTGGAATAGCACCACTTCACCACCAACGAGTGAGCATCCATGCGGGACGTGTGTGCCATGTTGTGCTGTTTCAAGTTCTCCACCAACATGGCCAGTGCTGATGACGCCATCGTCAGCATTACTATCCCACTTCTATGTCTCCTTGAAAAAAACACTTCTGTCGATGATGGAAGAGGATGTGGCACAGGAGGAAGAAGAGGAGGAAGAGGGATCATTTCCATGGTTATCAGCCCAGTCATTCACTGTTGCACAGAGGGTGGGTTCCTGCACCAACAGAGGCCAGGTACACAACTGTTCAGCCAGGGCACAGTTCTGCAGGATGAGGAGGAGGAGGATGATGATGAGGAGAAACCGTGTTCACAGCAGGGTGGCACCCAAAGCTGCTTATGGGCATCACTGGAGCGTGGCTGGGAAGATACAGAGGACACAGATGGTACACCTCCCACAGAGGACAGCTTGTCATTGCCTCTGGGCAGCTTGGCACACATGAGCAACTACATGCTGAAGTGCCTGCACAATGGCCGCCAAGTTTCCCACATTCTTGCCAGTGCTGATTACTGGGTGGCCACCCTGCTGGATCCCCGCTACAAGGACAACATGCTGTCCTTAATTCCATCACTGGAGCGTGATCGGAAGATATGCGAGTACAAGCGCACACTGGTAGACACGCTGCTGATGACATTCACACCTGACAGCGGGGGCTCAGTGGAAGCAGAAGGCAAAGGCAGAGGAGGAGGAAGAAATCGCCAACGCAGCTGGGGCACCACCAGCACCTCAGAAGGGAGGGTTAACATGGCCGAAATGTGGAAAAGCTTTGTCAGCACTCCACAACAACCAGCACCACCAGCTGATACGGAACGTCTTAGCAGGAGGCAGCATTTCAGCAACATGGTGGAGCAGTACGTGTGCACACGCCTACACGTACTGACTGATGGGTCTGCCCCATTCAACATCTGGGTCTCCAAATTGGGAACATAGCCTGAGTTTGCCCTTTAAGCCTTGGAGGGGCTGGTCTGCCCTGCGGAAAGTGTATTGTCTGAGCGTGTGTTTAGCAAAGCAGGGTGAGTAATCACAGACAAGCGCAGCCACCTGTCCACAGCCAACGTGGACAAGCTCACGTTTATTAAAAGGAGTTGTCTTTACCTTGTGCTGAATAGACAAGTATACCAGCTGCACCCAGCCATTTTTATACTCCAGCGCACTTTCTCTTTGCGTTCTCTTTTCCATTTCCCAATGTTTTGGGGCCCTCTCAAATTTATGAGCACTTCACCCTTGTTAAATTATTGGTGAGAGAAGAGACTGAAATGTCCTTCTAGTACAATTTTCATTGATTGTCTTGCATCTTTTTGCTGGTAGTTGATCTAGTCCAGAGATGGGCAAGCTGTGGCTCTTCAGCTGTTGTAAAACAACTCCCAGTATGCCCAGTCTGCCTACAGCAGGGCATGGTGGGATTTGTAGTCTTGCAACATCTGGAGAGCCGCAGTTTGTCCATAACTGCTCTAGTCTATTATACTGTAGATCTATTATAATGTTGGCAATTAAGCATTTACTACTCATATTGACAAATTTTGGATGATGCTAAAAGCATAAAAATCAATGGTAAATAAATTAAAGAAATACAGGACAGACTTTTTTATCACCATTATATGACATATCTAAAATGATCTTGAATGTCAAGTAATAACTTTGTAAATTGCATTATTTCATTAAGACGTCTGTTTTATTTAAAAAATCAGGGAGGAATATTTAAATTTAGATTAATGAATGGAAGCTACATACATTTATCTGAAGAGCACTCATCACCTAATACAGTCATTGTTCTATCAGCTCAAGCACTGAGACCTTGAAAGTAAGTAATAAGATGAAACACTTAATATAATTTCTCTGATGTTAAACCATTCAATTGTCACAGTTTAAAGTTAAATAGATAACAAAACCAATATGAGGAAAAAGTACCAACACTTTAAGTACTGTGTAATTAATTCTCCTGAATCAGGTACTTATTATTGCTGAACTTTTTTTTACCTTATAAAATATTAGATAAATATTCTTACTTTATGTCCAAGAAAGGGCACAATTACACTATTCCTACAGGATAAGTGATGATCAAGGATAAACATGTCTACCTGCAAATATTTGCATTGGCCTATTTCATTGGCTGATCCGGTATAATGTGGAGGAATTATTACAAGCAGGTGAGAATCCGCTGCCCCATGTGACCAACTCCCTCTGAGAGCAACGTCTAAGCACACCCCTCGTTCTTTACACGATATCTCTGATGGTGAGGAGAGACTTTCCCGAGGGGGGTGACAGGTGCTAACTCAGAGGGGAATTGGAATACAAGGGAATTAAGACCAGAATGTTAACCCACTGGACTGACCTCCAGGTGACACAATACACCAAGTGGATGTTGGGAGGCCAGAGACTGATCAGATGAAGGCATAGTCAGGGTTAGAAGGAAGAAGTCAGGTTAGGCGGCAGTCAGGCAAAGTCTGTTAATGTAGATCAAGGTTAAAGTAGGCGGCAATTATGCAAAATCTGTAAAATGTAATCCATAGTCTGGTACACAGAACGAAGAGAACCATTAAAACACCTTAGCTCAAACAGGAAACTAGACTAGCTAGGAACCTAAGTTGTTTATGCATACTCCTGTAGAAGGATGCACCTTTAAATACCTCTTGCAGACCAGCCATAGGCTGGGGAAGATAGGAGGCGTGCACATGCTGCCTCACATAAGGAGACAAGACACCCACACACACCCTAAATACACTCAGAGCAAGGAGGGAGATGCTTATGGCAGGAGTGTAGACAACAGCTAAGAACCCCCCTGCCCGTGGCTGTCAGTAAGGCGTGAAGCAGGAGGTAGGAGTGAAGAAGCCTGGTGCCCGTACCTGCGTGTGGGGACAGAATTCAGGTACGGGGAGCTAGGTCAACAGATTACTTGCTAGTGCTACCATAATTTATTAAGCTAATTTATAAGTTATTTATTCCTAGAGGTTGTAACATATAATATAATTAAACATACTAAAAATACTAAAAGATCCTTAAAACATATAATGTCCTTAAAATGTATAACATCCAATGGTGAGTAGATGAAATGTTGTAACAAAAGGCAGTCTCTCTTAAGAGTTAATGAACTCACACCTTATTTCGGACAGGGGTAAAGCAATTAATCAGATAAGATCGTTGAGAGGATAGTCACTCAAGTTGTGTGTGGTTTTAAATGACCACTAGCCACAATTGCAACAATGCCGCTATATTTTCACTGCCTGATTGCAAGTATGGACCGGAATAATTTACTCACTGTTTCAGATGATACCGGATTTATTTTTCTCACTCGTGGCGTCCCACGTATAGTGAATGTTGTGTTGACAGTGATGCGGTGCGGTTTAGCTTGTTGCGGTAATGTTAGGTAGATTTTCAGGATCCTCGTTGGTCAAATATCGATGTGCTGTTCTAGAGATGGTCTGGTAACCCTTATCTTCAGTGCGGTTTTAGTCCAGATTCACGGGGTTACACCAGAAACACCGATCTCAAAGTGGAATAGCAGGTATCCAGCTTTCCTTGATATCAAGGCGAAAAGACACCGATCCCTCTCTTAAAGCGCTTTCTGTCCTCAAGTTCCGTGCTTGTTTCTCATGGGATTAAATTACCATACGCGTTTCGGAGCCTACTCCAGCTCCTTCAGTGGTTGAATTTCCCATGGGAATGAACTATCTTTATATACCTGAACAGGTGTGGTCTAAAACTAATTTGCCACGGCTGTGTATCGGAAGTGGCGTGGACTTCTTTTCAAACTTCATGATGACACAATCAGTTTTTTTATTAGTTTAAAAGCATTTATTTTTCATGTTAAAACTATATTAAATCACTATAAATACATATGTTACTGTATAATGTCATTATGTATAATAAAACTGAAACTAATATCATAAATATATCGGAAATATAGATCGTGACTGCATATGACTATATTTCTAAGTATCTCCATATAAGCTGACTCAGGGTTACATCAATGGTCATGTAGGATAAACGATAGAGACTGAGAGTATATATAATAATATACTATTCACAGTGTAGTACATCTGTGGTTTTTTAATTGCACTGCATTTTCATTGCAGTTCACCTTTCTGTCTATATTGTTATTGCCGTACATGGTAATGTAAGATAAACAATAGAGACTGAGAGTATATATAATAATATACTATTCGCAGTGCAGTACATCTGCGGTTTTTTAATTGCACTGCGTTTTCATTGCAGTTCACCTTTCTGTCTATATCGTTATTGCCGTACATATATCAACTTTCCTTTGAATTCAATACTTGTACATTAATTCCATATGGTCATAAATATATAAAACATATATAAATAATATAAAGATATAAATATATCAAATATAGCAGCTGTTACAGTCAAACTTTAATACATTTATTTAGTATTAACACACATATTGAGGGGGTTTATATTCCCTCTATTTGTTCTTAAACCTCTCCATATAGTAGTAAAATTCGGAATGGAATACAGGAGACGCAGAAGGGAAGGGAGCGGAGTGGGGGGGCCTCCCACCAGAGGAGGGCCCGGAAAACCATAATGGCCCACGGGTCCCCCCTGGTGAGAAGCCCCCCCACGCCAGTAAATCACAAAAACCCATACATTTCTATTTCTGCGTTTAATCCTGCCAGCAACAAGGTATTGAAATCGAATATGTATCTCAAACTCAATCCTCGACATTTTTTTAATATGATTTCCACCCCTCCAATCAGTTTCCACTTTTTCAAGGGCCGAAAAAATGAGTCCCTTCGGATTCTGATTGTGCACGGCTTTAAAGTGGTTTGACAGAGTGTGTGTCTCGTAGCCCTTCTTTATGTTAGAGTTATGTTCAGCTATCCGGACTTTGAGTTGTCTTTTAGTCCTGCCCACATATTGTCTTTTGCAGGGACATTGTATGATATAGGTAACACTATTAGAATTGCATGTGAGAAAATCTTTAATTGTGTGTTCAAAGGTGTTAGTCGTGGATTTTACTTTAAGTTTTTTTTGGGAAATGTGGTGTTTTTGCAGAACATACATTTGCCGCACCGAAAAAAAAAACTTAGTATTTGTCCATTTTTGTATAGATGGATCTATTTTGTTTTTATTAATTTTCGGAATAGTGGGTGCTACCATAAGTGCAAAATTAGGTGCTTTGGTGAAAGTGATCTGTGGAAATTGTGGAATCAAGTGGCCTATTATTTTATCTTTATTTATAATGTGCCAGTGCTTATTAATTATGTGTCTCACTTTTTTATAGTGAGTATTAAAAGGTAAAATAATTCTCATGTTACCCTCTTCCTGTTCCTTTTTTGTTTTTATATCAAAGAAAGACTTACGGTCCATTTGTCTAACTGTATCTATGGCCGTCTCTAAAATTTCTACCGGATATTGTTTCTCTAAAAATTGATTCTTCAACGAAACTGCCTCTTCTTCAAAATCTTCTAGTTTTGAACAATTTCTCCTAATCCGCCTGAACTGTCCTGTCGGTATATTTAGGAGCCATTGAGGTAAGTGACAGCTGTTGTATAGGATGTAACTGTTCTTTGACGTTGGCTTGCGGTATGTATTACAGACTAATTTTTTCTCCTCAACTTTGATTTCGAGGTCCAAAAATTCAACCATAGTTTGGCTAGTTTTACCTGCAAACCGTAAGTTACAATCATTTTTGTTAATGTCCTCCAAAAAAAATGTCCAATGATTCCTGGTTCCCTTTCCATATGAAGAGGACATCATCGATGTACCTCTTCCATAGCACCAGGTTTGACCCCAGCTTGGGATCAATGGTTTTCCGTTCCCAATTTGCCATAAATAGGTTAGCGTAGCTGGGGGCAAACCTGGTGCCCATTGCAGTACCGCAAATCTGTAGATATATGTCGGAATTAAACCAATAATAATTATGGTCCAGAATGTATTGTGTGACTAACTGCAGATATTAAATTTGTTCCATGGGTAACTGATTAATTAATATCAGTTTTATTATACGTAATGACATTATACAGTAACATATGTATTTATAGTGATTTAATATAGTTTTAACATGAAAAATAAATGCTTTTAAACAAATAAAAAAACAGATTGTGTCATCATGAAATTTGAAAAGAAGTCCACGTCACTTCCGATACACAGCCATGGCAAATTAGTTTTAGACCACACCTGTTCAGGTATATAAAGATAGTTCATTCCCATGGGAAATTCAACCACTGAAGAAGGAGCTGGAGTAGGCTCCGAAACGTGTATGGTAATTTAATCCCATGAGAAAGCCAAAACAACCTATAGGATATACATATATTCCTTACAATTCCTTATTGTGATAATACCCTACAATATATTAAATTATTTTAATACCTGATTTTTCTCAGCCGACAGATGTCTAAGATTAAACTCAAGTCAGATTTATTTCATTATATATATATATATATATATATATATATATATATATATATTCAACCATACATTCATAGAACTGAACTCAGTTCCTTGGAAATGATATCTTGATATAAGAATAATTTTCAACAGTATGTATAAATCTCCCTGGATTGGAAAAAAAGTCAGAATGATATTGCAGTTACAGACTAGTCTTATTCCAGACCAGATTCTACACCCAAAATATGGATAATTAAATATATATATACAAATATATTATTTTCGTTCTCCTATAAAATATAGGAAAGTTTATACTATGCCAATGTATCAATATTCAGGACTATAGACTGGTCTTGTCCTATTTGTTCCTGGACGGTTGTGCCCATCATGCAAAGATTGAGGAATAGAATGGTGTTTTCAAGGGATGGGTGGATCCCCCTGGATGACTGAATAGATGGTCTTAGTTCATCAGATAGTTATGATAACTTCCTCAAGTAGGTGTATCAGATGGATCAGATGGCCCCTCTCTCAGCTCATGCCACCTCTTTATCCCATTCAAAAATGGGATTGGTCTGGTTTGACCATTAACTAGTGACATCACAAACGTTAATCCCCCAACTATTTTGTAATACATGTCTTCATTTTTACTCTATCACTAGATGGCACTAGGGCTCTATGTAAAATGTTTTGACAATTATAGCTATTTTCTAAATTTTCATTTTTAATTTGAAGGGACAATTTTTAACTGGGAATTTAGACAGAACTTCTAGAACAATAGAATGTAAATATAAAAGTGTATCCAGGATTATACCTCTATTCTTAAGGACTTGTAGGTACACAACTCCTAGACATGGCTAAACACCTTTCCTATTCATTGTGATGAAACAGGATTCAGTTGATACTTTGCCCTTTGTCTTGATGAACACATAGTTTGCTTATGGACATCTGTATTTACAATCCCCTTTCCAAAGATCTTCTGAGAAACAGATAATTAACTTCACTCCAGTCTAACATAGCACTCTGAAACAACATTGGAATTTCCACCTCAATTCTAGCACTAAATGAATATCCCTTTATCAAGTTTCAAGTTATATAAAACACCTAATTTTAGAACGTATCATGTAAAACCCAAAATACATTCATATGAGGATTAATATAAACATAACAATGAATACTTAATTATATTTTTGTTTTTACTCACAGGGAATAACTCAATATTCAGCATATTCCCTTATCTGAGTAAATGCATTTTATTATACCTGTGAAACCTCCTTCTTACAAAAACAGACTGTGTAAACACTTTTGCACAGATCATTAATCTCTCAGTTAGTCTTTGAGAACTTCACCTCACCTTAACCTTTTAAAACTAGACAAAATGGACCCCCAATGTTCATTTTTACATATTTAGGCAGGCCTTTTCAATACGTACTGTATATTTTTATGCTTAATAATGATGACAATGGAATGCACTTGTTCTGAGCTTTTAACAGTGTCACTATAAAATAACCAAAGTGGTCATATATATCATAAACAACTAAAACTCTGCTGGTGAATAGAAGAGAGATGCCACAACAGAGTCGGTCTTACCAGTATATCAAAATTCTTTGCAATCCAAAATGGGTCTAAACGCTGACATCCAAACAGTTTGATAAAATAGGTACATCAATTGTCCAGAGTGGGGTCGTGTACTGTCCCCACCATTCCCAACATGACATGTTTCATCCTGTCAGAAATCCGAAGAGGATATCAGGTGTCTAAGTAGGATAAAAAAGGGGCCTGCAAAAGCAGGAATTTAAATTAGGTGGTCAATATACACAAAAGGAGGGCCAATATACACAAAGAACACCCTGATAGATGTTATGTCACAGTGAAAAACAATGCCAGATGACCATAGGGCTCTGGCCGACAAATCATCTGGTTTACAGTCAGTGATTCACCGATGGCAGCAAAGCATCCTTCATCGCCATCAGAATTCTTTCAGATCTCTGCCAGAGCCCACTGGTTATCTGGCATTGTTTGGGACTTAGTATCTGTCAAGGTGCTGTTTTATGTATACTGGCCCCCCTTTTGTGTATGTTGGACAACTTATTTAAAGTCTGCAGACCCTTTTTTCCCCATACTTAGACCCCTGATATCCCCTGATGATTCCTGACAATTAGAATGAAACATGCCATGTTGGGAGTTGTGTGAAGGATAGCTTTAGGATGCATGCAACTGAGGGTAAGGTATTGTACGGAATGACCATTATCAGAGCAGGTGATTTATTTTGGATAGGTAGGGTGTGATAGCCCTCTCCCCCAACCTTTTCTTTATAGGGCTTATCAAGGGCAGCATCATCACAAGTTACCCTTTATCCTTGCGGCAGTATCTAGTACACAACCCCACTATGGAGCATTGATCTACCTATGTTATCTAACTGATCAGACATCTGTGCTTACACCATACTGTTTCATTCCAACTCTTTTATTTTTATTTTTTTGTGGAATTTCTTTGCCAGAAACAGTTTACTTATTTATGAGATATATGACCCATTTGGGGTAAGCTTTTATTACAAGTTTTCTTCACTTTAAAAGTTATATTTTTTTGGTGTCATGAAAAATACAGATATCACAGACAACATTCTTACTTCTCACTATGAACATGGACCTGATACAATATTTTTTTTTTTTTTTTTCTGTTCTCTTTCTCTCTCCATCTCTTTTATCTCTTATCTACTGTGGTAATATTCTTTTCTGCTTCTTCTCCCATTACTCATGCATTATTCAGGTATTTTTATAGTATTTCTGCTGTGGGTAAACTAAAATTACTGTATGCCTCTGAATTCAATATAAGAAATCTATGCTATGTTAAATCATTCAGGCCAATTTGCATTCAACATTGCCTTAACCACTTCAGCCCCGCTAGCTGAAACCCCCTTCATGACCAGAGCACTTTTTACACTTCTGCACTACACTCCTTTCACCGTTTATCGCTCGGTCATGCAACTTACCACCCAAATGAATTTTACCTCCTTTTCTTCTCACTAATAGAGCTTTCATTTGGTGGTATTTTATTGCTTCTGACATTTTTACTTTTTTTGTTATTAATCGAAATGGAACGATTTTTTTGAAAAAAAATGACATTTTTCACTTTCAGCTGTAAAATTTTGCACAAAAAAAATGACATCCATATATAAATTTTTCGCTAAATTTATAGTTCTACATGTCTTTGATAAAAAAAATGTTTGGGCAAAAAAAAAATGGTTTGGGTAAAAGTTATAGCGTTTACAAACTATGGTACAAAAATGTGAATTTCCGCTTTTTGAAGCAGCTCTGACTTTCTGAGCACCTGTCATGTTTCCTGAGGTTCTACAATGCCCAAAGTAGAAAAACCCCACAAATGACCCCATTTCGGAAAGTAGACACCCTAAGGTATTCGCTGATGGGCATAGTGAGTTCATAGAACTTTTTTATTTTTTGTCACAAGTTAGCGGAAAATGATGATTATTTTTTATTTTTATTTTTTTCTTACAAAGTCTCATATTCCACTAACTTGCGACAAAAATAAAAAATTCTAGGAACTCGCCATGCCCCTCACAGAATACCTTGGGGTGTCTTCTTTCCAAAATGGGGTCACTTGTGGCGTAGTTATACTGCCCTGGCAATTTAGGGGCCCATATGTGTGAGAAGTACTTTGCAATCAAAATCTGTAAAAAATGGCCTGTGAAACCCGAAAGGTGCTCTTTGGAATATGTGCCCCTTTGCCCACCTTGGCATCAAAAAAGTGTCACACATCTGGTATCGCCGTACTCAGGAGAAGTTGGGGAATGTGTTTTGGGGTGTCATTTTACATATAACCATGCTGGGTGAGAGAAATATCTTGGCAAAAGATAACTTTTCCCATTTTTTTTATACAAAGTTGTCATTTGACCAAGATATTTTTCTCACCCAGCATGGGTATATGTAAAATGACACCCCAAAACACATTGCCCAACTTCTCCTGAGTACGGTGATACCAGATGTGTGACACTTTTTTGCAGCCTAGATGCGCAAAGGTGCCCAAATTCCTTTTAGGAGGGCATTTTTAGACATTTAGATCCCAGACTTCTTCTCACACCACATGTGACCCCACTTTGGAAAGAAGACACCCCAAGGTATTCAATGAGGGGCCTGGCAAGTTCATAGAAATTTTTTATTTTTTTTGCATAAGTTAGCGGAAATTGATTTTTTTAGTTTTTTTTCTCACAGTCTAACTTTCCGCTAACTTAGGACAAAAATTTCAATCTTTCATGGACTCAATATGCCCCTCACTGAATACCTTGGGATGTCTTCTTTCCGAAATGGGGTCACATGTGGGGTATTTATACTGCCCTGGCTTTTTAGGGGCCCTAAAGCGTGAGAAGAAGTCTGGAATATAAATGTCTAAAAATGTTTACGCATTTGGATTCCGTGAGGGGTATGGTGAGTTCATGTTAGATTTTATTTTTTGACACAAGTTAGTGGAATATAAGACTTTGTAAGAAAAAAACAAAAACAAACAAAAAATTTCCGCTAACTTGGGCCAAAAAAAATGTCTGAATGGAGCCTTACCGGGGGGGGGGGTGATCAATGACAGGGGGGTGATCAATGACAGGGGGGTGATCACCCATATAGACTCCCTGATCATCCCCCTGTCATTGATCACCCCCCTGTAAGGCTCCATTCAGACGTCCGTATGATTTTTACGGATCTATGGATACATGGATCGGATCCGCAAAACACATTCAGACGTCCATATGATTTTTACGGATCCATGGATACATGGATCGGATCCGCAAAACGCATGCGGACGTCTGAATGGAGCCTTACAGGGGGGTGATCAATGACAGGGGGGTGATCAATGACAGGGGGGGTGATCAGGGAGTGTATATGGGTGATCACCCGCCTGTCATTGATCACCCCCCTGTAAGGCTCCATTCAGACGTCCGCATGTGTTTTGCGGATCCGATCCATGGATCCGTAAAAATCATACGGACGTCTGAACGGAGCCTGACAGGGGGGTGATCAATGACAGGGGGGTGATCAATGACAGGGGGGTGATCAGGGAGTTTATATGGGGTGATCATGGGTGATCAGGGGTTCATAAGGGGTTAATAAGTGACGGGGGGGTGTAGTGTAGTGGTGTTTGGTGCTACTTTACTGAGCTGCCTGTGTCCTCTGGTGGTCGATCCTAACAAAAGGGACCACCAGAGGACAAGGTATATTAGATGCTGTTATCAAAACAGCGTCTAATATACCCGTTAGGGGTTAAAAAAATCAGATCTCCAGCCTGCCAGCGAGCGATCGCCGCTGGCAGGCTGGAGATCCACTCGCTTACCTTCCGTTCCTGTGAGTGCGCGTGCCTGTGTGCGCGCGTTCACAGGAAATTCCGGCCCTCGCGAGATGACGCGTATATGCGTCGTTGTGCGCAGGGCTGCCACCTTCGGACCGCACATCTGCGTTAGGCGGTCCGGAGGCGGTTAAAAAGGGCCTCAATAAACATTACTAAAAAGTAGGAATTCCTTTATCTTTTCCATACACTATTATTATATTAAAATAGAACTCTGATTTACATATTTTCATAGTTTCTAAAAAAATATTTATTTCTGAGAATCTTTCATAGTCCAAGGAATGTACTGTATGCTCCAAATTAGGTTCTTAGAAAAATTATTTGCCAACCACAACAAGTTATTAGTCTTGTATACCAAAAACCTAAAGGCACTCAACTTCACATGGATACTTGTCAACAAATCTTCCTATTTTTTGCAATTTAGGGGTCTTTAAATGTGACATGGTAGCTTAAAATTATCCCAGTGAAATCTGTCTTCCAAAAACTATATGGCGTTCCTTTCCTTCTGCGCAATGCCGTGTGCCACGTATAGCAGTTTACGACCACATATGAGGTGTTTCTGTAAGCTTCAGAATCAGGGCAATAAATATTGAGTTTTGTTTGGCTGTTAACCCTTGCTTTGTTAGTGAAAAAATTGATTAAAATGGAAAATCTGGCAAAAAAGTGAAATTCTGAAATTTTACTCCATATTCTATTAATTCTTGTGGAACACCAAAAGGGTTAACAAAGTTTGTAAAATCAGTTTTTAATACATTCAGTGGTGTAGTTTCTAAAATGGGGTCATTTTTGGGTGGTTTCTATTATGTAAGCCTCACAAAGTGACTTCGGACCTGAACTGTTCCTCCAAAAGTTTTAATTTTTTTTAAATTTTCAGAAAAATTTCAATATTTGCTTCTAAACTTCTAAACCTTCTAATGTCCCCAAAAAATAAAATGGCATTCACAAAATAATCCAAACATGAAGTAGTCATATGGAGAATGTAAAGTATGAACTATTTTTGGAGCTATTGCTATGTATTATAAAAGTAGACATATAAATTTGGAAATGTGCTAAGTTTTCAAATTTTTGGGGAAATTTGGTATTTTTTTATAAATAAAAATTGCATTTTTTAACTCAATTTTATCACTGTAATGAAGTACAATATGTGACGAGTATACAATCTCAGAATGGCCTGGATAAGTAAAAGTGTTTTAAAGTTAGTACCACATAAAGTGACACGTCAGATTTGGTAAAAATTGCCTGGGCAGAAAGATGAAAAATGGCTTGGTCCTGAAAAAGTTAATTAAGGTGTAACAATTTAGCTACAATGTAGCTAAACCATAGATAAAACCACAAAGGTGCAAGAGCACTTCTTTGAGAGCTATGCACCTTCAGCTTGCATCAGAAGTTTTGAAACATTTGCCTAAGTTATCCAAGAAATTAGATTTGTTAGAAATTAATTAGTCATGAATCACTATAAATCAGGTATACCCAGGCCACTCTGCCATAGGGTATGGCAACAGAGAGCTGCAATGCTGCGGGCGGTTTGCAGCCATGCTTCAGTGAAGAACAGCTTGGCCAATTAGCCCGCAGTTGCCTTTCATTTAATTATGGACACAGCACTGTATAGTTGGTCTTCATTGTTAATGCACCTTTACACAGGAGTTGTTGCTGGCATGGCGTTTGGATGCTTAGGTGGGGGCACAAAACAAATATTATTGTTGTTCTTGCCTGCAATCCCCTGCAGGTAACCACTCAATATTAAATAGCTCTGGCATACCCACTTCTCCAACCCCAGCGCTCTCCTGCCATATAGGAGGGAGCCCTTCTTGTGCTATCTGCCTTTACTCCTTTTCCACATTCCACATCATCTAATATCGATCAGTATATGTCATTAGGGACATTCAGCTCCTCCTCTCTCTGTGTCTTGCTGACTTTTCTAGGACATGGAGGCTTTGAAGGATGATTTGGAAGAAGTAAAGCCAACAAAATATGAGAATGTTCATCATTAAGACCTGGCCCCCCTAAGGGATGCAAACTGGATGGTATTTGATGGCAAACTGGAACCTGAACAATACAGGCTTCCACTTTATTGGTATTTGATTACATATCTTAGTTTATGGCTGATGTACAAATAAGTAACTGTAGGTCTCCCTGCTCTCCCCCTGCACACTCTCTCTAACACTCTTCTATTGATTGTTTTCAGCAACACTGTCCCTAGTGCATGAGCACTTGCCATGTCTCTCCCTATTCTCTGCTCACAGGACAATGGCAGAAACTGCGTGGGATTAGTTTTTTTTATAAGACTGTAACATCATAGGGGGTGGCTTTCTGTGGATAGGCTGGCTGCATGGCATTATGGGTAATCTTGTGTTCCCTGGGCTTGTTTTCTCTACATTTAGTTTTGATTTGTAACAAGTGCAGCTTACTACGAAGCATGAGAAAAATCAGATTTGTTGCAAATCAAAATTTTCCTAAACTTCACACCAAATTCCACTTCTAATGCTTTGCTTATCTCAACACTAGTGACGGCCTCTCCTAACTTCCAGGGGTGCAAAACCACACACCCCTGTCGATTAGGTGTTCTGCAGTTGCTCTAGTGCCGAAAGTCAGCGCTGGAAATACACTTCTCTGTCCACTATGTAGTGGATGAAGCTAGTTACTGGAGCATTGCTCCTATTCACTTCAATGAGAGAAGCTTTAAGTACCAGCACTTTGTAACAAAATAGTATGTCTCGGAACATTAAAGGGTTAATTTCATTTTATAGCAGAACCAGATCAACTCTGCATTTGAGACTTTAAAAGCATTGTAAAGCCTCTTTTGGCTATTCTTCCCATGTAACTGGAAATAACATGATAGCTCCAATTACAGGAGAAATCAACTATAAATAAGCAAAGTTTAAATGCCACCCAAAGGTCTTGTATAACCTTATGGGTGTCACAAAGTGCAACATAAAAAAATAGTGATAAAAAATAAAAATAACAATAATAAACGCTTCCCCCGTTTTTTTAGGCCCACCCCAGCCATCGCAACCCTTGCAACCCATGACCATTATCTAAAGTTGAAATAATGTGAAAAATATTTTAGCTGCATCTTGTGTTAGAAAAAAAAAATGAGAAAAACAGACAATTTTTCAATTTTTAACATGTTCACAGATACAAACAATAAATGCAAAAAATAAAATAAAAATGACATAAAATAAACAATTTGCAAGTAGTGTTGAGCGAACCCGGACCAGAACTCAAACTTTGCAGCAAAAGTTTGGGCTCGAGTTCAGTGTTGGGGCATTTAATAAAGCTTGTTGAAAGGCAGAAGGGCAGCCAATCAACAAGCTTTTAAGCTGTGGACATTTAGAAGCCAACACAGCCATGCCTAGTAGTGTTGATCAAGCACCAAAGTGCTCGGGTGCTCTGTCCGAACACATCAGGATGCTAGGGGACTCTGTTGAACACCCGAGTATAATGGAAGTCAATGGGAGAACCCGAGCATTAAACCAGGAACCTTCTGCTCTGAAGAGGGGAGAGTGCCTGGTTCATAGGAAAAGGTCAGAAATTGATAAAAACACCATTTAAATGGTTTGGTAACAGCATGGGGAGGATGTCTGGATATATCTTGGACTCCCAGGTCGCTGCTGGGAACAATGTTGTCTGAGTAGTACGCCCCTTTAGCAGACTGACAATAATACGCACAAAACCGAAGAAAAAAAATCAATTTTAGAGGAAAAATTGTTAGGATACATTCTTTCCTGTATATTTACTTGTATATAAAGTGCAAGTACAGCCAAAAATGACAAGGAATAGGCACTCTGATACAACCTGTATATCACATAAGGGAGGGCCTCATTCACATTGTGGTACAATTATTCATGTAGTGAGACTCCTTCCACTCATAAATCCTATGCACTAAGTGAAATTTCACAAATTGCACTAAGGAATCAGCACTCCAATACACCCTTTTTTACACATAAAGGAGGGCTTTATAAACACCCTTGAAAAATTATTATTGATGGCCTGCTGGTGACCCTCAAAAAGATTTGGAGAAAGGGCCTCATGCTGATCGGACCATCTAAAATATTATGGGTGAGGGCCTGCTACCGCTTTGGTGACTCTAGATAACATGGGGCCGATCGCACATCCCGTGAAGGCAACGGTCCATTTGGATGTCTGGCCCATCAACATTTGATGTTATTTTCAGCGCAAACGGGGTAACGGGTAATCAGGGTTTGATTCTGGAGAGGGAGCCTAATAAACGGCTACCACATCCAAATAGTGATGGACAAACATCTGCCGGGATGGTTCGCAATCGCACGAATGTGATCACATATTCGCGAACTGCAAGATCACACCGGGTCCCATTAGCATATACATAAAGATAAAACTTGAGGGTCCATTCACACTTCCGTAAGTGTTTTGCGGATCCGCAAAACACGGACACCAGCAATGTGCATTCCGCAATTTGTGGACCGCACATCGCCGGCACTATAATAGAAAATGCCTAATCTTGTCTGCAATTGCAGACAAGAATATGACATGTTTTTCTTTTTTCTTTTTTTAAACGGAAGCACAGATGCGGAATTGCGGACAGCACATTCTGGCTCCATTAAAAATGAATGAGTCTGCACCGTTCCGCATAATTGCGGAACGGATGCGGACCCATTTTGAGGACGTATGAATATAAAAGATATTCCTCAAAATGAAAATAAATTCAATTATTAAAGTTAAGCAAAAAGCATAGATGTGGTCGGCAATAACAAGTGCTCGGCGGCACTAAATCAGGTGTTCGGCCGCACTTAATCAGAAACCATATGTCCTACCACAATCCGGGGGGGGGGGGGGGGGGGGGGTTCCAGTGCACATCCATGATTCCGGAGAGAAAGAAAAAAACATCTATCTCTGGGCTAGATAATGATGTGGTATTGAAGGAAAGGGTGGGCAAAGAACTGTCCCTGATATTGCCCTACAGGGGGGTGCTATTCTGGCCCTGATAGCCTAACAACGGACCACCCGCCCTGATAAGAGTGACCCCGTCCGGAACCTTACCCTATATAAAAATGGCCCTAGTAAGCCCCTAGGCCCCTGACTTCCAGGTGATCACTATGTAGATCTATGTGTTTTTGACTCATGATAAAAGTATATTATAAGTATATTGCACCCCTCTGTGTATCACACATATTGATAGCACACCTATACTAGTGCTTAAAATGACTTTTGTGGCCCTATTAGCTAGCGTTTGGTGTCCATAACAGCCTGTCCCTGCTCCACACAGCAACCTCTCCCTACACTGGCAAAACACTGAATGTAAAATGGTGACCAGATCAGGTTTATTTATAAGGTAGGGGGTATGTCCATGAGCTAAAATGTCTCAATTGGCTGTCCTGTACCACCTGATGGATGTGTCATGGGTCAAAGTTCTTCATAATGTAAAAGAATATGGCGGGCGCAAATTTTTCCATATGTTCGCATGTTCGGTGAACTGAGAACACGCAAAGTTTGCCGCAAAACGACCGTTGCGCGAACCGCAAGGCCATCTCTACATCCAAGCAGGGTAGCGTGCATGCAAATTAGCTATTAGGTATAATTAGGTGATGGCCTGCAGGTGAGCTGACCCTGTCAAATATTTTTGGTGCGGGTCTGCAGGTGAGCTGACCCTGTAAAAGATTTTACGTGCGGGTCAGCAGGTGAGCTGACCCTGTAAATGATTTTAGTTGCGGGCTTGCTGGTGAGCTGACCCTGTAAAAGATTTTAGGAGCAGGCCTGCAGGTGAGCTGACCCTGTAAAAGATTTTAGGTGAGGGCCTGCTGGTGAGCTGATCCTCAAAAAAATTATATGCGACGGCCTTCAGGTGAGCTGACCCTGTAAAAGATTGTAGGTAAAGGCCTGCTGATGAGTTGACCCTATAAAACATTGTAGGTGAGGGCCTGCTGTGAGCTGACCCTGTAAAACATTATATGCGCGGGCCTGCTGCTGAGCTGACACTCTAAAAATTATATGCGAGGGCCTGCTGGTGAGTTGACCCTGTAAAACATTGTAGGTGATAGCCTGCTGGTGAGCTGACCCTCTAAAAAATATATACAAGGCCTCTAGCTGAGCTGACCCTGTAAAACATTATACGCAAAGGGGATATATGCAAGGGCAATATATGCGACGAATGAGTATGTCAATATGATGGAAGAGGAGAAGGAGAATAAGAAAAGGAAGATTCAACCATATACCCTTGTTTGTGGTGGAAGGGGTGCATGGGAATACAGTGTATTCAGTACATTATAAACAACACATTTAAAGTGCCTTTATGTTCATCAGCTTTCCTCTGGTGGAGTCGAGAAGTCATGATCAATCCAGGCCTTGTTTATTTTTATAAGAGTCAACCTGTCAGCATTTTCAGTTGACAGGCGGATACGCTTATCTGTTGTAATGCCAGGCAAGCATCTCCAAGGTGTAGAGCGCCAGTTCATGCCACGTGTCCAGCTTGGACACCCAGTAGTTGTAAGGCACTGAGGGATTATTGAGGACACTGACAAGGTCTGCTATGTACTCCTTCACCATCTTCCAAACTTTTTCCCTCGTTGTGACGCTAGGTTGCTTATCAGGGTGAGGGTGCTGGCAGGGTGTCATGAAACTGTCCCAGGCATTGGAGAGTGTTGCCCTGCCTTTGTTGGAACTGATGTGTGTTCCCATTGTCTCCCCTCCTCGGTTGGTCAAGAAACTACTGACTCTGCCGCCAGCGTTGTCAGATGGAAATCTTTGATGCAATTTTTCTTTTTTTTTTGAATTTATATTTTTTTTTATTGATATACAAAAGATTCATTTACATAATACATTACTAATAAATCATTACAATAAATCATTCCCCATCCGCCCCCCCCCCCCCCCCCACCTTGCAGGAAACAAAAAAAAAAAAAAAAAAAAAAAAAATTGTAAGTAAATTTATAAATAAATAATTAATTAATTAAGTTTATCCCAATCCTTCCAGACTGCACCCCACTTTAAGTAGGATCCTCTTTGTCTATGCATTATCCTCTCGTAGCTCTTCACTTTCTCAACCAGAGCCAGCCAGTTATTACAGTCTGGAGCAGAAGGACAAAACCATGATCTGGAAATAAGAAGCCTGGCTAGAAACATTACCTTGGTCAGTAGTTGGCGTTTTAGAGCCAGGTAATTAACCTCCGATAGGTCTCCCAGGATCCATATCCTGGGGGACAAAGGAACTACAATATTAAGTTTGTGAGCCAAATTGGTTTGGACCGATCTCCAATAGCTGCTCAACATTGGGCAATCCCAAAACAGATGTAAATGATCTGCCTCGGTGTTGCCACATCGTGGGCAGTCAGAGGAGGCTCTGTATCCTCTCCTATATAGCCACTTGGGTGTCACATATATTTTGTGAAGAATATTGAATTGTACAACAATGTGATTGAAGTTATGTGAAACTAATTTTAGACTTTCCCCTATGTTATCCCAATCTAGAGGACCCACCTCTGAAAGTAAAGAAGATCAGGATCTTTGTCCTGGAGAAAAAACACCCCAAATTTTTTTTTTCATTAAATGTCTATAGCAATGTGATATTTTTATTCTCGTGACTGTTTTTTTACTGATTAAGTCGTGTAAAAATTCAGGAGTATCTATAAAAAAAAGATGACTATTCAAAGTGCTAGAAAGTGCCAACCTCAGTTGAAAATATGCGTACCAAGCTACCTCACCCAGATTTGCCCTTTTCCTTAGCTCGATGAGGGGCAAAATTTGTCCGCCATTGACCACCTGATGTAGGTACTGAACGTTCTTAGTCCTCCAGTACTGGCAGCAACTCAAGTCCCCTAAATTCAAGATCTTTGAATTATGCCATAGTGGGGTGCAAACAAGTGATGCCTTAACTCCACACCAGCTTCTTATAACCAGCCAAGCCCTTATAGCCATTCTGCAAAAAAGTGTGTACCCAATCTGTATATTTGATAGGTAGTCAGACTCCAGTACTGAAAAAAAATCTGAAAGACCTGAGTCTTTCACCATTTTATTGCAGAAGTGGCTATTTTCCCAGTCATTAAAAAAGCAAAGTTGAGAGGCCACAAAATAGCCCTTAAAGTAAGGGAGGTTAAGACCTCCCTGATTATAGGGCATAGAAAAATACAGTGCCTTCAGTCTGACCCGCTTCCTCCCCCACAGTAGATCGTTAAGCATCCGCTCTATAAGTCTAAAATATTTGTCCGCGATCCATACAGGTGAGTTACGCAGGACATACAGAACCTGGGGCAGCACTACCATTTTTATTAGAGAAATTCTGTCCGCCCTTGCAGGCAGAATTTTTTGCCATATCTTAATTTTGGCCCTCAGCTTTGACAACAGGGGAATTAAATTGAGTTGTAGATATTCCTGAGGTTTAGCAGAAACTAAAATCCCCAGGTACTTTATAAAACCAGAAGTTGTTAACTGGTTATCCCAGTCACCTCGCAACTCATCTATAGGGAGGAGAACGGTCTTCTCCCAATTAATCTCCAAACCCGATGGAGCGGAGAAAGCGCCAACCAAATCCATTATGCGAGGGAGGGTATTTTCTGTTTGATGAACAAAGACCAAGATGTCATCTGCATAGAGGGATACACGATCCTGTCTCCCCATTATGCCAAAGCCGGACACCTGCAGATCCTGCCTTATGCTAGCTGCTAAGGGTTCAATATAGATATTGAACAAGAGGGGAGAAAGAGGACAGCCTTGGCGAGTGCCTCTTCCCAAGGAGAAGCTCTCTGTAATCGTATCATTGATCCTGATCCTGGCAACTGGAGAGCTATATAATAGCTGAACCATCGCCATGAATCTAGGGCCAAAGCCCATTTTTTTTCATCACCTCCCAAAGGAAGATCCACTCCACCCTGTCGAAGGCTTTAGTAGCATCCAGCGACAGGATGGAGCGGGTACCACACTCCGGAGACTGAATATTCATAAATGATCTATGTAAATTATAATGTGTGCCCCTTCCTGGCATAAAGCCATTCTGGTCTGGGTGAATAATAGTGGGTATAACCCGAGAGAGCCTCCTGGCCAGAGCTTTTGATAGTAACTTAACGTCAGTATTTAGTAAGGAGATTGGTCTATAGGAGCTCAGTTCTATCGGGTCCTTATCCTTTTTAGGAATCAAAACAATGAGAGCCTCCATCATAGAGCATGGCAAGTCCCCTGCCTTCATTGCATGAGAGAAAACCTCTAGCATCTGGGGGAGAATCACTTCACCATTCCTACGATAGAATTCGTATGGGAGGCCATCTAGGCCTGGCGATGAGTTCCCCGAGACAGACCCCAGAGCCTCCTGCAGCTCCGGCAGAGACAACTCCTCCTCTAAATATTCCATTTGGGCTGTACTTAAGGTCGGCAATGGAATCCCATCCAAATACCGCATCGCCAGGTCAGATGACAAGCCAGGAGAGGACCTATACAACTGGGCAAAGTACTGCAGAAAAGTATCCGCAATCCCCTCTGGTTCTACTATAATTTCCCCCTCTGGGTTGCGAATCGAAAGAATAGGTTTATTTTTTTTTATCTTGTTGTGTGATTATTCTGGCCAGGAGCTTACCGGGGCGTCCAGACTCCGAAAAATATTTTAACCCCTTGAAAAATATTCTATGGTTTGCTTTCTCGATTAAACATTTCTCAAGGGAGCTGCTCGCTTTCTGCATTTCTTCCCTGTTGTATTCAGTAGGATGACTCGTGTATCGCTCAGTTGTGAGTGCAGCAATCTTGGCCAGTTCTTTCTCCTCTTCCTTAAATATTCTCTTTGCTGCAGCAATCTCGCTTATAAAGACCCCTCTCAAATATGCTTTCAAAGCATCCCATACTATATTGATGTTGGCAGAGGGGAGGTTCACCTCCCAAAAGGAGGAGATCAGTATTTTAATAGACTGATAGTTGTCCAAAATGGTGAGCCAATATGGATTCAGCTTGAATCCTAGCCCCCTCTTGTCCTTATTCTCCCTAGTGCATACCTCAATTAGTACTGGTGAGTGGTCCGAGACTGTTCTTACTCCATATCGCATTTTCCGGATATTGATCAAGTTGCTCTCATTAGTAAATGCCAGGTCAATCCTAGACATTGCTCTACCTCCCCTAGAGACACAGGAGTATATTTTCTTTCCTCCGCCAAGATCTTTGGTCTTTCAAAAAATTGTGAGATCCCGTTATGGATCACTCTTAGTTTTGCTGGATACTGTAGCGAGTATTTAATGTCCTTAGACGCCAGACGTTTCTTTATCTCTATAAAATTTCTTCTCTTTTCCTGAGTCTGTCGAGCAAAGTCAGGAAAAAAGAGCAATTTGGTACCCTGATATTCAATAGGTGTACATTCTCTTGCTCTTCTCAGTATCATATCTCTATCAACAGACAATAGTAATTTCATTAAGATTGCCCGCGGCGGCCTCCCTGGAGTAGGTTTCCCTCCTGGGATTCGATGAGCTCTTTCTATCTGAAACATAGGGGAGAAATAGTCGCTCCCAAGGTTATTGAAGACCACTTCTTTAAGTTGTTCCTCTAGCTGTCGACCTTCGGTTCCTTCAGGGAAGCCAATTATACGAACGTTGTTTCGCCTGGACCTATTTTCAAGGTCCTCCATCTTATTTTGTAATAATTGATTTTCTGAAGCGAGAAGAGCGGTTTTAGACTTTAGCGTATTTATGTCAGTTTGCAATGAATCGACTATTTTTTCAACGTTGAAGACTCGGTCACGGATTTTAGCCAGATCATCTCTTATTAAAGTAATATCGCTCTGTACTGAGCCCAGTTGGGTAGACATCCCTTGCACTAGGGTACCATTATTTTCCACAGCACAGAGAATTTTATTAAGTACTGCGGGATCATATTCAACTCTCAATTGTGCAGAGAGACTTTCCTCTACCGCCTCCTGACCTGTCTCTGCTGATCCGTCATCAGATAGTTCGTCAGTTTGGGGAGGCTTAACGGATTTCTTCAATTTAGAAGAGAGTTTCGTTTTAACTGAATTATTTTCATTTGAGAGGGGCGGTTTTAAGAACTTGTCAATTTTATTATCTGGGGTCTTAGATCCAGACTTTGTTACAGAAAGGTCCACTGACCGTCGTTTTGGGGCCATTTTTCTCCCCCTTTTTTTTTTTCTTTTTTTTAAATTTTTTTTTCCCTTCCTGCTTTCCTCTCCCTCTTCCTTTTATTTTTTTCCCCCTTTCCACTTCAATATAGCAGAAAGGTTAATCAGTGATGGCAAAGGAAAAGAAGGGTGAAATCATATATAGCGGTAGTCTCGCGTATCCGATACGCCCGCAATCCCAATGAACATCACCAGCCAAGCAGGAATTTTTTTTTTTTTCAGGCCCGCAAAATGGGAGGACAAATAGGCCTCGCTAATCACCCAAGCAGAGAGTAGTCCAGATGGCGGCCCCTCCCTCTCCTCCTGCCCTTTTATTTTTATTTTTTGTTTCCTTTTTCTTTATCTCTCTTTCTGTTCTTTTCCCCCTTTTTCCTTTCCTTTTCTCCTTTCTCTTAACCCCTCCCCTTTTTCCGATTCTTTCTCTTTCTTTACTTTATCTTTGTTTTTTTTTGTTTTTTTATTTCTTTTTTTTTTTTTTTTCCTCTTTCCTTTTCACAACACAGAAAAAACCAACAATAAAGAAAGCCAAGGGAGCAGTGCACACACAACACGATGCAGTGGATCAGAGCCGGAGAGAAAGGAGACAGGAGCTCTCACCAAGCCCCAGAAAGGCAAGCAGTCCAGGTATCGGGCAGATCGAGGAGGCAACAGGCCACAAAAACCCGCCGCACATCAGCAAGAGCGAGGCAGCAGGCAGAGCAGCCAGACCCCAGACCAAGGCACAGGAGGAAACCAACGAGGGGAGAAGGCAGGAGGTCTCCGGAGCAGCGAAACAGAAGAGCAGGCGATCCCGGACCAAACGCTCAGGAAGCAAGCACCCACGATCCGCCAGCGAGTAGGACCAGGAGCCAAGCCAGGAGCCAAGCCAGGTGTAGCGCGGCTTCGAACGCTCAGTTCGTCGGGTTGTTTCGGGGTTTCAAGCTCAGCTGTGCGGCGCGACGCTGGTTGTTCGGCGTCAGCTGTTAGGATGGAGCCGGAGCCGGAGCCGATGTAGAGCGTGGAGGGAGGAGGCCAGCGGGGGGGAGATCGAGACGCGATGCAATCGTATCTTCTGGTATTGGACCGTTTTGCTCGTCCTCTCCATCAGAGGAATGAGAGATGAGAATTTATCTTTGTAGCAAGGGTCAAGAATGGTAAACAAACAGTAATCCATTTTGTCTAAAATGCGTATAACGCACGGGCCACTGGAAAGGCAGCCTAACATGAAGTCAGCCAAGTGTGTCAGAGTACCAACAGGCAAGACTTCACTGTCGTCATCAAGAGCATTACTCTCAATCTCCTCATCCTCTTCCTCTTCCAGATGGAATCGAACTTCCATGAATACTACCCTCTGTAGCGGAGGAAACCATCTCCTGCTCCATCTTCAACTCCTCCTTTTCATCGTCCAATATACGCTCAGAAGACAAACTGAGGGTGGTCTGGCTATCACTCTGTTTAATGTCTTCCCCCATTTCCACCTCTTCCTCATGCAAAGTGTTGTCCTTAATTATGAGCATTGAGCGTTTGAGTAGACACAGAAGTGGGATAGTTATGCTGATAATAGTGTTATCGCCGCTCACCATCTGTGTTGATTCCTCAAAGTTTCTTAAAACCTTACAGAGGTCAGACAGCCATGCCCACTACTCGCTTGTTAATAGTGGAAGCTGACTGGAAAGGCGACAACCATGTTGTAGTTGGTATTCCACTACTGCCCTTCACTGCTCACAAAGCCTGTCCAACATGTGGAACGTCAAGTTACAGCGTGTGCTCACGAACAACAGCCGATGAGATGGCAATTTCAAGAGCTGCTGCAACGTTGACAGACCGGCTGAAGCTGTCGATGACTTGAGGAAATGTGAACACATGTGTTGCACCTTCACCAGTAGCTCAGGCAAATTGGGGTAGGTGTTGAGGAACCGCTGAATGACTAAGTTTAAGACATGGGCTAGGCATGAGATGTGTCTGAGCTTCTGAGCTCCAAAGCCGCCACCAAGTTACAGCCATTATTAGACACAACCATGTCTGGTTCTAGGTTGAGTACCTCTGACACAAAAATATAACACTTAATCCATCTGTTATTTCAATGGGTGACATATACCCATTTTTGTTGTGAGATACACCACCACAGCACGTCTCTCATGATGATGATGACGAAACACAGGTACCAACTGCCGCGGATTTCTGCAGACCGGCATGGAGGATAGAAGTGAGGAGTGGGTTGAAGATAATGAGGAGGATGATGAGGTACTAGACCCCACAGGAAGAGGTGGTGGTCAGTCAGTACCAGACGCACCACAAAAGAGGGAGCAGGGTGCAAAAGCAGAGTGGCCGTCCCCTAGCCAGTACGCCTGCTACTTCCCACGACACCCAGGGACTGAGCACACCAAAGCCAGCTTCAAGGAGTTCCCTGGCGTGACAGTTCTTCAGACAATGTGCTGACGACAAGATGCGAGTGGTTTGCACGATGTGCAATCAGAGCATGAAGAGTAAATATTCTAAACCTGAGCACCACCTGAATGACAAGGCATCTAAATGCTCAGCACGAGCTTCAGTGGAGTACACGCCTGAAAAACCACAAAAGATCTCAGGCTCCTCTTGCTTACTCTTCTGCTGCAGTCTCGGCCTCTTCATCCCCCTCTGGAGTGACAGTGGCACCTTCCACCCCGCAAACAGAGGATGTGACAGCAATATTCTTGTTGACTCCTGTTACCTCCTGCTCTTACTCTGCTTCCTCCTCTACCACCTCCTCGTCTGGTCAGCGTAACACCTTCACCACCAATTTCAGCACAGCCAGGGGTGAATGACAGCAGGCTGTTTTGAGGAAAGAAACCACACCACACAGGAGCTGTGGACGAGCATGGAACAACAGACTGATGAGTAATTGGTGCCGCTGAGCCTCATGCCTGGCCTAGTGGTTTGCGATAACGGGCAAAATCTTGTAGCAGCTCTGAGCCACCGGTTTGACGCACATCCCTTGCCTGGTGCATGTGCTGAATTTGTGGTGGTGAAGAAGTTCCTGAAATATTACCCCAATATGTCAGAGTGTCTGCAGAAAGTGCGGGCCATCTGTGCGTGCATTCGGCATTCTCACCCTGCTGACGCTCGCCTGTCTCCGCTGCAGCACAACTTTGGCCTTCCCGCTCACCGCCTTATATGCGAAGTACCCACAAGGTGGAACTCCACCTTGTACATGCTGGAGTGACTATGCGAGCAGCAGCAGGCGTTAGTGGAGTTTCAGCTGCAGCACGCATGGGTGAGTCGCTCTGTGGAACAGCACCACCAAGAAGTGGAACTACATGCGTGATGTGCGTTACGTGTTGTGCTGTTTCGAGTACTCCTCCAATACGGATAATGCCGATGACACAGTCCTCAGCGTTACTATCCCACTTTGATTTCTCCTTGGAAAAATACTTCTGGTGATGACGGAAGAGGATGTGGTAAAGGAGGACTAGGAGGAGGAAAAGGGATCATTTCCACGGTTATCAGGCCAGTCAATCATTGTTGCACTGAGGGTGGGTTCCTGCACCAACAGAGGCCAGGTACACAACTGTCCTGCCAGGGCACAGTTCTGCAGTATTATGAGATGGAGGATGATGATGAGGAGGAACCATGTTCACAGCAGGGTGGCACCCAAAGCAGCTTATGGGCATCAATGGAGCGTGGCTGGGGTGATACAGAGGACAGAGACGACACACCTTCCACAGAGGACAGCTTGTCGTTGCCTTTGGGCAGCCTGGCACACATGAGAAACTACATGCTGCAGTGCCTGCACAACGACTGCCAAGTTGCACACATTCTAACCAGTGCTGATTACTGTTGACCATCCTGCTGGATCCCTGCTACAAAGACAACGTGCTGTCCTTAATTCCATCACTGGAGCGTGATAGGAAAATGTGCGAGTACAAGAGCACACTGGTAGACACGCTGCTGATGGCATTCACACCTGAGAGCGGGGGCTCAGTGGAAGCACAAGACGAAGGCAGAGGAGGAGGAAGAAGTTGCCAACGCAGCTGGGGTACTGCCAGCACCTCAGAAGGGAGGGTTAGCATGGCCGAAATGTGGAAAAGCTTTGTCAGCGCTCCACAACAACCAGTACCACCAACTGATACGGAATGTCTTAGCAGGAGGCAGCATTTCAGCAACATGGTGGAACATTACGTGTGCACATGCTTACACGTACTGACTGATGGGTCTGCCCCATTCAACTTCTGGGTCTCCAAATTGGGCACATGGCCTGAGCTTGCCCTTTATGCCTTGGAGGTGCTGGCCTGCTCTGCAGCAAGTGTATTGTGTGAACGTGTGTTTAGCACAGCAGGGGGGGGGGGGGCAATCACAGACAAGCGCAGCCGCCTGTTCACATCCAACATGGACAAGATCACGTTCATTAAAATTAACTAGGCATGGATCCCACCGGATTTGTCCGTACCTTGTGCTGAGTAGAAAAGTATACTGGCCGCACCAAGCCATTGTTATACTCCAGCGCACTTTCTCTTTTCATTCTCTTTTCTATTTCCCAATGTTTTTGGGGTCCTCCCAATTTTTAAGAAAAATAAAAATAAAAAAGGGAAAAAATAAAAAACAACAAAAGCCCTCCACCCCCGCTTTCACCTACACCGCCACGCCCACTGCCCTCTAAACCTCCTACTCCACTTTGACCTCTGCCTCCTACTTCAAGATTATTATTTTTTTATTTTTTCTATTTTATGTTATTTTAAGTAATTTCCCTATCCTCATTTGTTTACAGGGCAACTATCTTGCTCTTACCCCCATTCTGCTTCCCTTTTCAGCCCTCTAGCCCTTACTGTGGCTATTTTACAGCCATTTTAGTGCATCGAAGTTCAGGTCCCCATTGACTTCAATGGGGTTCTGGTTCGGGTTTGAGTTCGGGTCCCAAACCCAAACTTTGACCCAAAGTTTGGCCGAACCCGGTGAACCCAAACATTCTATTTTTTATTTTTGAAATAAATTACAATTTTTTTCTAATTAACTGAACAGAATTATTTTATTTTTTTCCCGGTATTGAACTGGGAACCCGGTGTTTTACCACTTTTACAGGTTAATATTTAATATATATATTTTTTTTGTTTGCATAATGGTTTTATATATATGAACTTTTTATTTTTTAGCTTTAGATTTGTAATTTTTTTTTTGCTATTTACTTTACTGTGTTAGTCCCTCTATGGTTCGTTATAGCAGGAGTCAAGTTGTCAGTGATGGCGATCACACAGGAACAGCTCCTGAGCCATATTCATATACAAATGGCACAATACAAGAACATTTTCCCTGCAGCGCAATTTATGTATTTGGTTAAAATGATTCATGTGGTTGAAAGAGTTCTCTAGTCCTTTACCTAAAAATTCTCTTTTAGCTAACCTGTGGACAGAAATAATTTTGAGCAGTTCTTTACCTTCCTTCTCTCTACCAATTATGTGATCCCAGTTGGGATCAAAGACCATCCTCCTGGATGTGGGCTCTTCCATTGATGCATGACCAGTGTGCTTCTCTTTATTCCTGCTCAACTGCATAATGTAGTTGTATCTGAATAGGAAGACAGAGGAGCATATCCATTGGCAGCATCAGAGGTATAGCCCACAGCCAGTTTGGATGATGGAATCGGCAGAGCGACAGAATGGTAAATACTACTCAAAGTGTCTTCTGTTCACAGGTTAGCTGAAATAAACTTTTCATTTCAAGGACTGGAGGACCCCTTATAGGGGTTGTCCCATGAAAAATATTCTATAGTTTTTAAACTAACACCTGGATCTAAACATATGTAATTAAAAATGTTGTAGATGGCCACACATGCTCAGTTTCATCCTTCAAATACCTTCTGAGTTGTGATAGGGAGGACACTTACACATCCCCTTAGCTGCAGCATAAAATGCACTCCCCCTGAGCTGCGAGCTTGACATAAATCTAGCAGAGCAATAAGTGGAGAGATCTCTGGACCCACGTGTGGTACAAAGCTGGTTCTAGCTTTGTTAGAGAGTGTCATGTCTTATATGATGTATGATTTTCATTTTTTACATTAGTCATGGGACCCCCTTTAACACTAAACTATTTGGAATTTAAAGAGATGTTTAGCATAATTAACCTCTTCCCGACTATATACGTGTTAATTACACATTCCCCGTGCAGCTAGCACTTGTATAGACGTCAGACAGCTCTTTAATCTAAGCGCTGCAAAGCGCTTGGATTAAAGCTTCTTCCCTGCCCCTGTCACGGACAGCACACAGTTAAGTAATGCCAGCAAGGGACCAATCAGAGTGGTGCAGTCCCTCTGCTTTATTTGATAACAGCGGCTCCATTCCTGAGCTGCCGACATCAGCAGCGAGTGTCAGCTGTATGCTGACACTCTGCTGTAACCCCTTAGATGCCGTGGTAGCAGCAACCATGGGGTTAATAGAGGGAGGGGGCTCCCTCTATCAACCATCGGGGCTGCCGCGCTGTGATGGCAGCGCTCAGTTGTTGCCATGGCAACCGGACGCTTTGCAAAAGCACCCGGTGTTGCCATCTACAGGACATTTGATAGTATTATAATTTGCAATGCAAAAGCATTGCAAAGTATAGTACAGCCATCAGCCCCACTGGATCATCAAGATCCAAGTGGGACTTGATAAAAAAAAGTGAAAATAATAAAAGTAAAAATAAATAAATAAAAATGTAATTTAAAAAAATAAATTGCCTTTTCCTATAAAAAATTAAAAAGAAAAAAAGAAATACACATATTAGGTATCACCACGTCCGTAACAACAGTCTTTATAAATATATCACATGATCGACCCCATATGATAAACGCCATAAAAAAAAAAATGGTGTCAAAAAATGCCATTTTTGTCACCTTACACCACAAAAAGTGCAACACAGAGCGATCAAAAAGGTGTATGTCCCACAAAATGGTACCAATAAAACCGTCACCGCATCCCGCAAAAAATGAGACCCTACATAAGAAAATCGCTCAAAAAAACAAAACAAAAAAAACTATAGCTCTCAGAACATGGAGACACTAAAACATCATTTTTTTATTTCAAATATGCCATTATTGTGTTAAAGTGAAATTTAAAAAAAAGTGTGCATATTAGGTATTGGCACGTCCGTAACAACATGCTCAATAAAAATATCACATGACCTAACCCCTCAAGTGAACACCATAAAAAATAAAAAATAAAATCAGTGCCAAAAAGCTATTTTTTCACCTTACATCACAAAAAGTGCAACACCAAGCAATCAAAAAGGCATATGCCCCCAAAAATAGTACCAATCAAATCATCACCTCATCCTGCAAAAAATTATACCCTATTTAAGACAATCGCCCAAAAAATGAAAAAGCTATGCGTCTCAGACTATGGAGACACTAAAACATCATTTTTTTTGTTAAAAAAATGCTATTATTGTGTAAAACCTAAATAAATAAGAAAAAGTAGACATATTAGGTATCGCCACATCCGAAACGATCTGCTCTATAAAACTGTCACATGACCTAACCCCTCAGATGTAAATAAAAACCGTTCCAAAACAGCCAATTTTTTGGCCATAAAATGTAATAAAGTGTCATTATTAATGATCAAAAAATCCTATGTACCCAAAAATGGTACCAATAAAAACCTAAATTCTTTCTGCAAAAAATGAGCCTCTGCACAAGACGATCAGCAAAAAAATAAAAAAATATGGCGTTAAGAAAATGGACACACAAAAACAAAATGTATTTTTCAAAAATGCTTTATTTAAAACCGAAACAAACAAAGAAAATAGACATATTTGATATCACTATGTCCGTAACTTAAAAATAGCAACCTGCTCTATAAAAATAGCACATGATCTACCCTGTCAGATAAATCTTGTAAAATATTAAAAATAACAAAACGGTGCCAAAACAAAACGGTGCCAAAAACGTAATATACAGCAATTAAAAATCATACGTACCCCAAAATATTACCAATAAATCTGGCACCTTATCCCCCAGTTTCCAAAATAGGGTCACTTTTTGGGAGTTTCTACTGTAGGGGTGCATCAGGGGGGTCTTTAAATGGGACATGGCATCTAAAAGCCAGTTTAGCAAAATCTGCCTTCCAAAAACCATGCAGTGCTCCTTTTCTTCTGTGCCCTGCCATGCGCCCTATGCATCTTTTTATGACCACATGTGGGTTGTTTCTGTAAACCGCAGAATCAGGGTAATAAATATTGAGTTTTGTTTGGGTGTAATAAAATGGAAAATCTGCCCAAAAAGTGAAATTTAGAAATTTCATCTCCATTTTCCTTTAATTCTTGTGGAACACCTAAAGGATTAACAAAGTTTGTAAAATCAGTTTTGAGTAACTTGAGGGGTGTAGTTTCTACAATGGGGTCATTTATAGGGGTATCCACTATGTAAGCCCCACAAAGTGACTTCAGATCTGAACTGGTCCTTAAAATGTTTAAGAATTGCATCTAAACTTCTAAGCCTTCTAGCGTCCTAAAAAAAATTAAATAGACATATGGGGAATGTTAAGTAATAAATGTTTTATGAGGAATCACTTTCTGTTTTAAAAGCAGAGAAATTGAAATTTAGAAAATTGTGAACTTTTTGGTAAATTTGGGATTTTTTCATAAATAAAGGGGAAATATATTGACTCAAATGTATGGCTGTCATGAAGTAGAATGTGTCACGAGAAAACAATCTCAGAATGGCTTGGATAAATAAAAGTGTTCCAAAGCTATTACCACATAAAGTGACGCATGTCAGATTTGCAAAATTTGACCTGGGCACTGGCGCATCAATGTCCCTTGGTCCTGAAAGGGTTAAGTTATATATCTAAAATTAATCAATGCATTAAATAAAAATATTTATGTTACAGTTAAGAAAATGTACTACTTTATTTTCTGTAATCAATGTTATTTGAATGTCTCCCTTAAGAACACAACAGATGCCTGTTTTGTCTGTAGATTTGATCAAACAGATTCTCTTTATTGTTTCCAGTTTACCGTATGTCTTTGTTTTGTCTACACCATCTTCTTAGCAGGCATGCCTCTCTCTGTTGTCAAGGACACGTTTTAAAGAAAAGATAACTTTAACTTTAGTAATATGTGTCATATGAACTTTTACTGTCAATCTACATCCTTCTAAACAGAGGATGCTAATTTCTTTCCACTGAGTAACTTTATCATCCTTATTAATAGACAACCTCATTCATTGCTTCCAACTATGCCCTCCTAAACTGCTACAGTTGGTTGGCCATTCCAAATAGCTTATTTCATCCACATTAGAATGATCAGTTTATTTAGCTTCTGAAATTTTTTTCTGGAGTAGATTTCTTTGCATAGTGACATAATACATTGTTGGGCTCTATTATACGGTTTTCAAACCAGCACCTGGATCTGAATATTTTTGCAATTGCATGTAATAAAAAATGTAGTATAGCTACCAAGTTAGTCAATAAAATGTGTCTTTATAGCACCACCTGTTTATTTTTTTCTTATTTCTTTGTCCGCTCACTAAGAAGGCTGCACATGCTCAGTTTCATCCTTAAAGTGCCTTCTGAGCTGTGATAGGGAGAGAGCTACAGCGGAAAGACACGCCCCCTAAGAAAGTACACTTTTCTTGATTTGCCAGATTGACATTACTAGCCGAGCAATTAGAGCAATGAAAGGGGAGATCTCTTTTTTTTTTTTTTTTTTTTTTTACATTAATTATGGAATAACTCATTTAATCATTGAAAAAAGACCATTGACATAAAAAAAATTGTACCCACCCTTTCTGTACTTTTCAATCTTATTATCTGACTTTGATAGATATGCCTCCTCATCTGATCTTTATAAAGTAATTGTTCATTTAACCACTTAAAGAGTGCCTGCCAGCAGGATAATCCCTATTAAGGCAGACAATCTGTCCCGGCATCCCTGAGAAAAAAGGTTTTTATTATTTATTCAAATGAGGGCTTCAGTACACCAAGGAGTGGGATTTAGCTACTTAGAGCACCTCCGCTCCTTGGCTTTGCAGTGTTGACCATGCCCCTTGTTGTACTGAAGCCCTCATTTGCATAAATAATAAAAACCTTTTTTTCTTGGGAATGCTGGCTCAGATTTTCACAAGACAGGTATCATTTTTATCAACAGGTTCACTTCAGAATGCCTTGATAGTCTTGAGATTTCATTCTACCCTGCACAGACTAAAGACACCCTGTGCCAGATACAGCAAAGCATCCCCAAAACATAACTGCATCTCCTACATATTTTGCAGTAGGTACACTGTTCTTTTCTTTGTATACTTAATTTTTGCCTCTGTGAACCTAGAGCGTATGTGACTTTGCAAAAAGGTCCGATTTTGTCTCATCTGTTCAAAGGACAATCTCACAGAAGCTTTGTGGCTTGTTAGTATGCATTTTGGCAAATTCCAGTCTCACATTTTTTGTGTGATTTGCTTTTACTTCCGTCCACTACATGGTTGGAGCTATATAGTTCTGGCACCCACTTCTAGCATAGTTTCTACTCTGAGACAGCTAATTGGTGGGTGTTGTGGAGTGGTGAACCCCCACAGATTATATATTGATGGCCTAAAAAAAAAGGAATTGCCATTACGTTAAAATTTTAAATTGTGTTTAGGTTGAGAACTTCTGTAAATGTCCCTTTTTGTGTTGCTGTACTTGTAAATAGAATTTGTGCTGTATTTCATATATTCACCTCAAAAACACATTTTTCTTCTCGCAGTACATTTCTTTATTATCCTATATTCCATGTCTAGATTTAACTAGAAACTGACTAAAATTGGTGAAATTGGTAAAACTGGTGAATTATTTTGTCACCTTCCCAACATCCATAGCACTTTATATGTGCTGTGGATGCAGTGCTTTTAAAGATAGCTTCTGACTAGGGATGAGCGAACTCGAACTGTATAGTTCGGGTTCGTACCGAATTTTGGGGTGTCCGTGACACGGACCCGAACCCGGACATTTTCGTAAAAGTCCGGGTTCGGGTTCGGTGTTCGTCGCTTTCTTCGCGCTTTTGTGACGCTTTCTTGGCGCTTTTTGAAAGGCTGCAAAGCAGCCAATCAACAAGCGTCATACTACTTGCCCCAAGAGGCCATCACAGCCATGCCTACTATTGGCATGGCTGTGATTGGCCAGAGCACCATGTGACCCAGCCTCTATTTAAGCTGGAGTCACATAGCGCCGCCCGTCACTCTGCTCTGATTAGCGTAGGGAGAGGTTGCGGCTGCGACAGTAGGGCGAGATTAGGCAGATTAACTCCTCCAAAGGACTTGATTAACTGATCGATCTGCAGCTGTGGATCATTGAGCTGCTGATCCTCAATTGCTCACTGTTTTTAGGCTGCCCAGACCGTTTGTCAGTCACATTTTTCTGGGGTGATCGGCGGCCATTTTGTGTCTTGTGGTGCGCCAGCACAAGCTGCGACCAAGTGCATTTAACCCTCAATGGTGTGGTTGTTTTTTGGCTAAAGCCTACATCAGGGTGAAGCTGTCACACCAAGTGCATTTAACCAGCAATAGTCTGTTTATTTTTTGGCCATATACTACATCAGGGGCAAGCTGCGCCTGTCACCAAGTGCATTTAACCCTCAATGGTGCGTTTGTTTTTTGGCTAAAGCCTATATCAGGGTGAAGCTGTCACACCAAGTGCATTTAACCAGCAATAGTCTGTTTATTTTTTGGCCATATACTACATCAGGGGCAAGCTGCGCCCGTCACCAAGTGCATTTAACCCTCAGTAGTGTGGTTGGTCAAGCTATCACACCAAGTGCATTTAACCAGCAATAGTCTGTTCATTTTTTGGCCATATACTAAATCAGGGGCAAGCTGCGCCCGTCACCAAGTGCATTTAACCAGCAATAGTCTGTTCATTTTTTGGCCATATACTACATCAGGGGCAAGCTGCGCCCGTCACCAAGTGCATTTAACCCTCAGTAGTGTGGTTGGTCAAGCTGTGACACCAAGTGCATTTAACCAGCAATAGTCTGTTCATTTTTTGGCCATATACTACATCAGGGGCAAGCTGCGCCCATCACCAAGTGCATTTAACCAGCAATAGTGTGGTTATTTTTTGGCCATATCCCAGTCTAATTCTGTCACTAAATCCATACCGGTCACCCAGCGCCTAAATACTAGGCCTCAAATTTATATCCCGCTAAATCTCTCGTTACCGCTGTCCTGTTGTGGCTGGGAAAGTTATTTAGTGTCCGTCAAAGCACATTTTTTGTTCTGGGTTGAAATACAATTCCCAATTTAGCAATTTAAAAATGTAGTGGTTTCTGCTGTATCAGAGCTATTTGAAATCTATCCCTAAAAGGGTATATAATATTCAAGGTGCACATAGGGTCATTCAGAATAACTTCACACACCCGCTACTGTGCATTTCCAAGTCTAATTCTGTCACTAAACCCATACCTGTCACCCAGCGCCTAAATACTAGGCCTCAAATTCATATCCAGCTAAATCTGTCGTTAGTGCTGTAGCTGGGCGAGTTATTTAGTGTCCGTTCAAGCACATTTCTTGTTCTGGGTTGAAATACAATTCCCAATTTAGCAATTTCATAATTTAGTGGTTTCTGCTATATCAGAGCTATTTGAAATCTATCCCTAAAAGGGTAGATCATATTGAAGGTGCACATAGGGACATTCAGAATAACTTCACACACCCGCTACTGTGCATTTCCAAGTCTAATTCTGTCACTAAACCCATACCTGTCACCCAGCGCCTAAATACTAGGCCTCAAATTTATATCCAGCTAAATCTGTCCTTAGTGCTGTAGCTGGGCGAGTTATTTAGTGTCCGTTCAAGCACATTTCTTGTTCTGGGTTGAAATACAATTCCCAATTTAGCAATTTCATAATTTAGTGGTTTCTGCTATATCAGAGCTATTTGAAATCTATCCCTAAAAGGGTATATAATATTCAAGGTGCACATTGGGTCATTCAGAATAACTTCACACACACCCGCTACTGTGTATTTCCAAGTCTAATTCTGTCACTAAACCCATACCTGTCACCCAGCGCCTAAATACTAGGCCTCAAATTTATATCCTGCTAAATCTCTCGTTAACGCTGTCCTGTTGTGGCTGGGAAAGTTATTTAGTGTCCGTCAAAGCACATTTTTTGTTCTGGGTTGAAATACAATTCCCAATTTAGCAATTTCATAATTTAGTGGTTTCTGCTATATCAGAGCTATTTGAAATCTATCCCTAAAAGGGTATATAATATTCAAGGTGCACATTGGGTCATTCAGAATAACTTCACACACACCCGCTACTGTGTATTTCTAAGTCTAATTCTGTCACTAAACCCATACCTGTCACCCAGCGCCTAAATACTAGGCCTCAAATTTATATCCTGCTAAATCTCTCGTTAACGCTGTCCTGTTGTGGCTGGGAAAGTTATTTAGTGTCCGTCAAAGCACATTTTATGTTCTGGGTTGAAATACAATTCCCAATTTAGCAATTTCATAATTTAGTGGTTTCTGCTATATCAGAGCTATTTGAAATCTATCCCTAAAAGGGTATATAATATTCAAGGTGCACATTGGGTCATTCAGAATAACTTCACACACACCCGCTACTGTGTATTTCTAAGTCTAATTCTGTCACTAAACCCATACCTGTCACCCAGCGCCTAAATACTAGGCCTCAAATTTATATCCTGCTAAATCTCTCGTTAACGCTGTCCTGTTGTGGCTGGGAAAGTTATTTAGTGTCCGTCAAAGCACATTTTTTGTTCTGGGTTGAAATACAATTCCCAATTTAGCAATTTCATAATTTAGTGGTTTCTGCTATATCAGAGCTATTTGAAATCTATCCCTAAAAGGGTATATAATATTCAAGGTGCACATTGGGTCATTCAGAATAACTTCACACACACCCGCTACTGTGTATTTCTAAGTCTAATTCTGTCACTAAACCCATACCTGTCACCCAGCGCCTAAATACTAGGCCTCAAATTTATATCCTGCTAAATCTCTCGTTAACGCTGTCCTGTTGTGGCTGGGAAAGTTATTTAGTGTCCGTCAAAGCACATTTTTTGTTCTGGGTTGAAATACAATTCCCAATTTAGCAATTTCATAATTTAGTGGTTTCTGCTATATCAGAGCTATTTGAAATCTATCCCTAAAAGGGTATATAATATTCAAGGTGCACATTGGGTCATTCAGAATAACTTCACACACACACGCTTCTGTGCATTTCCAAGTCTAATTCTGTCACTAAATCCATACCGGTCACCCAGCGCCTAAATACTAGGCCTCAAATTTATATCCTGCTAAATCTCTCGTTAACGCTGTCCTGTTGTGGCTGGGAAAGTTATTTAGTGTCCGTCAAAGCACATTTTTTGTTCTGGGTTGAAATACAATTCCCAATTTAGCAATTTCATAATTTAGTGGTTTCTGCTATATCAGAGCTATTTGAAATCTATCCCTAAAAGGGTATATAATATTCAAGGTGCACATTGGGTCATTCAGAATAACTTCACACACACACGCTTCTGTGCATTTCCAAGTCTAATTCTGTCACTAAATCCATACCGGTCACCCAGCGCCTAAATACTAGGCCTCAAATTTATATCCCGCTGAATTTGAATACAATACATTGGGCCAAATAATATATTTGTTGTTGTGGTGAACCATAACAATGAGAAAAACATCTAGTAAGGGACGCGGACGTGGACATGGTCGTGGTGGTATTAGTGGACCCTCTGGTGCTGGGAGAGGACGTGGCCGTTCTGCCACATCCACACGTCCTAGTGTACCAACTACCTCAGGTCCCAGTAGCCGCCAGAATTTACAGCGATATATGGTGGGGCCCAATGCCGTTCTAAGGATGGTAAGGCCTGAGCAGGTACAGGCATTAGTCAATTGGGTGGCCGACAGTGGATCCAGCACGTTCACATTATCTCCCACCCAGTCTTCTGCAGAAAGCGCACAGATGGCGCCTGAAAACCAACCCCATCAGTCTGTCACATCACCCCCATGCATACCAGGGAAACTGTCTCAGCCTCAAGTTATGCAGCAGTCTCTTATGCTGTTTGAAGACTCCGCTGGCAGGGTTTCCCAAGGGCATCCACCTAGCCCTTCCCCAGCGGTGAAAGACATAGAATGCACTGACGCACAACCACTTATGTTTCCTGATGATGAGGACATGGGAATACCACCTCAGCATGTCTCTGATGATGACGAAACACAGGTGCCAACTGCTGCGTCTTTCTGCAGTGTGCAGACTGAACAGGAGGTCAGGGATCAAGACTGGGTGGAAGACGATGCAGGGGACGATGAGGTCCTAGACCCCACATGGAATGAAGGTCGTGCCACTGACTTTCACAGTTCGGAGGAAGAGGCAGTGGTGAGACCGAGCCAACAGCGTAGCAAAAGAGGGAGCAGTGGGCAAAAGCAGAACACCCGCCGCCAAGAGACTCCGCCTGCTACTGACCGCCGCCATCTGGGACCGAGCACCCCAAAGGCAGCTTCAAGGAGTTCCCTGGCATGGCACTTCTTCAAACAATGTGCTGACGACAAGACCCGAGTGGTTTGCACGCTGTGCCATCAGAGCCTGAAGCGAGGCATTAACGTTCTGAACCTGAGCACAACCTGCATGACCAGGCACCTGCATGCAAAGCATGAACTGCAGTGGAGTAAACACCTTAAAACCAAGGAAGTCACTCAGGCTCCCCCTGCTACCTCTTCTGCTGCTGCCGCCTCGGCCTATTCTGCTGCTGCCGCCTCGGCCTCTTCCTCCGCCTCTGGAGGAACGTTGGCACCTGCCGCCCAGCAAACAGGGGATGTACCACCAACACCCACCACCACCTCCGTCACCAAGCGTCTCAACCATGTCACACGCCAGCGTTCAGCTCTCCATCTCACAAACATTTGATAGAAAGCGTAAATTCCCACCTAGCCACCCTCGATCCCTGGCCCTGAATGCCAGCATTTCTAAACTACTGGCCTATGAAATGCTGTCATTTAGGCTGGTGGACACAGACAGCTTCAAACAGCTCATGTCGCTTGCTGTCCCACAGTATGTTGTTCCCAGCCGGCACTACTTCTCCAAGAGAGCCGTGCCTTCCCTGCACAACCAAGTATCCCATAAAATCAAGTGTGCACTGCGCAACGCCATCTGTAGCAAGGTCCACCTAACCACAGATACGTGGACCAGTAAGCACGGCCAGGGACGCTATATCTCCCTAACTGCACACTGGGTAAATGTAGTGGCAGCTGGGCCCCAGGCAGAGAGCTGTTTGGCGCACGTCCTTCCGCCGCCAAGGATCGCAGGGCAACATTCTTTGCCTCCTGTTGCCACCTCCTCCTTCTCGGCTTCCTCCTCCTCTTCTTCCACCTGCTCATCCAGTCAGCCACACACCTTCACCACCAACTTCAGCACAGCCCGGGGTAAACGTCAGCAGGCCATTCTGAAACTCATATGTTTGGGGGACAGGCCCCACACCGCACAGGAGTTGTGGCGGGGTATTGAACAACAGACCGACGAGTGGTTGCTGCCGGTGAGCCTCAAGCCCGGCCTGGTGGTGTGTGATAATGGGCGAAATCTTGTTGCAGCTCTGGGACTAGCCAATTTGACGCACATCCCTTGCTTGGCGCATGTGCTGAATTTGGTGGTGCAGAAGTTCATTCACAACTACCCCGACATGTCAGAGCTGCTGCATAAAGTGCGGGCCGTCTGTTCGCGCTTCCGGCGTTCACATCCTGCTGCTGCTCGCCTGTCTGCGCTACAGCGTAACTTCGGCCTTCCCGCTCACCGCCTCATATGCAACGTGCCCACCAGGTGGAACTCCACCTTGCACATGCTGGACAGACTGTGCGAGCAGCAGCAGGCCATAGTGGAGTTTCAGCTGCAGCACGCACGGGTCAGTCGCACTACAGAACAGCACCACTTCACCACCAATGACTGGGCCTCCATGCGAGACCTGTGTGCCCTGTTGCGCTGTTTCGAGTACTCCACCAACATGGCCAGTGGCGATGACACCGTTATCAGCGTTACAATACCACTTCTATGTCTCCTTGAGAAAACACTTAGGGCGATGATGGAAGAGGAGGTGGCCCAGGAGGAGGAGGAGGAGGAGGAAGAGGGGTCATTTTTAGCACTTTCAGGCCAGTCTCTTCGAAGTGACTCAGAGGGAGGTTTTTGGCAACAGCAGAGGCCAGGTACAAATGTGGCCAGCCAGGGCCCACTACTGGAGGACGAGGAGGACGAGGATGAGGAGGAGGTGGAGGAGGATGAGGATGAAGCATGGTCACAGCGGGGTGGCACCCAACGCAGCTCGGGTCCATCACTGGTGCGTGGCTGGGGGGAAAGGCAGGACGATGACGATACGCCTCCCACAGAGGACAGCTTGTCCTTACCCCTGGGCAGCCTGGCACACATGAGCGACTACATGCTGCAGTGCCTGCGCAACGACAGCAGAGTTGCCCACATTTTAACCTGTGCGGACTACTGGGTTGCCACCCTGCTGGATCCACGCTACAAAGACAATGTGCCCACCTTACTTCCTGCACTGGAGCGTGATAGGAAGATGCGCGAGTACAAGCGCACGTTGGTAGACGCGCTACTGAGAGCATTCCCAAATGTCACAGGGGAACAAGTGGAAGCCCAAGGCCAAGGCAGAGGAGGAGCAAGAGGTCGCCAAGGCAGCTGTGTCACGGCCAGCTCCTCTGAGGGCAGGGTTAGCATGGCAGAGATGTGGAAAACTTTTGTCAACACGCCACAGCTAACTGCACCACCACCTGATACGCAACGTGTTAGCAGGAGGCAACATTTCACTAACATGGTGGAACAGTACGTGTGCACACCCCTCCACGTACTGACTGATGGTTCGGCCCCATTCAACTTCTGGGTCTCTAAATTGTCCACGTGGCCAGAGCTAGCCTTTTATGCCTTGGAGGTGCTGGCCTGCCCGGCAGCCAGCGTTTTGTCTGAACGTGTATTCAGCACGGCAGGGGGCGTCATTACAGACAAACGCAGCCGCCTGTCTACAGCCAATGTGGACAAGCTGACGTTCATAAAAATGAACCAGGCATGGATCCCACAGGACCTGTCCGTCCCTTGTCCAGATTAGACATTAACTACCTCCCCATAACCATATATTATTGGACTCCAGGGCACTTCCTCATTCAATCCTATTTTTATTTTCATTTTACCATTATATTGCGAGGCTACCCAAAGTTGAATGAACCTCTCCTCTGCCTGTGTGCTAGGCCTAAATATATGCCAATGGACTGTTGCAGTGGTGGCTGACATGAAGCCTGATTCTCTGCTATGACATGCAGACTAATTCTCTGCTGACATGAAGCCAGATTGTCTGTTACGGGACCTCTCTCCTCTGCCTGGGTGCTGGGCCTAAATTTATGACAATGGACTGTTGCAGTGGTGGCTGACGTGAAGCCTGATTCTCTGCTATGACATGCAGACTGATTCTCTGCTGACATGAAGCCAGATTGTCTGTTACGGGACCTCTCTGCTCTGCCTGTGTGCTAGGCCTAAATATATGCCAATGGACTGTTGCAGTGGTGGGTGACGTGAAGCCTCATTCTCTGCTATGACATGCAGACTGATTCTCTGCTGACATGAAGCCAGATCGTCTGTTACGGGACCTCTCTGCTCTGCCTGTGTGCTAGGCCTAAATATATGCCAATGGACTGTTGCAGTGGTGGGTGACGTGAAGCCTCATTCTCTGCTATGACATGCAGACTGATTCTCTGCTGTCATGAAGCCAGATTGTCTGTTACGGGACCTCTCTGCTCTGCCTGTGTGCTAGGCCTAAATATATGCCAATGGACTGTTGCAGTGGTGGGTGACGTGAAGCCTCATTCTCTGCTATGACATGCAGACTGATTCTCTGCTGACATGAAGCCAGATTGTCTGTTACGGGACCTCTCTCCTCTGCCTGTGTGCTAGGCCTAAATATATGCCAATGGACTGTTGCAGTGGTGGCTGACGTGAAGCCTCATTCTCTGCTATGACATGCAGACTGATTCTCTGCTGACATGAAGCCAGATCGTCTGTTACGGGACCTCTCTGCTCTGCCTGTGTGCTAGGCCTAAATATATGCCAATGGACTGTTGCAGTGGTGGGTGACGTGAAGCCTCATTCTCTGCTATGACATGCAGAGTGATTCTCTGCTGTCATGAAGCCAGATTGTCTGTTACGGGACCTCTCTGCTCTGCCTGTGTGCTAGGCCTAAATATATGCCAATGGACTGTTGCAGTGGTGGGTGACGTGAAGCCTCATTCTCTGCTATGACATGCAGACTGATTCTCTGCTGACATGAAGCCAGATTGTCTGTTACGGGACCTCTCTCCTCTGCCTGTGTGCTAGGCCTAAATATATGCCAATGGACTGTTGCAGTGGTGGCTGACGTGAAGCCTCATTCTCTGCTATGACATGCAGACTAATTCTCTGCTGACATGAAGCCAGATTGTCTGTTACGGGACCTCTCTCCTCTGCCTGGGTGCTGGGCCTAAATTTATGACAATGGACTGTTGCAGTGGTGGCTGACGTGAAGCCTGATTCTCTGCTATGACATGCAGACTGATTCTCTGCTGACATGAAGCCAGATCCTCTGTTACGGGACCTCTCTCCTCTGCCTGGGTGCTGGGCCTAAATTTATGACAATGGACTGTTGCAGTGGTGGCTGACGTGAAGCCTGATTCTCTGCTATGACATGCAGACTGATTCTCTGCTGTCATGAAGCCAGATTGTCTGTTACGGGACCTCTCTGCTCTGCCTGTGTGCTAGGCCTAAATATATGCCAATGGACTGTTGCAGTGGTGGGTGACGTGAAGCCTCATTCTCTGCTATGACATGCAGACTGATTCTCTGCTGACATGAAGACAGATTCTCTGTTACGGGACCTCTCTCCTCTGCCTGTGTGTGTGCTGGGCCTAAATATATGCCAATGGACTGTTGCAGTGGTGGCTGACGTGAAGCCTCATTCTCTGCTATGACATGCAGACTGATTCTCTGCTGACATGAAGCCAGATTCTCTGTTACGGGACCTCTCTCCTCTGCCTGGGTGCCGGGGCCTAAATATCTGAGAATGGACTGTTCCAGTGGTGGGTGACGGGAAGCCAGATTCTCTGCTATGGAACCTCTCTCCAATTGATTTTGGTTAATTTTTATTTATTTAATTTTTATTTTAATTCATTTCCCTATCCACATTTGTTTGCAGGGGATTTACCTACATGTTGCTGCCTTTTGCAGCCCTCTAGCTCTTTCCTGGGCTGTTTTACAGCCTTTTTAGTGCCGAAAAGTTCAGGTCCCCATTGACTTCAATGGGGTTCGGGTTCGGGGCGAAGTTCGGATCGGGTTCGGATCCCGAACCCGAACATTTCCGGGATGTTCGGCCGAACTTCTCGAACCCGAACATCCAGGTGTTCGCTCAACTCTACTTCTGACCATGATTTGCATGGACGCCATTTCTGGCAGGTTACTGCTATGCTATATAGCAGACACGCACCAGCAGTGTTCATTCTTTTGAATTTTAATAGTTCAGCCATTATTGGACACTGGAATACCTATATTGCTCATCATTTGATGGACATTGCAATAAAGAAAAGGAATCAATATGGCCGAATCACTGTTTTTTGGTTGCTTCTCATCCCCCCGCCCAAAAAAATAAAAAAAATAATAATAAATAAAGTGATTGAAAAGCCATTCTTACACCAGGGCATTAGAGATTGTCCGGAAAAAAGAGCATAGCTCAGCAGATAGGAATATTAAAATGTCAGTATAGGGCGTGCAAAAAACTTTTTTTTTTAAACATAAAAATTTCACACACATTTGCACTTTTTTTTCTCAATTTCCTAAATCTAAATGTCTCTCCAAATAGTTAATGCACATCTTGCTTTATGTCTATTTGACTATGAATGGTGGTACTTGTAAGTCACTACTAGTTTTCAACTGAGCCATGGTTTCAGGTTGAAAGAACCGGTGCAGCTGTGGGTAGGATTCATACCCACAGCAGATGAAAGCAATATAACACTTTAAGGGACCCCAGCCACATGAATTTGACTCTGGCATTACCAGTGGGGAAAGAAAAATGCCAGAATAAGTGCAAGCACTTCCAGGCCATGGTCCAGAGTTTCTTTTATGATTTTCTGGTGGTATTTTCACACTAAAACTAGCATTTTCTTTATGGCATGTTTTCTCTTTAGAGAAGGTGATGTGAAAATGGCCCAAAAAAAATGCAAAGAGCTACATCATGCAGTATTTCTTAGAATAAGTTAGAAAGATGGTATCCCTTTCAATTATCAGTTTTTTTCAAGACTTTTACGTAAGCTGTGGGTGTTCCCGGGGTAAAGCATCAGCCAGTACCAAAGCCCACTTTGGATTCCAATTTTAAAATGTTTTTAAATACACAGATAGGAATACCATAGCCATTCACTGAAATCTCACACAACTTTAGCCGAGACATAGTTTGGCTACACGGACCCAATACATTTTAATGCTGTATGGATTTTTTATTTTTTTTTAACAATTCGACTTGGATCTATGGTCCGATGCCCAATTCGCTCAAGCCTACTAAAGACCTGAAAGGATAAGTTAAGTTTCAAGTTTATTTGTCCTGCATAGTGCAATACATAGTATTTGTGAAATGCTTAAATTACATCCCATTACAATAAAATAAAATAAATAATAAGACAAAGTTTTCCTACACAGAGCCCATACATTTTAATATTCTACAGAAACCGTATCACCAACAAAGTTTTTTAACTAATTGACTTTGGGTCTATGATCCGAAGCTCGTTTTGCTTAAGCCTAGTCATCAGTACAAAAATCTTGTAAAACCCTTTTAACATTGACCGTAATGCCAGATTTTTATTAAAATATAAAATACTTTACCCTTCATCAATTTAGCATTAAACACAGTATATAGGAAGAGATCCAACAGCATCCAGTAGCATCCAGTAGCCTGTTATCAACGAAACTGAACAGACCTGCAAAGTACAACTGTAATTAAGGTAGCAAAAGCAAACAGATTATATTTTATGTTGTGTCACACTGGTACTGAATGGCCGAGCTGAGCTCTCTGCGGGTCCCTCTCCACGCTGAAAATAATATCAGAACAAGTGAATTTTGCTGCCAATCTCTAGAGAACAATGTGTCTAGAGTTTAGCTGACATATTATAGCTCTTTTGAGCAAACACCAAAGTTTAAAAATAATTCTGCAGCATTTCTGGATATGCTGGTTTGTTATTCATTTGACTAACTAAAATAATAACCAAAGTCGGAGATTGAAATGCTTATGTCACTGAAGGAAAAAAAAAATGGGAGTGTTGCTGCAATATTATTTAATATTGGGAGGTTGACATATGTCATTTTAATATTTATCTAAAATGCTCAGCTCACCCTGGCCTCTAGGCTGCATATACATTAGACTCATTTCTCTGGAGTGCTTTGACATATTTGTGCTACTCAAAGTAAATGTGCACAGAAGAAAATAACTGGGACTTCCATGTCTACAAACTATTTTTATATTAAGCAGCCACCATTGTCACCATAGTTCCTATTTAAAGGGTTCCAAAGCATTCAGATAACTTTCAGAATAAGCTTTCATATGTACATACATGAATGATAGCACTATATCTGATTATTATAGGACTGGCATATAGCTGCATTTTTTTTAATCAGTTTTCTCCTTTGCATGCTGCATCTCTAATTCTCATTTGTCAGTGTGCTGGTAGATGAAGATGAGCTGCTTATCGTGTCTGCCCATAAAATATGCACATCAGCAGCAAATTCTGTTCCCTAACTCACTTAGAATAACCCAGAAGCCACATATAGGGCAATATAGAGAAGTACTAGGGGTGTATAGATGTGAATAAAGCACTTGCTTTATTGTTAGCTGCCTAATCTGCTGAATCATTTTTGTGTTGCATCTGTCTGCTTGTTTCTCTTTGTGTCTCCTCACTCTTCCTCCCTTCTACTTAACACAGGCTTGTATGGGATGATGCTAACTGATTCTTCAGTGAGCAGGCAGCCTGTCTCAGTCTCATGAGAAGGATATCCCACAAATTATAGAAAGAAATTGGGGGAGGAATAAAACTGACAACTAGAGAACATAGCAATAGACAATTCAGAGGAGCTCACCAGCAACCTACTGGAGCCCAGTCTTTCAGATACCAGCTGAAAACCAAAAAATACTGAAACACAATTAGACTGGCTCACAGTATTTTTGCATTTATTACACTTAATAAAAATCACAATTGTTTACTATTGTAATTGTAAAATGATAAAATTAATAAAATTAATTGCCCACTAAATGTAAAACATATCCTAATAATATATCAAAATAGCATAAATATGTGGGTATTTTAGATGCGGAGCTCACGCATATACCCAACTAACAGGAGTACTCCAAAGGGATAATAGGACCACTTGATTATACTGTGTGGTGTCAGTCAATAGCGCATTGAATCCATACTTTGACAATGTTCAGATGGTTATGAAATAACTTGCCAAGTGCTCAACATACCAATCGGTAAGAAGATATCCACCCTGCGGTCCACGGTATGTTCTTATAATGTCCGGAGGATACTTTGTACTTATTCTCGTAGCGGTATCCGCTAACTACCTCCTGCCACGAGGTAGTATCACCGCTTCTCCTTCTCGGCGTCTCACGTGACCTGACCTATAGGTGGTTCACTTGGACGGTGATGACATCCACCTGCGCCAGTCGGAGTAGCGGGAGTTCGTGTAGCAGAGCTATACCGGTACGGGGTTCAATTCCCCTTCACAGGAACTGTTTGGATGGTAGTTGAATCAGTCCTCTTTAGAGAATTAAGTCGCTGCCGTTACCGCATGGATTTTTCTCGGGTGGTTCTAGATAATAGATAGCACGGATCCTTTTTTGCGCTTAGACAGAAATAGCGCACCACTGGCTGGGTCCTGTTCACACTGATTTATCCTAAGGGTAAAGATTACAATTATGGTCAGGGCTAGGACAACGTCGGCGCACGCAGAGACACCTGCCCTGAACATAGTGGCTGAATTGTGCCGGGAGCCACGGCGCGGGTACACCAGTGAAAAAAGGGGGCAAAAAACATCAGTTAGGTACAACACTTTTTGCAAACTACAAAGCCAGTGATCGAAAGGCGCGAGAAATCTCTACTCGAGGATTGGGAATATAGTTAGTGAAGCAGGAGGGCCGCCACCGCCCCATGGACCGGATGACATGAGCTGGCACCTGATGCCGAGTAACAGCGGAGTCTGCCCCTAGCGACATGAGTGGCCCGAATTTACCCTGGGGTCATAGCCTAGACCCTGGGCGAGGGCACGGATGAAAGATATAAATTGAGGGTGCTGAGAAGCTTGCCTGCGTGTGGCAGGAGCGGGCTATCTGGTGATGAACCTTGGATGAGGCCTAGCAGTTGATGCAGCACCTGAACCGGGCACCAATCGTTCAACGTGGGATAGAATTTACCTCGGAAGGGGGCCCCGTCTGAATGGTTTTTGGTGGAAGGTAGCAGGGGAGTGTAATGGCCCTGGCCCCGTAACAGATGCTGCTTCAGAGGATGGTTATGGCGATTTGAACCCGCCAGAACCTCACCGGGCCGGAGGAATCCATAAAAGGTGAGATACATGACCGCTTTCAAAATCAGGTTAGTGAAGGGCCCAAAAAGGATTACCATCCAATGACGAAAAAGATCCCTGAACAATTTAGGTTGCCTATGGCTCACGGACCCCTTCCCCTCCTTTTGAATACCCCGAAGGGTGGCTTTTAGAAAATGAAGACAGAACCTGGGTGATCCAGGAATGCTGACCACCTGGGCGATCCGGGAACGCTGACAACGTGAGCGATCCGGGAACGCTGACAACCCGAGCGATCCGGGAACGCTGACAACCCGAGCGATCCGGGAACGCTGACCACCTGGGCGAAACGGGAACGCTGACCACCTGGGCGAAGCGGGAACGCTGACCACCTGGGCGATCCAGGGACGCTGACATTTAAACGAAGACAGAACCTGGGCGATCCAGGGACGCTGACCACCTGGGCGATCCAGGGATGCTGACCACCTGGGCGATCCAGGGACGCTGACCACCTGGGCGATCCAGGGACGCTGACCACCTGGGCGATCCAGGGACGCTGACCACCTGGGCGATCCAGGGACGCTGACCACCTGGGCGATCCAGGGACACTGACCACCTGGGCGATCCAGAGACACTGACATTAAAACGTAGACAGAACCTGGGCGATCCAGGAACGCTGACCACCTGGGCGATCCAGGGACGCTGACAACCTGGGCGATCCAGGGACACTGACAACCTGGGCGATCCAGGGACACTGACAACCTGGGCGATCCAGGGACACTGACAACCTGGGCGATCCAGGGACACTGACAACCTGGGCGATCCAGGGACACTGACAACCTGGGCGATCCAGGGACACTGACAACCTGGGCGAACCAGGGACACTGACAACCTGGGCGATCCAGGGACACTGACAACCTGGGCGATCCAGGGACACTGACAACCTGGGCGATCCAGGGACCCTGACAACCTGGGCGATCCAGGGACCCTGACAACCTGGGCGATCCAGGGACCCTGACAACCTGGGCGATCCAGGGACCCTGACAACCTGGGCGATCCAGGGACCCTGACAACCTGGGTGATCCAGAGACACTGACATTAAAACGTAGACAGAACCTGGGCGATCCAGGAACGCTGACCACCTGGGCGATCCAGGGACGCTGACAACCTGGGCGATCCAGGGACACTGACAACCTGGGCGATCCAGGGACACTGACAACCTGGGCGATCCAGGGACACTGACAACCTGGGCGATCCAGGGACACTGACAACCTGGGCGATCCAGGGATACTGACAACCTGGGCGATCCAGGGACACTGACAACCTGGGCGATCCAGAGACACTGACATTTAAACGAAGACAGAACCTGGGCGATCCAGGAACGCTGACCACCTGGGCGATCCAGGGACCCTGACCACCTGGGCGATCCAGGGACCCTGACAACCTGGGCGATCCAGGGACCCTGACAACCTGGGCGATCCAGGGACCCTGACAACCTGGGTGATCCAGGGACCCTGACAACCCGGGCGATCCAGGGACACTGACAACCTGGGCGATCCAGGGACACTGACAACCTGGGCGATCCAGGGACACTGACAACCTGGGCGATCCAGGGACACTGACAACCTGGGCGATCCAGGGACACTGACAACCTGGGCGATCCAGGGATACTGACAACCTGGGCGATCCAGGGATACTGACAACCTGGGCGATCCAGGGACACTGACAACCTGGGCGATCCAGAGACACTGACATTTAAACGAAGACAGAACCTGGGCGATCCAGGAACGCTGACCACCTGGGCGATCCATGGACCCTGACCACCTGGGCGATCCAGGGACCCTGACAACCTGGGCGATCCAGGGACCCTGACAACCTGGGCGATCCAGGGACCCTGACAACCTGGGCGATCCAGGGACCCTGACAACCCGGGCGATCCAGAGACACTGACAACCTGGGCGATCCAGGGACACTGACAACCTGGGCGATCCAGGTACACTGACAACCTGGTCGATCCAGGGACACTGACAACCTGGGCGATCCAGGGACACTGACAACCTGGGCGATCCAGGGACACTGACAACCTGGGCGATCCAGGGACACTGACAACCTGGGCGATCCAGGGACACTGACAACCTGGGCGATCCAGGGATACTGACAACCTGGGCGATCCAGGGACACTGACAACCTGGGCGATCCAGAGACACTGACATTTAAACGAAGACAGAACCTGGGCGATCCAGGAACGCTGACCACCTGGGCGATCCAGGGACCCTGACCACCTGGGCGATCCAGGGACCCTGACAACCTGGGCGATCCAGGGACCCTGACAACCTGGGCGATCCAGGGACACTGACAACCTGGGCGATCCAGGGACACTGACAACCTGGGCGATCCAGGGACACTGACAACCTGGGCGATCCAGGGACACTGACAACCTGGGCGATCCAGGGACACTGACAACCTGGGCGATCCAGGGACACTGACAACCTGGGCGATCCAGGGACACTGACAACCTGGGCGATCCAGGGACACTGACAACCTGGGCGATCCAGGGACACTGACAACCTGGGCGATCCAGGGACCCTGACAACCTGGGCGATCCAGGGACACTGACAACCTGGGCGTTCCAGGGACACAGACATTTAAACGAAGACAGAACCTGAGCGATCCAGGGGCGCTGGCCACCTGGGCGATCCAGGGACGCTGAAACAACTGTCCAATCTAAAAGAAGGAACAACCGACATCAGAATAGGTGTAAAACCCTAGAAAAAGGGGACAACACCTGGGCGGTCCATGAACACTGACAACCTGGGCGACCCAGGGACACTGACAACCTGGGCGATCCAGGGACACTGACAACCTGGGCGATCCAGGGACACTGACAACCTGGGCGATCCAGGGACACTGACAACCTGGGCGATCCAGGGACACTGACAACCTGGGCGATCCAGGGACACTGACAACCTGGGCGATCCAGGGACACTGACAACCCGGGCGCACCAGAGACAAGTGATGGAGACGGAAGCAACGTGAAATAAAATTACTAAATTGAACAGTAAAGTAACACCAACTTCACGGCGCCAACTCTGGCAATGTGATGCTGATGCAGAGATGAAGGCGGAGTGTTTTTTTTTTTTTTCGGAAAAACATAGCTCATTTCTTTCCCAGGAACATTACAACTTGGCCGATCCAGGAGGCACGGGACCCCGGATGATCCGACAGAACACAGAAACCGCTGGTGAAGCCATAAAGTGAAATCTCCAACTACACATAAACCGCACATTCTGGTATTGTGATGCAAATGGCAGGGCTAGGCAGGCTTTCATCCTCTTTTTTTTTTTTTTTTTTTTTTTGACCGGTGTCTTAACGCAAGGAACAGCGCCCCCCTAAAAACAGGAGCACTACCTGCATCACAGGACCAGAACTTGCCAATACCCCCTGTGCAGCAAAACCTTGGAGTGAATAATGAGATAACCGGTAAGTTCCTGAATGGTGCAAGTGAAGCGCGACTGCCAACCTAAATAAGACTCAATTATGATTCCCCAATCGTGTCGGCGTGTGACCGGCAGAACAGTTCAAACCAGATGCCGCTTCCCCTGACATGCGTGCGGATCATGCTGGGGAAGAGCAGCCCCTAACTCGAACCACCAGGGGCCAGAGGCCAGGCGTGAGGCACAGCTAGAGCGGAGCCAGCTGTGCCCCTGATACCTGATAGCCTGGCGAGCGGCAGTCCGGACGTCGGCGGTGCGTGCGCACGGGATAGTGCGTGCGCACGGGATACCGGAAGCAAGGACTCGGGTCGGAAGTAGAAGTATACTGCAGGTATGCGTGAGGCTCGGGCGCCTGGCTGAGCGGCAGGTAGGGGGGATAAATAGCCAGACGCCCCTCCCACAAATGCAGGCTGTTAACAGCCTTATTATTAGTAAACAATTGTGATTTTTATTAAGTGTAATAAATGCAAAAATACTGTGAGCCAGTCTAATTGTGTTTCAACTAGAGAACATACCCTATGAGACTAGACAACTAGAGAACAAGGCATGTTTTCTATAAAAAGATATATTAGTAAATGCATTATATTCTTCTTCTATATTATTGATTTCTGAAAGTTTGTATGAAAGCAAAGTGACCAGTTCAGTGTGTTTGAGCTGGAAAGTAGCTGTCTCCGTACAGTTTTAAAATGTATGGCCTCTGGCGACTGGTACCTTAGATTTCAGATCCAAGTTAAAATTATTTTCTTATTTTTTCTATCACCTGCACAAATGCCCCCCCAACCCCCCTGTCTGTCACCATTTAATTCGGTCAACAGGTAGATGCAGGGGCAGCCGTGCAGGGATCTGGAGCGATGTGGGTGACAGGGAGAAGGTAAGTATATTTCATGCAAGGCGCCCAGGCACTGGGGGGGATATTTTAGATATAGAATAACCCCTTTAAGTTGAAAAGAGTGCAAAAGTGATGCACAAATGACTTATGTATACAGCAGTTGTTGTTTTTTACTTTTACTTTTCCGAAACACTGATGGCAAATGTAAAAGTATTTCACTTTTGCCAAATCATTTTCACCATGAGTTTGTAGCTACAGAAATGATCATCTCTATTTTTTATAAAGTCTTTTAAAATCATAGTATTGGTACTATTTATCAATAAAGTGGAACAAATATGACTTCTTCCTGGAACAAAACAATATGCAAGAGGCCAAGCTAGCCTTATTACCTTAGTGAATTTGAAAGCCAAATGATAAATACTTAAGAGATTTAGGATAAAAGAAAAATTGTAATTGGTGGTGAATGTTCCTGGCACATTAACATATCTAGCATTAATGTTTTTTTTTTTGTCTACTATAGCATAATCTTTATGTTTTACCTCTATCTTCCTTGGATGATGTTTATTTATTAACTGCATTATGTGCTGCTTTATATATTAATAAAAGGAATTGAAAGGCATGTAAAAAATGTATCAAGTAACATAAAGACATAAAAGAATCCCAACTTCTGATCACGTTATTTATTATCATATTTACTTTGAAAAAGCAGATTCAAGTTCTGTGTAAGCGTTTTAAGCATACCATATGTGTTTATTAGCTTCAGTTCTCAGTATAATAAAACCATCATCCTAAGTGCCCCTGAGATATTTTCATGGTATATAGAGATGAGCAAATTTATAAAAAATTTGATGGTTGGTTTGCCGAATTTTTCGAAAAAATGTAGATCGATCAGAATTTATTTGTGGCAAATCGAGTTATAAACAGCTATTTCCTGGTTGCAGAGAGCTTTTATAGTGGTGTTGAACACTGTGCCTTGCAGTAAGACGCATAAAGTATCTGCTGTGGTAGTGAAACAATACTGTGAGTCAGTATGACGTGCAGATGACAGGCGTCGCTCTTAGAATCATTGCACACTTTACTTATTTGGGCAGTTACGGGGCCAAAACTTCCAAAATAACTCAAGTGTGAACTCAGCCTTACAGGTCGATGTTAGCGTCATGAAGAAGCGCACTCCTTTTACACCGTCGGCAGCTGATTCCACATAGATGATTACAGAACCTGTTCTATTAAACGCTTATACAAGAAGAGCCCCCCAACAGAGTGGAGAGGCTATCAGCAGTAAGCTTTTGTTGACGTCACTGATTATTTTGCACTTCCTCTGATCCTTTAGAACAATAACTCCCAAAAAAGTCTGTCTGAGGAGCATCTGTCTTCACTCGGTCAGCATTTAGGCTACTTTCAGACTAGCGTTGCTTAAATCCGGCGTTCAATTCTGACACCGGAACTGCCCACCGGATCCGGAAAAACGTGTGAAAACGGATTACATTTGAATCCTGATCAGGATTTTGATCACAATGAAAAAATGCATTGGAAAAAACACACGGCGCCGGATCCAGCGTTAATGCAAGTCAATGGGAAAAATACCTGATCCGGCGTTCAGTCAAAGTGTTCAGGATTTTTGGCCGGAGGTAAAAATACAACATGCTATGGATTGGTGAAAAGCCTGATCAGTCAAAAAGACTGAAGTGAAGACATCCTGATGCATCCTGAATGGATTACTCTCCATTCAGAATGCATTAGGATAAAACTGATCAGTTATTTTCCGGATTTGAGCCCCTAGGACGGAACTCAGCGCTGGAAAAGAAAAACGCTAGTGTGAAAGTACCCTTAGTCAGTAATCCATCAGTATTGCTAAAGCCAAAAAATAAAACAGAAGCAGGTTCAAAACAGAGATGACACATGAATAGAATATTTGCATGTCTTCTGTGTTTTGTACCCACTCCTTCTTTTGACTACCAAATCATAAGTCAATTCTGATGCAAAATAGGAACCATATCATGCAAGCCTTATACTTGTTACATAGACAGGATACATTATGCATCTAATTTTTCCTTCCTTCTGACAGATCAGAAGAAGGGTAAAAAAAAATGATGATGTCAATTAGGCTGAAAGGCAAAATAGTCATTCACTCATGAAGTGGGGAGGGTGGGAACAGCATGAGAAATCCACAGAGTGGCCCTATGACATAGTGGTGAGGTGGGAGCAGCATGAGGAGACTACTGAGTGGCCCAATGACAGAGTCTGGAGGTGGCAGCAGCATCAGGAGGAGGCCCTAGAGTGACACAATTGCAACATACCGGGCCGCAGGGGAGAACACGTGAGGTGCACGGTGGGCCGATGAGGGGCCAATAATAATACAGTTCATCAGTTACTCACAGTTACTGACGGTTAGCAGAAAGCCTCCCTGGGCCAGCAGCATAGTGATGAGGAAGACAGCACAAAATCCTCCGGGGCACACTCATGCAACAGTCTTTCAAAAGGGGCGCAGGGGTTAATATCCTGTTTGTGACTTCAAGTTATTTGTAACGTACCGGTCCGCAGGGGAGAACACGTGAGGTGCACGGTGGGCTGATGAGGGGCCAATAATAATACAGTTCATCGGTTTACTCACCGTTAGCAGAAAGCCTCCCTGGGCCAGCAGCACAGTAGGAGGAAGACAGCACAAAATCCTCCGTGGGCACACTCTGTGGTAGGGAAGCACCAGCCTAGATGGAGGTTGAGGTGCCCTTGATATCAGGGGTGCTTAGGGTGCTTGTGGCGGCTGGGTCTCTTGGTGGTATTTGTCGTGACGCCAGTACCGTTAATGGTGGTACAACCAGTTCTAGTAGTATTTAAGAATGAAGTACGGTAGACAGTAGTAGGTTACAACTCACAACTTTTACTGGTACACATCCAGACAGAATACAGTCTTTTGCAATTTAGAGGAATTCTGTTGATCCACTGTTATTAGGTTTGGCTGGGTTTAACTTAGCTTGAAGGTCCTTTTTAAACCAGTAGAATTTCGTGAGGTTGCCTTATTAATATGCTTAGTCCTATTGTTTCAGTATCTTCCAAGCCCTTGAACAGGTAGCTTATCTGTATTCTTCAATGTATGGTGAGGCTGCCTGTAGCTAGATTGTCCTCCACCATGTGCAAAGGTACCCATTAAGCCTTACGTAATGGCTGTTATCACCAATGTCTCTCTTTAGCTTGGTCTTCTTCCAGGGACACAAACACTATCCTCTGGTTGTAGGATGTAGGAACTAAGAGGATCACAAGAGGAAAACACTCTCCTGCGCCTAATACCTTGGCTCTACTTCATTTCTGCATCAGGCTTCACCGGGAAGTCTTTTACTGGTTCCTCTAGCAACTTGCGAGTCAGACCCTCATTATATTTCTTACAAGCGTTGGTGCGCGGGAGTCGAGCTGACTAAATTTCCGCGGATGACTTGGACTGTTCAGTAGTGGGCCACACCATAGTGGGGGAATCAGCAACCAGACTGGACCTTTCGGTATACTTCTGAGGCCGGTTTCGCAGCATTGCAACTACGTGCTGACCTATACTGTAATCCACCGATTCAGTATTGCGATCCACACTGCGTTCCCTCCAGTGGCGATCCCATAAATCCTGGACATGGACATGCAGTTCGGGCGTAATGGGCGTAGGGGTTCATGTCAGGACGGTAACAAGGTACCGTTCAGATCCAGTCTCTTGCGCAGAGCTTACTCGCTTCTCCGCCATGCTGCTTCGACAATGCACTTCTCTCTCCATGAAACAATCAGCGTATCTCTTTTCAAGGTGCGCACGCATGTCACGCTCTTCCTGAGTGCTAGGCCTGCATCCTAGGTCTGTATGAATGACAAGGGCGACGCAACCATTAGCCACTGTACAAGGGTGGTCTCAGAGAGTCGGGTGTCCGGAGCAACAAGGGTCAGTATCCCAATTGGGTTTGGTGGTTTGGTGACACACAATAATGGAGCAGTCTTTTGGGCATTAAGATATTTATAGGTGGCTGTGTTTTTGTCACAACATCCAATAGGTGGGTTAAATTAATGCGAGAAGAAAAGAAGAAAGTAAGGTGGCACTGCCTCCACTGATATCGCCGATATGGGCTGGTAGCATGCGGTATTGAGAATCCTATAGGTGGTGCTCAGCAACAAAAAGTAAACGTTGAGTGGGAATCAATCATTAAGGTAAGAAGAAAATAAATAGCGTTGCGGCACTCACCAGGATAAAAAATCTTTATTGTGGCTTCCTTAGAAGAAGATACATGTGGGTCCAGAGGCGGATACACTGTTGCGGGCGGCGACGGCCGTTTCGCGCGTGGGGTCGCGCTTCCTCAGGCCGCTCAAGGCCTGAGGAAGCGCGACCCCACGCGCGAAACGGCCGTCGCCGCCCGCAACGAAGTAGTGGCGGCTGGGAACAACATACTGTGGGACAGCAAGCGACATGAGCTGTTTGAAGCTGTCTGTGTCCAGCAGCCTGAATGACGGCATTTCATAGGCCAGTAGTTTAGAAATGCTGGCATTCAGGGCCAGGGATCGAGGGTGGCTAGGTGGGAATTTACGTTTTCTCTCAAATGTTTGTGAGATGGAGAGCTGAACGCTGCCGTGTGGCATGGTGGTGATGCTTGGTGACGGAGGTGGTGGTGTTGGTGGTACATCCTCTGATTGCTGGGCGGCAGGTGCCAACGTTCCTCCCGAGGCGGAGAAAGAGGAAGAGGCTTTTGCTACGCTGTTGGCTCGGTTTCACCACTGCCTCTTCCTCTGAACTCTGAAAGTCAGTGGCACGACCTTCATTCCATGTGGGGTCTAGGACCTCATCGTACCCTGCATCGTCTTCCTCCCAGTCTTCCTCCCTGACCTCCAGTTCAGTCTCCACAATGCAAAAAGACACAGCAGTTGGCACCTGTGTTTCGTCATCATCAGAGACGTGCTGAGGTGATATTCCCATGTCCTCATCATCAGGGAACATATGTCTTCCACCGTTGGGGAAGGGCTAGGTGGATGCTCTTGGGAAACCCTGCCAGCAAAGTCTTCAAACAGCATAAGAGACTGCTGCATAACTTGAGGCTCAGACAGTTTCCCTGATATGCATGGTGGTGATGCGAAAGACTGATGGGCTTGGTTTTCAGGCGCCATCTGTGCGCTTTCTGCAGAAGACTGGGTGGGAGATAATGTGAATGTGCTGGATCCACTGTCGGCCACCCAATTGACTAATGCCTGTACCTGCTCAGGTCTTACCATCCTTAGAACGGCATTGGGCCCCACCAAATATCGCTGTAAATTCTGGCGGCTACTGGGACCTGAGATAGTTGGTTTACTAGGACGTGTGGCTGTGGCAGAACGGCCACGTCCTCTCCCAGCACCAGAGGGTCCACTAACACCACCACGACCATGTCCGCGTCCCTTACTAGATGTTTTCCTCATTGTTACCGTTCACCACAATAAGAAAAAAATTATTTGGCCCAATGTATTGGATTCAAATTCAGGCCTTTTTTTACAGGCACCTAACACTATCTGGCTATCTATTTAGGTACCGAATTACACTAATACAGGCACAGCAGTAACCACAGATTTAGCTGAATATATATTGTAGGCCTAGTATTTAGGCCCTGGATGACAGGTATCCCTTTGCGGACAGAATTAGACTTGGAAATGCACGGTAGCGTGTGAAGTTATTGAGGATGACCCTATCAGCACCTTCAATGTAATATACCCTTTTATGGATAGATTTAAACTTGGCCTGCTACAGCAGAAACCACAGATTTAGGAAATTGCTAATTTGGGAATTGAATTTCAACCCAGAACAAAATATATCTTTTGCCAGACAGCAGACAGTATTACAATTGGCTAGCCACAGCTGAAACACCAGATTTAGGGTACTGCTATTTTGGCAATTGCATTTCACCCCTCAATAAAATAGCAAGCACAGCCAAGCCCCTGATGTAGGATATACCAAAAAAAAACAACACACTATTGATGGTTAAATGGACTTGGTGGCAGCTTGTGCTGGTGCACCAGAAGACACAAAATGGCCGCTGATCACCCCAGAAAAAAGTAGCAGAAAAACGGTCTGGGCAGCCTAAAAACAATGAGCAATTAACTAGCAGAAGTTGAGTGATACACAGCTGTAGATCGATCACTTCATTAAGTGTTTTTGATTAGTAAATCCCTGCCTAATCTCGCCCTAACAGCAGCAGCTGCATCCTCTCCCTACACTGATCAGAGCAGAGTGACGTGCGGTGCTACGTGACTCCAGCTTAAATAGAGGCTGGGTCACATGCTGCACTGGCCAATCAAAGCCATGCCAATAGTAGGCATGGCTGTGATGGCCTCTTGGGGCAAGTAGTATGACGCTTGTTGATTGGCTGCTTTGCAACCTTTCAAAAAGCGCCAAGAAAGCGCCAAACACCAAACCCGGACTTTTACGTAAATGTTCGGGTTCGTGTCACGAACACCCCAAAATTCGGTACGAACCCGAACTATACAGTTCTGGTTCGCTCACCCCTAATCACCAGGTCCACACTTTATTTAAGTTTTTGTAATCGATTAACCCAACTTGCTTTTGTGGGCTAAATTGACTGGGCCCCACAGCAAATTTTGCATGGGGCTCCATCCCACAGTAATTTTTTAGCGACCCCTTCCTTTTATGCCGCCCCCATTCCTGTGGCTAGTAAAGATCGCTCTTTCAGACCAGGGCCAGCAGCTATTGCATCCATTTTATACACTGTCTATACTGTCGCTGTATATAATTTCCTTGTGTAATGCTGTTGAGGGGGCCCTGACCAAATCCTTCAGTCCTCCTCCCCCTGGATGAGCCCCTTCTGGGTCAGGGCCCCAATGCTGCAGCTTCTACTGCTTCCCCCTGTAGCTAAGGCCCTGGTTTGCATTAATCTGCTGGTGACTGTGATACAGCTCCACAGATTGTTTCCATCTGCATTTTTCTAAACAATCTGTGGCCTTAGTATTTTATCCAGACTCAGTCACAGTCATTGGGCCACTATGTGGCCTCCTCATGCTGCCATCTCCATACCATGTCACCTTGCCACTCATTTTTATCACCATGCTGCTGCTGATGTAGCTTAAAAGGGCTTAAAGTGATCACCAGGCCCACAATCTAATTAAGGTTTTACGCATAAAACCAAAGTAAAAAATCTTTTTTTATATGAAAAATTGATTGAAAACATTATTTCCTATATATTTATTTGTATATAAATTGCAAGTGCTGCCAAAAATTACAAGGAAGAGGCACTCCGATACAACCTGTATATCACATAAAGCAGGCCTCATTCACATTGAGTTGCGGGCCTGCAGGTGAGCTGACCCTGTAAAAGATTTTATGCTTGGGCCTGCAGGTGAGCTGACCCTGTAAAAGATTTGAGTTGCAGGACTACAGGTGAGCGGACCCTGTAAAAATTTTGATGTGAGGGCTTGCTGGTGAGCGGACATTCTAAAACATTAGATGTGAGGGTTTGCTGGTGAGTGGACCCTTAAAAAATTAGATGTAAGGGCCTAAAAAATTATATTTGAAGGCCATATACACGAGGGTATAATATGTGACGAATAAGCAATGCATGTTTATATGAGGGAAGAGGAGGAGGGGGAAGAGAAAAGGAAGATTCAACCATATACCCTTGTGGAAGCGGTGCATGGGAATACAGTCTATTAACTACGTTAAAAACAACACATGTAAAGTGCCTTTATGTTCATTAGCATTCCTCTGGTGGAGTCGAGAAGTTATCGTCAATCCAGGCCTTGTTCATTTTTATATGAGTCAACATGTTAGCATTTTCAGTTGACAGGTGGAAACACTTATCTGTTATAATGCCACCAGCACCACTAAAATACAGGCTTAGACAAAATCCTGGCGGCAGGGCAGGCCATCACCTCCAAAGAGTAGAGCATCAGTTCGTGCCACGTGTCAAGCTTGGACACTCAGTAGTTGTAAGGCACTGAGGAATCATTAAGGATGCTGACACGGTCTGCTATAAACTCCTTCATCATCTTCCAAAAATGTTCTCTCCTTGTGGTAGTAGGCTGCACATCAGGGTGAGGGTGCTGGCAGGGTGTCATAAAACTGTCCCAGGCTTAATTGAAGAGTGTTGTCCTGCCTCTGTTGGAACTGCTGTGTGTTCCCCTTGTCTCCCCTCCTTGGTTGGCCAAGGAAGTACGGACTCTGCCGTCAGCATTGTCAGATGAAACATTTTGGAGCAATTTTCCAACAAGGATCTTCTGGAATTGTACCATTTTGCTCATCCTCTCCACCAGAGGAATGAGAGATGAGAAGTTCTCTTTGTAGCGGGAGTTGAGAAGGGTGAACACCCAGTAATCCGTTTTATCTAAAATGTGTATACCGCGAGGGTCGCTGGAAAGGCAGCCTAACATGAAGTCAGCCATGTGTGCCAGAGTACCTACAGGTAAGACGTCAATGTCGACATCAGGATGACTCTCCATCTCCTCATCCTCCTCTTCTGCCCATCCACACTGAACAGATGGAATAAAAGTTCCATAGGTACTACCCTCTGTAGCAGAGGCAACTGTCTCCGGCTCCTCCTCCTCCTTCTCCTCTTCATGGTCTAACTTGCGCTGAGAATACGAACTGAGGGTGGGCTGGCTATCACCCTGTTTAATGTCCTGCCCCATTTCCTCATCTGCCATATTCAGAGCGTCGTCCATAATTGTGAGTAGCGATAGTTGGAGTAGACACAGCAGTGGGATGGTTACCCTGATAATAGCGTTATTGCCAATATCCATCTGTGTGTATTCATCAAAGTTTTTTAAAACCTCACAGAGGTCTGACATCAATGCCCACTCCTCGCTTGTGAATAGTGGCAGTTGATTTGAAAGGCAACAACCATGTTGCAGCTGGTATTCCACAACTGCCCTCTGCTGCTCACAAAGCCTGGCTAACATGTGGAACCAGGGGCATAGCTAGAAATGACTGTGCCCCATAGCAAAAAAAATGTATGGCCCCCCCCTCCTGGATCTCCCACCCTCACATACCTCTCGGACCTCGCCGCCACATCCGCAGCTCCTCATGCACTTGCGGCGGTTACGCGTAGGACTGATCACGGACAGTTAGTCCCTGGCAATGCATTTGTGTCAGTGTAGGAAATGTATGACTCTAAATGTCTGTGTATTAAAGAAGACTGTTAAATTGTACAGAGGTCTGTAACACAAGAAGGTGAAAGTACATATCGTGGGGTGTGTATGTGTATTAGACAGAAGGTAGGGATATGTATCTTGTGTAGTTTGGGTATTAGGGAGAGTAAGGGGTATATATCTAGTGCTGATACACGTGTAGGTGAAGAGCCGTTCTGACACAATTTGTCTCTTTCATATTATAAGCTCCCCTTATATATAATTTACTTACAGTTCTGAAGACTCAGGGGCGCTGATAGGCTTGGCCTCAGGGGTGCTGACAGGCTTGGCCTCAGAGGTGCTGACAGGAGGCTTGGCCTCAGGGGTGCTGGCTGGCTTAGCCTCAGGGGTGCTAGCTGGCTTAGCCTCAGGGGTGCTGGCTGGCTTGGCCTCAGGGGTGCAGGCAGGCTTGGCCTCAGGGGTGCTGGCAAGCTTGGCCTCAGAGGTGCTGGCAGGCTTGGCGTCAGGGGTGCTAGCAGGCTTGGCCTCAGGGGTGCTGGCTGGCTTGGCTGGGCAGAGGGAGTGTGGGAGACTGTGAGACCCCAATAAGACCTCAGATCACACCTCAGCTCAGACTCCAATATTAATGACCCCCAATCAGACCTCAGATAAGAGCCCCATGCCTTATAGCAGCCCCCAGTAGCCTCATAGCAGCCCCCAGTACCTCATTGCAGCCCCCAGTGTCTTTCTTAGCCCCCAGTGCCTTTCACCAGCCCCCAGTGCCTCTCCATCAGCCCCCCAGTTCCTCTCACCAGCCCCCAGTGCCTCTCCATCGGCCCCCAGTGCCTCTCACCAGCCCCAGTGCCTCTCAATCAGCTCCCAGTGCTTCTCACCAGCCCCCAGTACCCTCTCTATAAGCCCACAGTGCACCCTCCCCTGTATTAAAATCATTGGTGGGCAGTGCACCCTCCCCTGGATTAAAATCATTGATGGGCAGTGCACCCCCCCCCTCCCTGGTATTATAATCATTGGTGGACAGTGCACCCTCCTCACCCCTCCTCTGTATTAAAATTATTGGTGGGCAGTGCACCCCCCCATCATTGGTGGCAGCGGCAGTTCCGATCGGAGTTCCAGCAGTGTAATGCTGGGGCTCCAATCGGTTACCATGGCAGCCAGGACGCTACTGACGTCCTGTCTGCCATGGCCAGTTACTCTGCAGCATACTTACATGTGCTGTGCTTATGCTTATAGCCTTCACTAGTAGCTTTAGTAGCTCTGGCATATTGGGGTAGGTTTTGATAAACTGCTGAACCACTACGTTTAAGACGTGGGCTAGGCATGGGATGTGTGTCAGGTTGCCGAGCTCCAAAGCCGCCACCAAGTTACGGCCATTTTCAGACACAATCATGCCTGGTTGTAGGTTGATTGGTGAGAGACACAGCTCAGTCTGGTCGATTATACCTTGCCACATCTCTGCGGTGGTGTGCTGTTTGTCCCCTAAACAGATCAACTTCAGCACAGCCTGTTGACGCATACCCACAGCAGTATTATACTGCTTCCAGCTAGCAACTGATACTGGAGGTGGAAGTGGAGGAGGAGGCGACGGAGGAGAAGTGGGAGCTGGAGCCAGTAACATAGCTGCTGGCAGAGACCCTGATGGACGTAGGGCCTGCAATCCTGGGTGTGGGTAGCACCTGTGCCATCCCAGGGTATGACTCACTCCCAGCCTCCAACATTCACTCAGTGTGCGGTCAGGGAAATGTAGCGTCCCTGGCCACCAGCAGTTGTCCATGTGTCCATGGTTAAGTGGACCTTCCCAGTAACTGCGTTAATCAGGGCACGGGTTATGTTCTGGGACACATGCTGGTGTAAGGTGGGCATGGCACACCGTGAAAAATAGTGACAGCTGGGGACTGCGTACCGAGGGATGGCCGCCAACATCAGGCTGTGTCCACAAGCCTAAATGGTAACATTTCAAGTGCCAGTAATTTTGAAAGTTGCACATAGTGCTAAGGCCTGTTGGTGGTTAGGTAGGTATTTGTGTTTGCATTCAAATGACTGTGTTATGGACATTTGGATGCTGCACTGGGACAGGGAAGAAGATGTTGTTGCTGATGGTTTATTCACATGCATCTTGGCCTGCACCTTCAACAGGGGATTGGCCAGAAGTGTGTAACACCAGAGAAGAGGAGGCAGTGGTGTGACCCGCAGAGCCAGATTGTGGACCCAGGTGTTCGGCCCAATTGTTAGGGTGCTTGGATGCCATGTTGCGGATCATGCTAGCGGTGGTGAGGTTGCTAGTGCTCATTTTTGTATAACACAGGTTGCAAACTACCACTCTTTTGTCGTCTGCACTTTCCTCAAAAAAGCGCCATACTGCGGAACACCAACCTCTTGGCAAGGTAGATTTACGCATTGGGGGTGCTCGGTGTAACGGTTACAGGCCTGTTTGTTGTGGGCCAACTTCTCCCTTTTGCCATCCCACAGCCTTTTCCAGCCTGTTGCGGTGCTGCGGATCCCTCCCCCTCTGTACTGCTGTCCTCTCTCAGCTTTTCACCTTCCCATGTTGGGTCAGTGACCTCATCATAAACCACCTCCTCTTCCACTTCCTCACTCTGCTCATCCTCCTGATCTGACCTAACCACAACCACAGTGATTGGTAACTGTGTCTTATCATCATCCACCTCATGAACAAATGATTGCGGTTCACCACCGTCATCTTCTTGAGACTGTGAAGGCTCAAGAGGTTGGGAATCAGGGCCCAATATCTCAGGCCCCTCTTCAAGCATGCTGGGCACGAGGGCCAAATGTAATGGTGGCACTGGAAAGAGCTTAGTGTGGGATCACTCATTTGGCAATCCTCTCCATGGTTGGAGGAAAGAAGATCAGAGAGAGGATTCGGTTGACTAGACTTGTCTACAGAGAGTGGACTTTCTGGAAGAGAGGGTGGTGCTTAACTGACTGGAAGCATTATCTTCAGGAATCCAACCGACCAACAGTTCGCACTGGCCGCCCAGCTAAGTTGGAAATGAAGCTGGATACAGTGGATTTTTTTTTTCTGGTGCACTGGCAGCAGGCACAGTTTCATTGCGCCAAGGGCCTTGGCCTCTGTGTACACCATCAGCATCACCCTTACTTCCCCATTCCTTACTGCTCGCTTTCTTCATATTAATGGTTTTGTCACTAGATGTGGCACAATTTTTTTTACAGTATATGTCACAGAAACACACAGAATATGGACACTATATTAGGGTAGATGAGATGGGGTAGATATATTCTAGCAGGATGGACTATATGTACAGTATATAGCTATCTACCCCATCTCTCCCTGGAAGCCCTGCATTTTTCTCCCCCTCCAGACATATGCATTGTATAGGACCGGATTACTGTATATTTTCATTGAATTTAAAGGATATGATTTTATATCCACAAAGATGAAGCAGAGCTGCGTTCGTTTTGTGGGGTAAGTTTACCGGCAGTTCTATGTAACTCGAGAACACATGGTGCCTTCAAAACAGACCACAAACTGCGCTCTGCTGGATAACAGTGTTGTTGCTCAGCCCCTTTGTAATGATATCTGGCCCGGGCTGTGTGACACTACCCCCCGTGTGTACCGAAGCATGACAGCTAAAGGCTTATTCAGCAGCCTGACCTGCGATCGATGATCCAGGCTGCGCACTGGAGTCAGCCACCGAGCACCCCGCCAGCAGCCGGGTACCATGAGTCATCACCGACGGGAGGGGAACCGATTATGGCGGCAGGGCCGGGGACATTTCCAGACCTGGGCCGAGGCAAGCTGGCTCCTCATTGGCTTCTGTGCTCAGACGGGCAAAGGACGGCTGGGTGCTGCCGATGGCTGGAGCCCGGCGTGTGTGCGGCGCTGGTCATTTATGGGTGGGGCGCGCGGCGGTATCCATGCCTCCTCACAGACAAAAGAAGGATGAGAGAGCCGCTGCTAAACCCCGCCAGTCCTGCTGCCCTTTGGCTTGGGGGAATTAGCACACAGAGCGGCAAGCTGCGTTACCACAATTTTATTCTCCAGACTCGATGTGCCCGATATGGAAACTGAGAGCAGACCTGTGCGGGCATCATGTGGAGCTATTTTTTTTCCAAATTGTGGGCTTTACAAATAGTGTTGAGCATGAAAATCATTTTTTTATTGCAAATATTGCCACTTCGAGAGTTTGTCAATATTTAAAATATAGTGCTATATATTCATTATATTGAATATTTGTTGTTTTTTCCATCTGAACACACGATTTTTTCCAGCTTCTTCAGAATCAGAATCCAAATCAATTTATTTGGTCAACTACAGTAAGTTTGCACTTACAAGGAATATTGCTTGGCAGTTGCTTGACAGACACAAACAAAACAGTACATGGACAGACAGTATGGATAGTGTAGGACAAGAACAGTAAATACATTTTAGTGGCAATAAACAGGGAGAAGTGTTAATTTTTACTTCTATGCTGTAATGCTTTCAAGTGTTCACTTCAGATGAATATAGTGCTATATAATAGTTTTTTTTAGAATATTTGTCATTTTTTTCCATCTGAAGTCATGATTCCTCCCTGCTTAAGTTGCTTGTGGGCCAATGACTCATTGTTCCACAAGCAAGAAGTAGGGAGGAATCATGTGCTCAGATGGACAAATATTCTAAAAACAAATATATAGCACTATATTCTATAGTGCTATATATTCGTTTTTGACCCACACCTGTATTGAGCTACATTACACGATCAGCTGATTTTTGCGTAAAAAAAAGAATGTAGAATATAACGAATATATGAATTTGAAAATATATAACAAATATTCAGCAAAATATTTGCAAAATATCACAATTTTGAATATGACCAGTGCCGCAAATAACACTTTACAAACTTAAAATACATTTTTTTTTAAATGGTGAAAGGAAAATATTGAATTTTGTGTGCATGGGAGCACATTCCTGCTCTAGACGAAGAACCTGCTGCTGTCAGAGTTGTCTATGTTAATTTTTGGTGTTGCCCCAGTCTGATGGGGGCCCATTCCTAGGAACACATTCCTGCTACAAAGAAAAGAACCTGCTGCTGACAGAGGTGTTTAAGTTTGTTTTTGGTGTTGCCCCAGTCTGGTGGGAGCCCATTCCTGGGAACACATTCCTGCTGCAAACAGAAAACCTGCTGATGTCTGTTCCTGCTAAGTTAGGCCAAGCTATGTGTAGGCCTTATACTCGACCGTTACCATGTACCTGCTACTGCCGTCTGTCCTGATCATGCTGAGTTATGTGTAGACCTTATACTCAACCTTTACCTTGGCCTGCTGCTGCCATCTGTCCTGATCCTGCAAAGTTATGTGTCAGCCTTATACTGCAGTGTTACCATTTACCTGCTGCTGTCTGTCTTGATCCTGCTGAGTTTGTTTGAGCTATGTGTAGGCCTTATACTCCAGCATTACTATTTACCTGCTGCTGTCTGTCCTGATCCTGCTTAGTTTGGTCGAGCTATGTGTAGGTCTTATACTACAACGTTAACAATTACCTGCTGCTGTCAGTTCTGATCCTGCTAAGTTTGGTAGAGCTATGTGTAGGCCTTATACTCCAGCATTACCATTTACCTGCTGCTGGTTGTCCTAATCCTGCGGAGTTTGGTAGGCCTAATACTACAGCATTACCATTTACCTGCTGCTATCTGTCCTGATCATGATGAGTTTGGTCGAGCTATCTGTAGGCCTTATACTCCAACATTACCATTTGCCTGCTGCTGTCTGTCCTGATCCTGCTGAGTTTGGTCAAGCTATGTGTAGGCCTTATACTACAGCGTTACCAATTACCTGCCGCTGGTGTCTGTCCTGATCCTGCTAAGGACAACCAGCATGGAACACTTAATCTCCCTAGGACTTTGTCAACTATCGAGTATTATAATTCTCTTAAACTGGTGTGTAATGCTTTATTTTTGTGCATGTGCTCTATATACAAACGCAAAAACACAAATTCAATCGCACTCTGCAACCAGCACTCTGCCCTGCCTTTATGCTGGATGTTGAATAAGGCATTGGTGTACATTTTGGCCAAAGGGTAATAAGCCACTCACCACGTCAAGGTCGCATTCATGAGTGGTCCCTAACACTAGTTCCTACCTGTTATGGGCCATGACAGCCACATAAAGTCCAGGGAGTGTAGGTACAGCATACACGCCAAGCACACTCTGCTTTTAACCCAGTCCGGTGCCATTACAGCTTTCATCGGATCCAGGGATGCAAGTACCAACATGCATGCTGAGCCCACTACATACTTCTCCTGGAGCCAAATGGCTACTGGTAGGTGCTATATAGGCAGACATAATACTGACTTTAAAACCAGCCTCCAGGGCATACTAACTGGTCAGGTGTGCATGACTGCTTGGAGATCGCCACGCCTCCAATATATACTACAAAGAAAAAATATGGGGGATTCAGCCCGCACAACCCTATGCAGGTGCAGATTGCTATGGCAAAATACAGATACAAACGCAAAAACACAAATGCAATCGCACTCTGCAACCAGCACTCTGCCATGCAGGTGCATATTGGCATGCATGCTGTACCTACACTCCCTGGACTTTGTGTGGCTGTCATGGCCCATAACAGGTAGGAACTAGTGTTAGGGACCACTCATGAAGGCAACCTTGACGTGGTGAGTGGCTTATTATGCTTTGGCCAAAATGTACACCAATGTCTTATTCAACATCCAGCATAAAGGCAGGGCAGAGTGCTGGTTGCAGAGTGCGATTGCATTTGTGTTTTAGCGTTTGTATCTGTATTTCGCCATAGCAATATGCACCTGCATAGGGTTGTGCGGGCTGAATCCCCCATATATTTTCTTTATATATATATATATACTGTATATATAACTAGCTATTGAACTGTTCCACATGGGTAAATAAATGTTCCATATTTTTATAGCCTTTGGAGTGCTGTCCATTTTTCTTTAATATATATAAATTTATATTTGTGGTCCTGGCTACGATGGGAACAGAGTGGACGAACCAAGTTGGGGAGGAGTGACTTGACTGTCAACTATAAGTGGCTGAGATGTGCCGAAAGCCATGGCCGTGTGCAAGCTAAATGAGGGGCAAAATCAATCGGGTAGGAAAGGTTAATTGCGAAACTCATGGAGCTAAGCTGGTGAAGGCTTTGGCAATCTCGACCTGCGGGTTCGGAACGTAGTGCGTAAAACAGGAAGATTGCCATCTGCCCATTTTTTGGATGACATGCGCTGGGACCCCATGACTTGATGCTGCGGAACGAATGTCCGGAAATGGTCTTGGCATCGAACCCTAGTCCGGAAGCTAAGATTCTGATGTGGTGAACGAACTGTGATGCCGTGAGATGTTTGGAGTTGAAGGAAAAAAGAGCGCTGTCTGGCGTGGGATCTTTTGAGGTGGTGAATAGCTGTTTGAACATGGCAACCGGGCACCAGTCATTGAAGGTCTGGAAAAAGTGAATTTTAACTGGTGGTCCCACTTGAGAGATTTTGGTGGAGTGGAGTGATAGGGTGCAATGTGTCTGCTGCCAGGCTAATTGATCTAATGTTGGGCCTGCGTGTCCAGGAGAGCTGGTGAATTCCCTGGGGTTTAAGAACCCGTAAAAACAGAGATATATGGCTGCTTTGATCACTATGCTTTTATATGGCCCAAAAGGATCATTGTCCCCGGTGACTGGGTTCCTGCGGGACTCTGGTTGTTGCTGTTCTTTTGTATTCCTCTCAGGGTGGATTTTATGGCTTGAGAGAAAATATAGACTGGCTGGCTGGGTGATCTAAAGTGAAAAAATGTTGTACCCCTGCTAGGTATAACTTGATAGTATTGAATGATAGGTGAAGGTCTGTGTGACAATAAGCCAGGAATGCCATGATGAAAGTTGTTCGGTCCAATTGTTCTTGTGGATGTCTGAGGGAGAATTGTATGAAGGTCTCCCACCCTGTCTTGTAGTTCCTGGCTGTATTGAGGGATAAGGAATTATGGATGAGTGACTTAGCTGTTCTGACATGTTTGCTTAGTCTATTGTCAGTGTCTCGAGGGTGGGTGGAGGGACCCCTGATGAATCTGCGTCTGGCATTGCCTGAAAGAAAACAGGGAAGTTTAAAAGAGAGAGGGCATCGGCTGCCGTGTTTGCTAAACCCTGTATGAACCTACATGAGAAATGAAAATTGAACTGTAAAGCAAGACACACTAGTCTGCGGACAAAAGGCATGATTTGTGGAGAAGAGGAACGGCCTTTGCTGAGGATTTCTACGACTGCCTGATTGTCTGTGACGAAGATGACTGGCTTATTCCTCCAAATCTCCCCCCAGATCTGGCCAGCTGCGACAATGGGATAGATTTCTAGAAGTGGAGAGGATTTGATGGAACTCTAAACGAAAGAAATCTGAAGCGGCCAAGGACCTGAGAACCAGTGGTTGTTAAATATGGCTGCAAAACCTTTTGAAGCTGCTGCGTCGGAAAAGACTGTGGGTGAATTATGGTCCCACAAAGGGACGAAGAGGGAGATGCCATTCCAGTTTGAAAGGAAATGGTGCCACATGTGTAAATCGAGATGGATCAAAGCGTCCTGATCCGAGGCAGCAGGTAAAAGTTGCAGCAATCTGGAAATGAAAGCTCGCCCCTGAGGCATGATCTTTGAGGCGAAATTTAACATTCCCAGAAGTGACTGGAGTTCGACCTTGGCGAGGGTCCTGGCCGTGACCAATTTCCTGATGGAATCTTGGATTTTTTTTAGCTTGCCGTTGGGCAGTCTGTCTTCCATCTTATCAGTATCCAAAATGATTCCCAGGAAGGTTATTACTTAATATGGACCTTCAACTTTTGCAGAGGCAACCGGGACGTTTAGTTTCGAAAATATGTCAAGAAGTAACTGGAGCTGATTGGGTGCTTGATCTGAGGTCTCGATCAACAGTAAGTCATCAAGGTAGTGAATAACCCTGGAACATCCGCCGTGATTGACCAAGACCCAGTGGAGAGCTATGGCGAATTGACCAAACAGCCAGTGGCTGCTCTTTGATCCAAAGGTCAATCTGTCTGCAAAATAGTACAGTTCCCTCCACTTGATGCCATAAAACTTCCATAATTGAGGTGAAACTGGAAGAAGTTTAAAGGCGTCGGCAATGTCTGCCTTGGAAAGCCAAGCGCCTGGTCCCAGCTGGAGAATCAACCGAATGGCTTCATCCAAGGAAGAGTACTGCATGGAGAAGTCCTCAGAAGGAATGAGCGAATTTAAACTAGGTATGCTGGAACCATGAGGAGCAGAGGTCGAATATCAGTCTTTTTTTATTTGAAAACTTTTTTGTGACCAGACCAATGGGGTTGACCCTCCAGATGTCAAAGGGGGGGACTGCAAATGGAGCCAGGAGTAAACCCTTGCTGATTTCGGACTGGATGAGGGAGTCCACTGACTCTGGATCCGCCAAGGTGGAACGGAGATTGGAGCCTTCCCATCTTGTCTGCGGGGAGGAAACTAGCCCTGTGAAAACCCAGAAATCAAAAACTGCACGAATGTGAGGTCGTGATGATGCAAAAGGAGGGCAGCTAATAGTTCGATATTGACTCCAGCTAGTCATAGATGTTTGGACGATCTTTGCGGACAAGACGACTGGGGATGGGCCCTGAAACAAATGGAGCAAACGTGCAAGGCCTTGCATTTTGCAAAATAACAGTTAGACCAATTAAAATTATTGCAGACCTGAATCCTGCCCAGAAACACTATGGGCCTGCCCCATTTGTCGACATTCTGCCCTGAACTTGAAGAACCGGAAGGCATGGCAAAGGGGCTACCTTGGGCCAGAGATCCTGAATTGGGACACCAGTCGGAGGAATGCAAGATGGATTGACAGGTGGCACAGGTGGGCGCTTTTAGACCCGCAAAATGCCTGCAGAACAGCTCCATGTCTAGTGTGAACCAACCCGTGATGTGCTGGAATTGGGACAGAGCAGCAGCGGCTTTGGCAGAGAACGAGCAATGGTAGTCATAAAAAGCATGACCTCCATACTTGTGACCCAAATCAGTGACCCTGTATAGGTAGGTTTCAAGTTCCTCCCGATGGTGTGGTTGGGCAGAGCATAGGATATCCCAGAATAGGCTGAAAGCCAGCACAAACTCCGGGATGGAGAGTTTTTTGTGCAACCAGGCATCTTTGGATTTAAGAACCACTGACACGTCTCCACATGCAATGGTCTTGTTTTCGTTGGAATCGTGGGTGGAAATAAGTATGGAAGCCAGGTTTATGTCTTTACCTGCCAAAATATCCTTCCGGATGTTGTCAGGAACGAAGTGTGACGGGGCAATGGTAAAGGAGCTGGGAGCCCTACCTGGGGTTGGGGCATGAGTGGCGGAGGGGTCTGGAACCGGAGAGGTAGGAATGTTCGAAATTGACGGCCTGGTCTCCACAGCTGAAAACCTGGTCTGGATGTCAGACACTGAACTGGCAAGAGTGTTGATGGTTGAGTGAAGCTGGGCCAGCGCTGTCTGGATCATGGACAGGGACACTTGTTCTTCCGCAGCTAAGATAGGCTCAGCAGTTAGCAGTCTGTACAACTCTGCTTTGTGAGCCGAGGCAGGATAGCGGATGCCTCTCCTAGTTAGTTCGGTCATTAGCTTTGGAATGGTCCACTGCCTGAACGAAAGATTGCTTCCATGGGCCGAGCTGGGTGATTCCGGAATGGAGCGAGTCTCAGCGATATCGGAAGCGTGGGACATCGTGCTGTGAAATAAATGACGGAAAGTAAGGAGGGTGGTAGAGCCACCTGACACCATCGAGTGAACCTGCGGAACCCTCTGAAAGTAAACACCGAAGTGTGACAGAAAAAGCTGTCACCAAGAAGAGGGGTAAGGGGGCTGACCCACCTGACAAGCTGGCCTAGATTACCTGAAAGAAAGGCGACATACATGATTCTGGCCGGATCCTGAAGGACGAAGTAGTGAAAAACCGAACTTACCTGGACTTGGCGTATGATACCGTGGAACTGGAATGACCTAGATGAAAAGGGACCTAAGACTGGTACCTGGAGGAAACCACCTAAACGGAAATCGAACCAGACAGACCTCTGGGATGACCCTGAGGTGAGAGGACTGGCTGGGTGCGGGTATGACTTCGGAGCGGCGGCCAGAACGGAGTGGCAACGAGGCTGGAGCAGCGGCGTGCGAATCTGACCCGGAAGTGATGGGACGTCACGTAAGAGCGCGGCGTCCTTGATGGGAAGCGAGGCGGCGCTATATAGGCCTCCTTCGCCCCTCCCACAAACACAGGCTGAGCTTCAGCCTTAACTACATATATAATATATATATAAATATATAAATATATATTAGCTGAAGAATCCGGCTTCGCTCGGGTATATTGAATCTATGTCATTTAACGTTTGTGTGTGTCATGAAAAGATATCAACACTATCCACTATAACCTACAGCATCCCGCCCCCAAAACAGTGACCTCCACAGCCCCCTACCGCTTAACCCTATAAGGACCAACCAAGGGACGTATTTGTTTTTAATTGCCTGTATCATCTGATTAGGACTTAAAATATTTCTTTTTTTTTTTTGTTTGAGTCAAAATATTAGTTCTTCTCAACAAATGGATCTAGCTTTATTTATTGTTCAAATACATTCATAAAGGGAAAAAAATATAATTATTTTTATATTGATGACGGTAATCTTATGGTCCTCAAAGGGTTAACACTGAACCCCCCCCCCCCCCCACAGTGCCCCCTTCCTTAAAATTGGACCTCCACAGCTGCCCATCTCTTTAACTTTGACCCTTATATCAGCCTTTAACAGTGACTTTTGCAGTATATCACCACCTTGACAGTGACCTCCTCGGGGGCTCGCCCCCTTAATAGTGGCCTTCACTAGATCAGGGGCCTGTCCTTTTGAACAGCAGAACTGTACTGTCTGAGTGTGAGCTGCAGGGAGACAGTCACCCTCACTGCCACCTCTGCAGCTGACAGAAGTTGATTTTTACCTTCATTTATTCAATCCCTGTCGGCTGATGAGTGGAGGGGCATGGTCTAACCAGATAAAGGCAGTGGCTTATCATGACCTCGAAGTTGATTTTTAACTTTATTTTTTCAATCTCAGTCAGCTGAGGAGTGGGAGGGGGCGTGGTCTAACTGGATCTTGGGCGTGTCCTTTTGAACAGCTCACTCTAATACAGCAGCACTGTGCTGTCTGAGTGTAAGCTGCAGGGATAACCGGATCACGGGAGTGGATTAGACCTGGGGTCGGGTTTTATGTCTTTTGAGGGTGGACGCATTGTGGCAGGGGGCGTGTCTGGGCTCCTTCCTGCAAAAGTGACTGCCCCTGGCTCATTTGCATACCAAATAAACTGGATTTTCAGAGGATAAAGACATCTATTGCAGGAACAAAGGAACATCTTGTAATAAGGTACTAAGTGCTATTAGGCCATGGCCTTACTTCAATAGCAATTATCCTGGTGACAGATTTCCTTTAAAGCTCTCCTACAGCAGTGAAGAAAAATGGCTGGGTTGTTATGGAAACCTGGAGTAATACTGTGTATGTGGAGGCCGATAAGGGTCATGTGACCAAGCTACTATGGTCTATGGCTAATGCATTTTTTGGGAATATCTCAGGAACGGTACTTCCTAGAGAGCTGAGACCTGAACTAAAACCTTCCAGACACCGGATGTACCTGTGTGCCAAATTTTGTGATTGCAAATGTGACGGTACATATTCCTTTAAAGGACATGCGGACATGCATACATACATACACACATACACTCAGCTTTATATATTAGATATATTTATATAGAAAATTGTTTGAATAAAATACAATCATGTGGTGTTATGCTTCATTCTTCAAAAAAACATTACTTTTACTTTATTAATGTTATAATTTTGCTTTACTTGGGTTTTGGGCAGCCCTGGTGTGGTTCTTACTAAAGCTAGTTGGGGACCGCATGTGGGCTTCCCATGTCAAAAGGTCTTGTGCAGTTAACATTGTACAGGACTGATTGAGGAACTTAATTACATTTTATTATTTTATTGTTAGTTTTTTTCAGGATTTAGGTTTGAACATGGTGTTGTCTGTCATCCTGAACAGGATGCCTGACTTCCATGTTGACCTCTCTACATGGTTGGGTGTGACTGGCGTTATACTGATCCGTGTGGTAATCTGGTTTTGGGAATGCAGCGTAAATATCTACATATATATATATATATATATATATATATATATATACATTTACATTTTATGTTACTTATTGACAACTATGTAATGATAAGTTACACACTATTTTTAGATATAATCACATCTTTTCACTTTGCAATATAAACTGTTAAATATATAATGTTCTTGAAGCAAGGTCATCAGTTTGCGAGTTGGTCTATTCATTTCCATGGTTTCGATCATGTGACCACATAGACTTGAGTCACTTGCGGCTTTCTAATAGTTTTCATTGAATAATCACCTAAGTTTGTATTTGTACTTGGCACCATTCACTTTTGTCACTGCTTGAGAAAGGTCCGATTGTGTGGACTAAAACGTTGCTTTTGGGTGAATAAACACATATTTTCTGGAGGCTAAGCCGTGACTAGAGATGACCTTGCGGTTCGCCCGGCGGTCGTTTCACAGTGAACTTTGCTCATTGGTGATTTGCCGAACATGTGAACATATGGCGATGTCGGCAGGTGCCATTTTCTTTTGTATTGCGCCAAACTTTAACCCATGACACATCTATCAGGTGGGCCAGGAATGCCAATTGAGACATTTCAGCACATGGACACACCCCATACCCAATAAATTACCCCGATCTGGCTGCTATTTTGCATTCAGTCTTTTCCCAGTGTAGGGAGAGATTACTGTGTGGAGTAGTGACAGACTGTAAGGGACACCAAATGCTAGCTAATAGGGGCACAAAAGTCCTTTTAAGGACTGGTATAGGTGTGCTATTGATAGGTGTGGCATACTGAGGGGTGTGATGTACTTTCTAGCATAAAAAGTATATTATAGTGCACTTGTGTTGTGCAGCAGTTGTGTGTGGTTCTGCTGAGATACCAGAGCTATACAGAATCACAAACACTATTAGAACAACTAAATGCAACTGGTGTGATATACCAGCTGCCCCTCAGAAAAACTGATTGAGGCAGGGGTGTGATAAACCTATAATATAATTTCTATATAGTACACTTGTATTGTGCAGCAGTTGTGTGCCGTTCTGCAGCGATACCGCAGCTATACAGAGGGACAAATGCTATTCGAAAAACTAATTGCAACCAGTTGTGATATAACAGTTGCCCCCAAAAAACACTGATTAAAGCAGGGGTGTAATATGCCCATAATATAATTTCTATAGAGTGCATTTGTATTGTGTAGCAGTTGTGTACATTTCTGCTGAGATACCGCAGCTATACAGAGGGACAAACGCTATTGGAACAACTAATTGCAACTGGTGTGATATAACTGTTGCCCCCCAAAAAGCTGCTTAAGGGGTGCAATATACCTGCTTCCACAAAATACTGATTAACCCCTTAAGGACTTCAGGGCGTACCGGTACGTCCTAACTTTAAATGGATATTCTGGCGCCGCGGGGGTTAATCGCAACGGGATGCCGGCTGAAATCATTCAGCCGGCATCCTGTCACAACGCCAGGAGGGGTCACGTGACCCACCCATATCTGCGATCGCCGCAAACCGCAGGTCAATTCAGACCTGCGGTTTGCTGCGATTTCTGCAGTTTCTAATCCCTGCGGTCCCCTTTAAAATTCGTTGGCGTCTAGTGGTTATATCAGGGTGTCAGCACATTGCTGACACCCTGGTATAAACGGCTGACATCTGTGCAGATGTCAGCCGTTTAACCCTTTCTATACCGCGGTCCGTACGGACCGCTGTATGGAAAAGGTTAACTGTCATCCGTCAGGGAGCTCCCTCCCTCTCCCATCGGGGGGCTGCTGTGCCTTTGCAGCCCCCCGATGCAGAGGGAGAGAGACCCGACAGCCCCCCGCAGCCCCGTGCTCACCCTTCCCCGTCTGCGAAGTTGTGGCAGACGGGGAAGGTTCCCATGGCAACAGGACAACTTCTCAGGCGTCCTGCTGTCCATGGTGCTGAACAGATCTATGCTAAAAGCATAGATCTGTTCAGTGTAAGTAAAATACAGTACACAACCCTATATGGTGTACTGTACTGTATTATACAGACATCAGACCCACTGGATCTTCAAGAACCAAGTGGGTCTGGGTCAAAAAAAATTAAAACAAAGTGAAAAAAGTTAAGAAAAAAAAAACTTTTATCACTAAATAAAAAATAAATTAAAAAAATACACTACACATTAGGTATCACCGCATCCGTAACGACCTGATCTATAAAGCGGTCATGTTACTTTCCCCGCTGGGTGAACACCATAAAAAAGAAAAAAAAAGCATGAGAAAATTAAAATTTTGCCCACCTTACTTCCCCAAAAAAAGGTAATAAAAGTGATCAAAAAAGTTGCATGTACGCCAAAATAGTACCAATAAACCGTCATCTCGTCCCGCAAAAATCATACCCTACCCAACATAATCGCCGAAAAAACTGAAAAAACTCTCTTAGACTATGGAAACACTAAAACATGATTTTTTTTGTTTCAAAAATGAAATCATTGTGTAAAACTTACATAGATAAAAATAAAGTATGCATAAATATCTCAGGACCTAACCCCTCAGGTGACCACCGTAAAAAAATACAAATAAAAACTGTGTAAAAAAAGCCATTTTTTGTCACAAAAAGTGTAATAGCAAGCAATCAAAAAGTCATATGCACCCCAAAATAGTGCCAATCAAACCGTGATCTCATCCCGCAAAAAATGAGACCATACTTAAGAAAATTGCCGAAAAAACTGAAAAAACTATGGCTCTTAGACTATGGAGACACTAAAACATTTTTTGGGTTTTAAAAATGAAGTCATTGTATAAAACTTACATAAATAACAAAAATTGTATACATATTAGGTATCACCACGTCCGTTACAACCTGCTCTATGAAATTACCACATGATCTAACCTGTCAGATGAATGTTGTAAATAACAAACAAAAAAAGTGACAAAAAAGCTATTTCTTGTTACCTTGCCGCACTAAAAGTGTAATATAGAGCAACCGAAAATCATATGTACCCTAAACTAGTACCAACAAAACTGCCACCCTATCCTGTAGTTTCTAAAATGGGGTCACTTTTTTGGAGTTTCTACTCTAGGGGTGCATCAGGGGGGCTTCAAATGGGACTTGGTGTAAAAAAAACAGTCCAGCAAAATCTGTCTTCCAAAAACCGTATGGCATTCCTTTCCTTCTGCGCCCTGCCGTGTGCCCGTACAGCAGTTTACAACCACATATGGGGTGTTTCTGTAAACTACAGAATTAGGGCCATAAATACTGAGTTTTGTTTGGCTGTTAACCCTTGCTTTGCAACTGGAAAAAAAAATTAAATGGAAAATCTGCCAAAAAAGTAAAATTTTGAAATTGTATCTCTATTTTTCATTAAATCTTGTGCAACACCTAAAGGGTTAGAAAAGTTTGTAAAATCTGTTTTGAATACCTTGAGGGGTGTAGTTTCTTAGATGGGGTCAATTTTATGGAGTTTCTACTCTAGGGGTGCATCAGGGGGGCTTCAAATGGGACATGGTGTCAAAAAACCAGTCCAGCAAAATCTGACTTCCAAAAACCATACGGCGCACCTTTCACTCTACGCCCCGCTGTGTGGCTGTACAGTCGTTTACGGCCACATATGGGGTGTTTCTGTAAACGGCAGAGTCAGGGCAATAAAGATACAGTCTTGTTTGGCTGTTAACCCTTGCTTTGTTAGTGTAAAAAGTGGGTTAAAATGGAAAATTAGGCAAAAATGAAATTCTCAAATTTCATTACCATTTGCCAATAAGTCTTGTGCAACACCTAAAGGGTTAAAAAAGTTGGTAAAATCAGTTTTGAATACCTTTAGGGGTGTAGTTTATAGAATGGGGTCATTTTTGGGCGGTTTCTATTATGTAAGCCTTGCAAAGTGACTTCAGACCTGTAGTGGTCCCTGAAAATTGGGTTTTTGTAAATTTCTGAAAAATTTCAAGATTTGCTCAAAATTTCTAAGCCTTGTAACATCCCCAAAAAATAAAATATAATTCCCAAAATAATTCAAACATGAAGTAGACATATGGGGAATGTAAGGTCATCACAATTTTTGGGGGTATTACTATATATTACAGAAGTAGAGAAACTGAAACTTTGAAATTTGCAAATTTTTAAATTTTTTTGGGTAAATTAGGTATTTTTGTATGCAAAAAAATTTTTTTTTTACTTCATTTTACCAGTGTCATGAAGTACAATACGTGACTGAAAAAACTATCTCAGAATGGCCTGGATAAGTCAAAGTGTTTTAAAGTTATGAGCACTTAAAGTGACACTGGTCAGATTTGCAAAAAATGGCCAAGTCCTTAAGGTGAAATAGGGCTGAGTCCTTAAGGGGTTAAGGGATGTGATGCACCGGCTTCCACATAATATTGATTGAGGGGTGTAATATACGGCCTTCCACCAAATATAGATTGAGGCCTGCAATATACCAGCTACCACCAAATATTGATTATGGGGTTTTATTTACTGGCTTCCAGCAAATACTCATTATTGGGTTCTATATACCTGTTTCCACAAAATACTGATGCAGAGTATTGATACACCAGCTTCCACCAAATATTGATTAAGGGGTTTGATTTACCATCTTCCAGCAAAAAATGATTATTGGGTTCTATATACAGTACAGACCAAAAGTTTGGACACACCTTCTCATTCAAAGAGTTTTCTTTATTTTCATGACTATGAAAATTGCAGATTCACACTGAAGGCATCAAAACTATGAATTAACACATGTGGAATTATATACATAACAAAAAAGTGTGAAACAACTGAAAATATGTCATATTCTAGGTTCTTCAAAGTAGCCACCTTTTGCTTTGATTACTGCTTTGCACACTCTTGGCATTCTCTTGATGAGCTTCAAGAGGTAGTCACCTGAAATTGTTTTCACTTCATAGGTGTGCCCTGTCAGGTTTAATAAGTGGGATTTCTTGCCTTATAAATGGGGTTGGGACCATCAGTTACGTTGTGGAGAAGTCAGGTTGATACATAGCTGATAGTCCTACTGAATAGACTGTTAGAATTTGTATTATGGCAAGAAAAAAGCAGCTAAGTAAAGAAAAACGGGTGGCCATCATTACTTTAAGAAATGAAGGTCAGCCAGTCTGAAAAATTGGGAAAACTTTGAAAGTGTCCCTAAGTGCAGTCACAAAAACCATCAAGTGCTACAAAGAAACCGTCTCAGCTGCGGACCGCCCCAGGAAAGAAAGACCAAGAGTCACCTCTGCTGCGGAGGATAAGTTCATCCGAGTCACCAGCCTCAGAAATCGCAGTTAACAGCAGCTCAGATTAGAGACCAGGTCAATGCCACACAGAGTTCTAGCAGCAGACACATCTCTAGAAGAACTGTTACGAGGAGACTGTGTGAATCAGGCCTTCATGGTAGAATATCTGCTAGGAAAACACAGCTAAGGACAGGCAACAAGCAGAAGAGACATGTTTGGGCTAAAGAACACAAGGAATGGACATTAGACCAGTGGAAATCTGTGCTTTGGTCTGATGAGTCAAAATTTGAGATCTTTGGTTCCAACCACTGCGTCTTTGTGCGACGCAGAAAAGGTGAACGGATGGACTCTACATGCCTGGTTCCCACTGTGAAGCATGGAGGAGGAGGTGTGATGGTGTAGCGGTGCTTTGCTGGTGACACTGTTGGGGACTTTTTCAAAATTGAAGGCATACTGAACCAGCATGGCTACCACAGCATCTTGCAGCGGCATGCTATTCCATCCGGTTTGCGTTTAGTTGGATCCATCATTTATTTTTCAACAGGACAATGACCCCAAACACACCTCTAGGCTGTGTAAGGGCTATTTGACCATGAAGGAGAGTGACGGGGTGCTGCGCCAGATGACCTGGCCTCCACAGTCACCGGACCTGAACCCAATCGAGATGGTTTGGGGTGAGCTGGACCGCAGAGTGAAGGCAAAAGGGCCAACAAGTGCTAAGCATCTCTGGGAACTCCTTCAAGACTGTTGGAAGACCATTTCAGTTGACTACCTCTTGAAGCTCATCAAGAGAATGCCAAGAGTGTGCAAAACAGTAATCAAAGCAAAAGGTGGCTACTTTGGAGAACCTAGAATATGACATATTTTCAGTTGTTTCACACTTTTTTGTTATGTATATAATTCCACATGTGTTAATTCATAGTTTTGATGCCTTCAGTGTGAATCTACAATTTTCATAGTCATGAAAATAAAGAAAACTATTTGAATGATTAGGTGTGTCCAAACTTTTGGTCTGTACTGTACCTGTTTCCACAAAATACTGATAGAGGGGAATTATATAACAACTTCCACAAAATATTAATTGAGGCCTGCGATTTACTAGCTTCCACCAAATATTGATTATGGTGTTTGATTTGCAAGCTTCCAGCAAATACTAATTATTGGGTTCTATATACCTGTTTCCACAAAATACTGATAGAGGGTATTGATATATCGGCTTCCCCCAAATATTGATTGAGGCCTGCCATAAACCAGCTTCCACCAAATATTGATTAATGGATTTTGATTTATGGGCAACCAACAAATAATCATTATTGGGTTCTATATAACTGTTTCCACAAAATACTGATAGAGGGGAATGATATACCAGGTTCCACCAAATATTGATTGAGCCCTGCAATATACCTGCTTCCACAAATTCTGCTCTTCAATAGGGACTTTGTCACAGGGTCATTTTTAAATTGACAGGCAGAGGAAGAGGCAGGCCATTCCGCAGGGGTGGTAGGGGTTCAGGCAGGTGCATGCGATTATGTCAAAGGACACACCAGAGTTGGTTGAGTGGCTCACTCAGCTTTTGCTTCTGCACCCTCCTCATCCTGTGTATCAGCCCCCTCCTCACTCTCTGCTCCCCCAAAGACATCACCACCACCACCACCATAGCCCCTGCACTCGAGTCAGAGGAATTATTTTCCCATCCATTCCCAGACCTTACTGATGTGCAGCCATTCTTTGCATCGGATGAGAAAGAGGAGGTAGCAGTGGCTGCCACCAAGTGGTCTGAAGATGGTACCCAGATCAGCCCAAGGAGGGTGGTCCCAGCTGTTGCTGCCTACGCCAAGATTTCTAATGTCAGTGGTGGTGAAGTTGATGATGATGACGTGTCGATGGATGTCACAAGGGTGCCCACAAGAGATGAAGAGGAGGGGAGTTTTGAGGGAGAGACAGAGCAGCACATAGGGTGGAGAAGGAGGAGAAGCAGGCAGAACTCGCAGTGCACAGGAGGCAAAAGGCAGATTGCAAATGTATCTGACGTGAGCCATCCACCATGCTGGGTCACATCTTGCGCTCCCAGGACGCTGGCACATGGCTCCGCAGTGTGGGCTTTTTTTAATGTGTCAGCTGCTGACAATAGTGTTGCCAACTGCAGCCTGTGCTGTACTGTGCCGATAAGTCACAGTAAGCCCAACATTCACCTAGGGATGATCGCCCTAAGAAGGCACCTTTCCTCCCATCACCGAGCCCATTAGGAGCAACACCGTCAGAACTCACAAAGCTACACTCACGGCGTTCCACGTCCTGCCTCTCTCTCCTCCCATTTGTCCCCAACTTCAACTTCCACCGTGCTGTCATTGCATTCATCTGCCAAAAGGCAGGCTTCCGTGGCCCAAATGTTCGAGCGTAAAAAGATGATGACACCAGATAACCCTCTTGCCCAACGGCTGACTAACGGCTTGTTGGAACTGCTAGCCGGCCAACTACTGCCATATAAACTGGTGGACTCTGAGGCCTTTAGAAAATTTATGGCCATTAGCACACTGTAATGGAAGGTCCCCGTAAGGAAATAATTCTCCCAGAAAGGCATCCTGGAGCTATATGGCCACGTTCAGCGGAAAGTAAATGTATCTCTGGCACACAGTGTCAGTGCCAAGATACATCTGACCACAGACACGTGGTCTAGCAAACATGGGCAGGGAAGGTACATAACTTTTACTGCCCACTGGGTGAACCTTCTGATGGCTGTCAAGTATGCAACCCGTGGCACTCGTGTGGATTTGGTGTTACGACTACAAATTGGATGCAGGCCTGCCTCCTCTTCTCCTCCTACTCCATCCTGCGTCTGTTCCTTAGCTGAATCCAATTTTTTCACTTCTACCGCCTCTTCCGCTGCAGGCCCAAAGCTCCCCAGACCCTCTTTGCCAGGTGAGACGTTTCCATGCTGTGCTGTAGCTGTTGTGCCTGGAAGCCAAGAGCCAAACCGTTCCTGCACTTCATTCAGCTTTGCGGTCACAGTCCGATAAGTAGCTAACCCCGCTCAATTTGACAGTTGGTAAAGTGGTGTGCGACAATAGTGCAAATCTGCTGAGCATGCTAAAACAGGGCAAAATGACACACGTGCATGGCACACGTCCTGAACTTAGTTGTGCAGCGATTCGTTGCCAAACACCCTGGGGTCCAGGATGTTGTGCGGCAGGCCAGGAAAATCTCTGGCCATTTTAGAAGATCTAACAAGTGTTGATCACGAATATTCGAATTGTGAATTTTTATCGCAAATATTTGCACTTTGAGAATTTGTGAATATTTATAATATAGTGATATATTTGGAATTTTGAATATTCAAGATTTTTTTTTAAACAGTACACATGATCCCTCTCTGCTTCTGGCTTGTGGGCCAATGAGAAGGCTTCAATATCTTTTATTTTAGGAGTAGTGTTTATTGCAAATTTTCGTAATGCAAATTTTCACAATCAATAAAATAATGACTGGAGATCACAAATTCTCAAATATATGGCAAATATTCACCCAAATATTCTCAAAATATTATGATCTTACACAGCCATTGCTCACCTTGATGGTGTTCAGAGGCGACACCACTTGCCCGTCAGACGTCTGATTTGTGATTGTCTGACGCGCTGGAACTTCACCTTGTATGTGCTTGATAGGCTGCTCCAGCAGAAACGTGGTGTTAACGACTACCTGTACAAACTCTGCAGCAGGACAGGTTCTGGGGAGATTTTTTCACTGTGCCCGTAGCTGCTCATGCGCGACACATGCAGAGTTTTGCAGCCATTTGATGAGAATACCAAACCGCTCAGTAGCTGCCAGGGCATCATCAGTGACATTGTACCTTACACCTTCTTTCTGGAGCGTGCATTGCGTTGTGTCATTGATCAATCTGTCAAGGTGCAGGAGCAGTAAGATGAGGAAGTCGCAATGAATTTCCAGGGGGGCTACTCCATCTGAGACAAGTCAGCAGGAGTCTGAAGAGAAGTCAGAGGAGGAAGGTGCCTGGGGGGAGGAGTAGGATCAAGAAGAGCAGGCTTTGAGGGGGACTTTAAACTTTTTGGAGATCCCTGGTATTGTCTGTGGCTAGGGGGAGGAGACCGAGGACGTCATTCTCCTGGGCGATGAGCAAGAGCCAGGGCGTTCCACTGCTTCCAATTCAGTGAAAATGGGGGCCTTCATGCTCCAGTGTTTTAAGAAGGACCCCCGTATAATAAGCATAAAGGGCAAGGACCAGTACTGGGTGGCAACGTACTTAGACCCCCGGTACAAACACAAAATGGTGGACATGTTACCAGAATCACAGAGGGCTGTCAGAATGCAGCATTTCCAGGACCTTGCTGCAAGAAATACTGCATTCTGCTGTTGCCGGCGCTGGCAGTGGAATTTCCACCCACAGCGAAACAGGTGTGGGTACCAATCCTACCACGCCTGCAAGAAGAGGGCAGTTTGAAGATGTTTTGGTCACTTCGAATATGAGATCATTCTTGCAGCCAACCCATTGACAGCCTCTCTCCGGATCCATCCTCAGGGAACGCCTAGACCGACAGGTGTCCGACTAAGTCGGGTTAGCGGCCGATGTGGATGCTCTGAAAAGCAAGGAACCCCTGGACTACTGGCTGTGCAGGCTTGACCTGTGACCAGAGCTGGCACAATTTGCCATGGAACTCTTGGCTTTCCCCTCGTCGAGTGTCCTGTCCTAAAGGACGTTCAGCGCAGCAGGGGGGATCGTGACCGATAAGTGCACTCATCTAGCTTATGACAGTGTAGACTTCCTCACATTTCTAAAAATGAATGAGGTATGTACAGTACAGACCAAAAGTTTGGACGCACCTTCTCATTCAACGAGTTTTCTTTATTTTCATGACTATGAAAATTGTAGATTCCCACTGAAGGCATCAAAACTATGAATTAACACATGTGGAATTATATACATAACAAAAAAGTGTGAAACAACTGAAAATATGTCATATTCTAGGTTCTTCAAAGTAGCCACCTTTTGCTCTTGGCATTCTCTTGATGAGCTTCAAGAGGTAGTCACCTGAAATGGTCTTCCAACAGTCTTGAAGGAGTTCCCAGAGATGCTTAGGCCCTTTTGCCTTCACTCTGCGATCCAGCTCACCCCAAACCATCTCGATTGGGTTCAGGTCCTGTGACGGTGGAGGCCAGGTCATAAGGTGAAGCACCCCGTCACTCTCCTTCATGGTCAAATAGCCCTTACTCAGCCTGGAGGTGTGTTTGGGGTCATTGTTCTGTTGAAAAATAAATGATAATCCAACTAAACGCAAACCGGATGGAATAGCATGCCGCTGCAAGATGCTGTGGTAGCCATGCTGGCTCAGTATGCCTTCAATTTTGAAAAAATCCCTAACAGTGTCACCAGCAAAGCACCCCCACACCATCACACCTCCTCCTCCATGCTTCACGGTGGGAACCAGGCATGCAGCGTCCATCCGTTCACCTTTTCTGCGTCGCACAAAGACAAGGTGGTTGGAACCAAAGATCTTAAATTTGGACTCATCAGACCAAAGCACAGATTTCCACTGGTCTAATGTCCATTCCTTGTGTTCTTTAGTAGTGATGTCCGAAACTATTCGCCGGCAAATAGTTCCCTGGCGAACATAGCTTGTTCGCGTTTGCCGCTGCGGGCGAACATATGCAATGTTCGGTCTGCCCCCTATACATCATCATTGAGTAAACTTTGACCCTCTACCTCACAATCAGCAGACACATTCCAGCCAATCAGCAGCAGACCCTCCCTCCCAGACCCTCCCACCTCCAGGACAGCATTTTAGATTCATTCGGAATCTGCATTCACAGAGAGAGGAGGGAGAGTGTAGCTGCTGCTGATTCAAAAGGGAAAACGTTAGCTAGGGCATTGTTCTTTGTCCACAGACTCATCTGCTGTAAGGACAGCATCCAGACAGCACCCCAAAAAGCCCTTTTCAGGGCTGGTACATCATTCTGCTATTATTTTTAATTTTTTTTCATATATATATATATATTGCAGTTGCCTGGCTGCCCGTGTGTGAGAGGCTGCAGGCTTAGTCATAGACAGCACTGTGTGCACAGTGCACACCATTCATACAGGGTGTGACAGAAAATACCATGCAGATAAATAAAAATTCTATTTAATATTTTTCTGTGATCTAATCACATTTGCAAGCCCGTGTGTGTCAGGCGCCCACACATACTGTATTGTGTCCACTGGCTAGTGGCTGGTTCGGCCTGCACTCATACCGTTACAGGGTGTCATTCACCCAAATACCTTTCAGAAAAAAAAAAAACTATTTAAAATGTAACTGTGATCTAATCACATTTACAAGCCTGTGTGTGTCAGCCAGGCCCACACAGACTGTACTGTGCCCACTGCCCACCACTTATATAGAGTAACACAGTACCTTGCATGCATAGTAACACTTATATAATAAAAAATGACAGGCAGAGGCAGGCCACGCCGCAGGGGCCGTCGTGTTCGTGGTTCTGTGATTTCCACTGGCCCTGGAATAATGCCCAGTGTTCAGAGGCCACGTACCCTGAACCCAAAAAATTCTGAGAAAATAGTTGACTGGCTTACACAGGACACCCAATCTTCAACAGCTTCCGCTAAGAACCTTGACGCACCATCCTCCTCCAGCTCAGCTTTGGTCACCACTCTCCCGCCCGCCGCCACCACCACCACTACCACCACAGCCGCTTCACTTGATCCCTCAGAAGAGTTATTTACACATCAGTTGGATGAAATTAGTGATGTGCAACCATTATTGCCAGGGGATGTAGATAACTAGGAAATGTCTCAGTCAGGCAGCATTACACACATGGACGTACAGTGTGATGATAATGATGATGTTGTACCCGCTGCTGCTTCCTTTGCTGAGGTGTCAGATACAAGTGAAGCGGTTGATGATGACGATGTGTCCGTGGATGCCACGTGGGTGTCTGCTCGAAGAGAAGAAGAAGAGGGGGAAAGTTCAGAAGGGGAGACAGAGAGAAGGAGGAGACGAGTTGGAAGCAGGGGGAGGTTGTCGCAAGGAGCTAGTGGCACAGTCAGACAGCATGTATCGGCACCCGGGGTCAGCCAGACAGCACGCCAATCAACGCATGCTGTTGCCACCACCAGAATGCCGTAATTGCAAAGCTCAGCAGTGTGGAATTTTTTTTGTGTGTCTGCCTCTGACAACAACGATGCCATTTGCAACCTGTGCCAAAAGAAACTGAGTCGTGGAAAATCCAACACCCACCTAGGTACAACTGCTTTGCGAAGGCACATGATCGCACATCACAAACGCCTATGGGATCAACTACATGATGACGAGCATAAGCAGCACACAAGCTCAAAGCCACCATCCTCCTCCTGGTCCAGCATCTTCAGCCACGTCAACCACTGCTGTCCTCCTTGCCCCCTCTAAACCACCCGCCACTCCGCCTCTCACCTTGAGCAGTTCCATCTCATCTGCCCACAGTCAGGTGTCTGTTAAGGAAATGTTTGAGCGTAAGAAGCCAATGTCACAGAGCCACCCCCTTGCCCGGTGTCTGGCAGCTGGCTTGACGGAACTCTTAGCACGCCAGCTTTTACCATACCAGCTGGTGGAGTCTGAGGCCTTCCAAAAATTTGTCGCTATTGGGACACCACAGTGGAAGGTACCCGGACAATTTTTTTTTTCCAAACCTCTACTCGGTGATTGAAAAGGAAGTCATGGCATCTCTGGCATACAGTGTTGGGGCAAGGGTCCATCTGACCACTGATACCTGGTCTGCAAAGCACGGTCAGGGCAGGTATATCACCTACACTGTGCATTGGGTCAACCTGCTGACGGCTGCCAAGCATGGAATGCGTGGCTCTGCAGCGGAGTTGGTGACACCGCCACGACTTGCAGGCAGGCCTCTACTCCTCCTACTCCATCCTCTTCCATAACCTCCCCGGCTGAGTCCTCTTCTGCTGCGGCGTCTGGCTGCACATCAACTGAACCCCCCCCCCCCCAGCTCCCCAGGGGCTATTCCACATCCCGGATACAACAGTGTCATGCTGTCTTGGGGTTGACTTGCCTGAAAGCAGAGAGACACACCGGACCAGCACTCCTGTCCGCTCTGAACGCACAGGTGGATCAGTGGCTGACCCTGCACCAACTGGAGATCGGCAAAGTGGTGTGTGACAATGGAAGCAATTTGTTGGCGGCATTGAATTTGGGCAAGTTGTCACATGTGCCGTGCATGGCACATGTGTTAAATCTCATCATACAACGCTTTGTGTCTAAGTACCCAGGCTTACAGGACGTCCTCAAGCAGGCCAGGAAGGTGTGTGGTGATTTCAGGCATTCCTACACTGCCATGGCGCACTTTGCAGACATTCAGCGCCGAAACAACATGCCAGTGAGGCGCTTGATTTGCGACAGCCCGATGTGTTGGAATTCAACACTCCTAATGTTCGACCGCCTGCTCCAACAAGAAAAAGCCGTCAACGAGTATTTGTATGACCGGGGTGATAGGACAGCCTCTGCGGAGCTGGGAATTTTTTTGCCACGTTACTGGACGCTCATGCGCAATGCCTGTAGGCTCATGCGTCATTTTGAGGAGGTGACAAACCTAGTCAGTCGCACCGAAGGCACCATCAGTGACCTCATCCCATTTGTTTTCTTCCTGGAGCGTGCCCTGCGAAGAGTGCTGGATCAGGCTGTAGATGAATGAGCGGGAAGAGGAAGAGTTGTGGTCACCATCACCACCAGAAACAGCCTTGTCATCCTCGCTTGCCGGACCTGCGGCAACACTGCAAGAGGAGAATGAGGAAGAGGAGTCAGAGGAGGAATGTGGCTTTGAGGAGGAGGAAGACCAACCACAGCAGGCATCCCAAGGTGCTCGTTGTTGTCACCTATCTGGTACCCGTGGTCTTGTACGTGGCTGGAGGGAAGAACAGATCGTCAATGACATCAGTGAGGAGGAGGAACGGGAAATGAGTAGCTTGGCATCCAACAAATGGGGTCTTTCATGCTGTCATGTCTGTTGAGGAACCCTCGTATAAAAAGGATGAAGGAGAACGACCTGTACTGGGTGGCCACGCTACTAGACCCCCGGTATAAGCAGAAAGTGGCGGAAATGTTACCAAATTACCGGAAGTCAGAAAGGATGCAGCAGTTCAAAACCAAACAAAAAAACATGCTTTACACAGCTTATAAGGGGGATGTCACAGCACAACGGGAATCTAACTGGGGAAGAGGTGAAAGTAATCCTCCTCCTAGCACGACCACGGCGGCAAGGACAGGACGATTTACAGATGTGTTGTTGATGGAGGACATGCAGAGCTTTTTCAGTCCTACACATCGCCACAGCCCTTCGGGATCCAGCCTTAGAGAATGACTGGACCGACAGGTGGCAGACTACCTCGCCTTAACTGTAGATATCGACACTCTGAGGAGCGATGAACCCCTTGACTACTGGGTGTGCAGGCTTCACCTGTGGCCTGAGCTATCCCAGTTTGCGATAGAACTTCTGGCCTGCCCCGCTTCAAGTGTCCTGTCAGAAAGGACCTTTAGTGCAGCAGGAGGCATTGTCACTGACAAAAGAAGTTGCCTCGGTCAAAAAAGTGTTGATTACCTCACCTTCATTAAGATGAATGAGGCATGGATCCCGAAGGGACTGAAAGTAGGGGATACGTTTAACTAACAAAAGGCCTGATGACATGCCTTGGCCTCAAAATTGTCCCCACGCTGCTGTATTTAATGTCTGCATACCGAATGACTTTCGTGAATTCTCTGCCACCAACTAGGGTTCAAGCCGCAATGTTTTAGTCACCTTTCTGCCTTGAAAACATAAATTTTTCCCGCCGCTGCTACAACAGCGGCTGCAACAATAACATTGTTGTGTACATGCCTAATTTTTCTGGCCTCTGGTGCTGCACTGTGGCTGCAAAAACAAAACAAAAAAAAAAGGCACATACAAGTGTCAATTCCCCTTTTGTGATCGTTACCTTGTTGTGGTGAAGGGGCTTGCGTATTAGAATGAAGCGATCATCACCTCTATGAGTGTGTTGGCAATGTTGCCACACCCCAGATAATAAGGCCATTGCTTCATTATGATCAGACCAAAAGCGATCGGGACGGCTGGATGTTTTTTCATAGAAAAAACTTTAATTTATTTATTTATCTTTTTTTAAGTTGTATGGGTGGGTTTTTAATACATAAAACAAAAAAAAAAAATCATAATAAAGACTCTTACTAGTTAATTAGATATAATGCAGACAATTTAAAAAATCCCCAACAATTCCAATACAAATCAAGTACAAAGCTCAGAACTAAATTATTCCAGGATGTCATAATGGTTTGTTAATTCGACAATGGTTAATCAATTCGAAACACGTCCCCGGATAGGGGACGTAACAGGGATTAATCTGATAGAAATAGGACTAGTTAAGACACCACTCATATAGGGTGTCACAGCACATTGCTCCGTGCACGCACAGTGCCCCAACTTGGGAGTAAGAGGACCGACCAAGCTGCTTTTTCCATCTCCCGGTTCCTAAAATCAATTCAGTTTGGTGTATCTGTCATGGAACCATGAACCAGACGTACAACAAGAGATAAGTGGAAATAAGAAGGCTTTATTGGAAATCAAGCTGTGAGGCAAAAGTCCAAACGGATGGCTAAACCGAAGCAGGGTCTTGCGAAGCCGGAGGTCAGGAACCAGAAGGGTAGTCAGACAAAGCCTGGATCAGGAACCAGCAGGGTAGTCAGACGAAGCCTGGATCAGGAACCAGCAGGGTAGTCAGACGAAGCCAGGATCAGGAAACAGAAGCAGCAGCAGTCTTAGAAGCATGTAAACACAGGAGGACCAAGCAAGGAACTGAAGCCACAGACCTCCTATATATATGAGCTAGGCATCCAGCTCCTCCCAGTGGGAAGGAGAAGCCGCAGGGTGGGAGGCTACAAGAAACCCAGAAACCAAGATGGCCGCCAGCACATGTCAAATGAAGGAGAACAGCAAGAAGGTAAGACCATGACAGTACCTCCCCCTCAAGGGCCCCTCCTCCGCGGAGTAAAGAACGGTCTCTGAGGGAAGCGTGCGTGTAAGGCTCGGAGCAAGGCAGGAGCATGGACATCTGCGGAGGGAACCCAGGAACGCTCCTCTGGACCATAACCACGCCAATGGACCAAAAACTGCACCCGACCGCGGACCAGGAGTGAGTCCAGGATATTGCTCACCTCATACTCCTCACGATTGCCCACTTGGACCGGACGAGGCCGAGGAACCGAGGAAGTGAAACGATTACACACCAGTGGCTTCAACAGGGAGACATGAAACACGTTGGAGATCCGCATGCCAGGAGGAAGCGCAAGGGCATAGGCTACCGGGTTTACCCTGCGAAGCACTCGGAAGGGACCAACAAAGCGAGGCGCCAGCTTGGGAGTGGGCACTCGAAGGTTGAGGTTGCGGGTGGACAACCATACGCGGTCTCCGACCTGGTAGGAAGGAGCGGGCGCTCGTCTGCGATCAGCCTGGAGTCTCTGGCGCTGCGCAGAGACCTCAAGGGACCTCTGGATCTGTACCCAAGAAGCACGTAGGACGGAAAGGTGATCCTCCACAGCCGGAATATCCTGGGGAGAGAATACCTCCGGTAACACGGCAGGTTGGAACCCATAATTGGCCATGAAGGAAGACGTCCCAGAGGAAGAGTTCACCGCCGTGTTCCTGGCAAACTCAGCCCAAGGCAGGAGGTCAACCCAATTGTCTTGGTGATCGGAGACATAGCAACGAAGGAATTGCTCCAAGGCCTGATTGGATCGTTCTGCGGCCCCATTGGACTGAGGGCGGTAGGCCGAGGAGAAAGAGAGATGAATCCCCAACTGGGAGCAAAAGGAGCGCCAGAACCTGGACACAAACTGACTCCCCCGATCCGACACAATCTCCTTGGGCAAACCGTGCAACCGGAAGACCTCCCTGGCAAAAATCGTGGCCAACTCTCGTGCAGAGGGTAACTTCTTGAGAGGAACACAGTGGCACATTTTGGAAAACCGATCCACAATCATGAGAATGACCGTATGGCCTCGGGATGCAGGGAGGTCCACAATGAAATCCATCCCCAGGTGTGACCATGGACGCTCCCCGGTGGCTATGGGTTGCAAAAGGCCCAACGGACGGTGCCGAAGGGATTTACTCTGGGCACAAACGGAGCATGCCGCTACATATGCGGCGATGTCGGAACATAGAGAAGGCCACCAGAACAGACGTGAAACAGCCCATGACAGCTGATTCTTTCCAGGATGCCCCGCGGCCTTGGAGTTATGGTAGGTTCGCAACAACCGAGTGCGCAACTCCTCAGGCACAAAACATCTGCCGTTGGGTCTCCCAGAGGGAGCACCAGATTGAGCCGCCAAAATCTGCTCACCCAGGGGAGAGGTCAGGCTGGTGCGAATGGCGGCCAGGATCTGATTCGGAGGTATGACCGAAGTCGGAATCGACTCCTCCCCGGACAGCTCGGAGTACTGCCGTGATAAGGCATCCGCTCTGATGTTCTTGGAACCGGGTAGGTAGGAGACCACGTAATTAAAACGTGACAAGAACAGAGCCCATCTGGCCTGACGTGGTGTCAATCTCTTGGCCTCTGAGAGGTAGGTCAGATTCTTGTGGTCCGTCAGGATGAGAACCGGAACCACCGAGCCCTCGAGCAAGTGCCTCCATTCTTTAAGGGCCTGCACGATGGCCAATAACTCCCTGTCACCAATCTGATAGTTGCACTCCGCGGAAGACAGTTTCCGGGAGTAAAACCCACAAGGAAGCAGAGGACCCTCTGGTGTTCTACGCTGAGACAGAAGGGCGCCTACTCCCGTCTCAGACGCGTCCACCTCGAGGACAAAAGGCAACCCAGGGTTGGGATGCAACAGAATCGGAGCCGACACAAAGGCGGACATTAGAGCCTCAAAAGCTCGGATGGCCTCGAGCAGCCAGACCTGGGGATTACTTCCCTTCCTGGTCAGATCCGTGAGAGGCTTGGCTAGCATGGAAAAGTCCCTGATGAACTTCCGATAATAATTGGCGAAGCCCAAAAAGCGCTGCAGGGCACGAAGACCACTGGGCTGGGGCCACTGTAAGACAGCCGAAACCTTCTCAGGATCCATGGAGAACCCCTCAGCGGAAATGATGTAACCTAAGAAGGTTACCTGGGATCGGTGAAATTCGCATTTCTCAAGCTTACCGAACAGCTTGTTCTCTCGTAACCGTTGCAACACTCGTCTGACATCCAGAATGTGGGCCTCCATGGATTCAGAATATACCAAGATGTCATCCAAATAGACCACCACACACTGCTGCAACAGGTCACGGAAAACATCGTTGATGAATTCCTGGAAGACTGCGGGCGCATTGCACAACCCAAAGGGCATAACCAAGGATTCATAATGACCGGTCCTGGTGTTAAACGCGGTCTTCCACTCATCGCCCGCCTTGATCCTTACCAGGTTATATGCCGCCCTCAGGTCGAGTTTGGTAAAGACCGTGGCCCCTTTGAGGCGATCGAACAGCTCGGAAATCAAGGGTATCGGGTAAGCGTTCTTGATCGTGATGCGATTGAGACCCCTGTAATCGATGCAAGGCCTCAACTCACCGCCCTTCTTTTTCACAAAGAAAAATCCAGCCCCTGCCGGGGACGAGGATTTGCGAATGTGTCCGCGTGAAAGCGCCTCCCTCACGTACTCCTCCATGGCCTCATTTTCCGCTACCGACAGTGGATAGACTTTGCCACGAGGAGGAACGGCACCAGATTGTAACTCTATGGCACAATCGTATGGGCGGTGCGGAGGTAGGGCAACCGCACGCACCTTATCGAATACATCCCGGTACTCCTCGTATTCAGGAGGCAACAGAGAGTCCGAGGAAGTACACAGCAACTTGACAGACCCATGGATTCAACTAGCCCCACACTGCGGTGACCACGAGAGGATCTCGGCCGATCTCCAATCGAAAGTCGGATTATGCTTCTGGAGCCAGGGGTACCCCAAGACCACCGAGTAGTGTGGAGACGAAATAACCTGGAGACAGACCGACTCTCTGTGAACGGCACCAATGGCCATCCCCACTGGAAGGGTCTCATGAGTCACGTGTGGCGGCAGAAGGGGTCTGCCGTCTATCGCCTCAAGAGCCAGTGGGGAACCTCGAGGCTGCAGAGGAATGGAATTGGCGGCAGCGAACACACTATCAATGAACAAACCACCAGCTCCAGAGTCCACCAACGCCTGGGTCGTCACCGAGCCCCCGACCCAGGAGAGGACAACTGTAATCAGTGGTTTGTCAACACGGGAAACCGGGGACGAGGAGACTCCACCCAAGATCTGCCCCCGACAGGATCTCAGGTGCGAGCGTTTCCCGGACGGTTCGGGCATGCCAACCGAAAATGCCCACCGAGACCACAGTACATGCATCGGCCCTCGCGTCTCCGGAGTGCCCTCTCCCCCTCGGACAGGCGAGCAAACCCCAGCTGCATGGGTTCACCCCCAGACAAGTCATCCCCAGGAGGCGTGGGAGGAGAGGGAGGCACGGGTGGGACAGCAAACGTAGGCGCCAATCTGTTAGAAGACCTCCGCAGGCTCTCCTTAAAGGAAGGTCTCTCCCTGAGTCTGGTGTCAATCAAAATCAGGAAAGAAATAAGAGACTCGAGCTCCACTGGTAGGTCCTTAGCTGCAACCTCATCCTTCAAGGCATCCGAGAGACCATGAGAGAAAGCAGCGACCAGAGCCTCATTATTCCAGCCCACCTCTGCTGCCAGGGTACGAAACTCAATGGCGTATTCAGCTACGGATCGTGAACCCTGTCTGATGGACATAAGGAGCTTCGCAGCAGAGGCAGCACGAGCCGGCACATCGAATACCTTCCGAAGAGAAGCAACAAAACCGGAAAACTCGGCAACCACCGGATTGTTGTTCTCCCATAAAGGGCTGGCCCAGGCCAAGGCCTTGTCCGAGAGCAGAGAGATCAAGAAGCCCACCTTTGATCTCTCAGTAGGAAAGGCATGTGGCAGCAACTCGAAATAAATGCCCACCTGGTTAAGGAAACCTCGGCACTGAGTTGGCTCTCCCCCAAAGCAGCTGTGGAAGGGGGGCAGAACCGGTCATACCCCGAAACACCGCAGGCACAGCAACAGGTGTCGGGGTAGACTCTGGCGCAACAACCGGAGCGGGAGTAGGAGCGGGCCCAGGAGCGACAACCGACCCATCGGCAACGGAAGCTAAATGAGCCGTGCGTTCAAGCAGGGTTTGCAACGCCACAGCGAACCGACCCAACAGGTGATCCTGCTGATCAAGTCTGGCAACCAGCGTAGGTAGCGAGGATGGCCCTGTACCGTCAGAATTCATGGCTTGGTCCTAATATCATGGAACCATGAACCAGACGTACAACAAGAGATAAGTGGAAATAAGAAGGCTTTATTGGAAATCAAGCTGTGAGGCAAAAGTCCAAACGGATGGCTAAACCGAAGCAGGGTCTTGCGAAGCCGGAGGTCAGGAACCAGAAGGGTAGTCAGACGAAGCCAGGATCAGGAACCAACGGGGTAGTCAGACGAAGCCAGGATCAGGAACCAACGGGGTAGTCAGACGAGGCCAGGATCAGGAACCAGAAGCAGCAGCAGTCTTAGAAGCATGTGAACACAGGAGGACCAAGCAAGGAACTGAAGCCACAGACCTCCTATATATATGAGCTAGGCATCCAGCTCCTCCCAGTGGGAAGGAGAAGCCGCAGGGTGGGAGGCTACAAGAAACCCAGAAACCAAGATGGCCGCCAGCACATGTCAAACGAAGGAGAACAGCAAGAAGGTAAGACCATGACAGTATCAGAGTTTGGTCTGTCACTGTGAAGGCAGTCGAAGATAGCCATCCTAAAAATTTTTTCACAAAAGGCAATCCCACCCTGATATGGGACGTAACATGGATTAAACTGATGAGAATAGTACTACAGAAAATAGCACTCATATCGGGTGTGACAGTAAATTGCACGGCGCAGATGCAGTGACCGTGGCGTGGATTCAAACAAAGGGGAGGGAGCCAGCAATTTTTTAACCATCTACCCGTTCGAAAAATCTATTTAATAAATGGACTCCAGATTGGGGACATAACAGGGATTAAACTGATGAGAAGAGAGAACTACAGGAAATACCACTCATATCGGGTGGGACAGTAAATTGCACGGCCCAGACGCAGTGACTGTGGCGCGGATTCAAACAAAGGAGAGGGAGCCAGCAATTTTTTAACCATCTACCCGTTCGAAGAATCTATTTAATAAATGGACCCCAGATTGGGGACGTAACAGGGATTAAACTGATGAGAAGAGAGAACTATAGAAAATAGCACTCATATTGGGTGGGACAGTAAATTGCACGGCACAGACGCAGTGACCGTGGATTCAAACAAAGGGGAGGGAGCCAGCGTTTTTTTAACCATCTTCCCATTCGAAAAATCAATTCAATTCACCTTTCCGGGACCCTTGGTGTTGTACGTGGCTGGGCGGAGAAATAAACCTTCAATGACATAAACGGGACATGGCTAGCTTGGTATCCAACCTTGTGCAAATGGGAAGTTTGCGGTTGGGCAAATGGACTGTTTGCGGTGCATTAAAAGGGGAGTTTGGTCTGTCAATGTCTGTGAAGCGGGTGTAACCCTTACACTACCTGATCGATACAACATCATACCTGATCGTATATACACACACTGGATTGTTAGGTGATTTATGCCCTTTATGGATTAAAACCCAACTCTGCGTCAACTATGTAATTTTCCATGGTAGTTTTGCCATGGATCCCCCTCATGCATGACTCAGTCCAGGTGTTAGTCCCCTTGAAACAACTTTTCCATCACTATTGTGGCCAGAAAGAGTCCCTTAGGGTTTTAAAATTCGCCTGCCCATTGAAGTCAATGGCGGTTCGCCTGGTTCGCCCGTTCGCGAACATTTGCGAAAATTCGCGTTTGCTGTTCGCGAACGGAAAATTTTGTGTTCGCGACATCTCTATTCTTTAGCCCAAAAAAGTCTCTTCTGCTTGTTGCCTGTCCTAGCAGATATTCTTAGCCATGGTTTCCTAGCAGATATTCTACCATGAAGGCCTGATTCACACAGTCTCCTCTTAACAGTTGTTCTAGAGATGTGTCTGCTGCTAGAACTCTGTGTGGCATTGACCTGGTCTCTAATCTGAGCTGCTGTTTACCTGCAATTTCTGAGGCTGGTGACTCGGATGAACTTATCCTCCGCAGCAGAGGTGACTCTTGGTCTTCCTTTCCTTGGGCGGTCCACATGTGAGCCAGTTTCTTTGTAGCGCTTGATGGTTTTTGTGACTGCACTTGGGGACACTTTCAAAGTTTTCCCAATTTTTCGGACTGACTGACCTTCATTTCTTAAAGTAATGATGGCCACTCATTTTTCTTTACTTGGCTGCTTTTTTCTTGCCATAATATAAATTCTAACAGTCTATTCAGTAGGACTATCAGCTGTGTATCCACCTGACTTCTCCACAACGCAACTGATGGTCCCAACCCCATTTATAAGGCAAGAAATCCCACTTATTAAACCTGAAAGGGCACACCTGTGAAGTGAAAACCATTGCAGGTGACTACCTCTTGAAGCTCATCAAGAGAATGCCAAGAGTGTGCAAAGCAGTAATCAAAGCAAAAGGTGGCTACTTTGAAGAACCTAGAATATGACATATTTTCAGTTGTTTCACACTTTTTTGTTATGTATATAATTCCACATGTGTTAATTCATAGTTTTGATGCCTTCAGTGTGAATCTACAATTTTCATAGTCATGAAAATAAAGAAATTTCTTTGAATGAGAAGGTGTGTCCAAACTTTTGGTCTGTACTGTACCTCCAGCCACATAATCACTTTTTCTTTTTTCTCAGGTGAATGCCTAATTTTTGGGGCCTGTACTCCCCTGGCCTACAGTAAAATTGTCATTCACTGACCGCCTAATATACCTCAATTTTTGGGTGGGCAACTGGTATATCACACCAGTAGAAATTATTTGTATTCAGCTGAATTGTATTCAGCGTTCAGTGCTGCAGTTATATGTGGTAAAATCTTTTCTAATGGATTTTGGTGGAAAAACAAATCTTATTCAGCTTTCAGCGCTGTAGTAATATGTGGTAAAATCTTTTGTGACGTATTGCGGTCCAAAAACAAATTTTCACTTTCAAAATCATCCTTCAGCAGAACGAATAGATGCCGGATAACTGGGACGCTTCATGACCTTCCCAGGAGCTGCTGTCGGGAGCAGCGGTTCATTTCTGAGACGTCCGTACAGTGCGGGGGGAATCCGAACATCCTCTCCATCTCCATGCTCCGTTATATGCTGTAAAATCTTTTGTGACTTATATAGGTGGAAAAAAAAATATTCAGCATTCAGCGTTATAGTAATATGCGGTAAAATCCTGATTTAAGTATGTCAGTCAAAAAACTAAATGAATTCAGTGGTTAGCTGCTGTGGTTATATGTGGTAAAATCTTTATTGAAGTATTTCGGTTGAAAAACTAAATTTATTCAGCGGTCAGCGCTGCGGTTATATGAGGTAAAATCTTTAGTGACGTATCTTGATGAACTTTGCTACTTTGCCTTGTCATAGTCTGTAGCTGTTAGAGTAGTCATGCCAGGCAGGTTCCCCCAGAAGTGTCTTGGTCGATCGACACTCTGTCATTGTGCCATTCTGTGGCTTCCTCATGCTGCTGCCACCTCCACACTCTGTCATTGTGCCACTCTGTGGCCTCCTGATTCTGCTGCCACCTCCAGACTGTCATTGTGCCACTTTGTGACCTTCTCCCAATACTGCTGCTGCCGCCACCTACAGACTCCAGACTGCTTCCACCTCTGTACCCTGTCATTGGGCCGCTCTGTGGTCTCCTCATGCTGCTTCCACCTCACCACTATGTCATAGGTTAACACTGTGGACGTCTCATGCATTTCCAACCCTTCCCCACTTCATGACTGGCCCACTATTTTGGCTTTCGGCTTGGTTGATATCATCACTTATTTGACACTTCTTATGATACGTCAGAAGGAAGGAAAAATGAGTCACACAACAGATCCTATTTGTGTAGCAGCTTCAATTCCTGTATGGTCCCATCAGAATTGGCTTATGAATTGGTAGCCAAAAGCAGGAGTGGGTACAAAACACAGAAGACATGCAAATATTCGGTTCACGCGTCATCTCTGTTTTACAACCACTCCTGTTTTTTGGGGGCTTTAGCAATACTGATGGATTGCTGACCAAATGCTGACCGAGTGAAGGCAGATGCTCCACTGACAGGATTCGTTTTTTGGGGGTTATTGTTCTGACGGATCAGAGGAAGGGAATAATCTGTGATGTCCACACACACTTACTGCTGACACCCTCTCCACTCGGTCGGGGGGGCTCTATTTGTATAAGCGTTTAATAGAACAGGTTCTGTAGACCTCTAGGTGGAATCAGCTGACGACTGTGTAAAAGGAGTGTGCTTCTTCTTGAAGCTAACATCTACCTGTAAGGCTGAGTTAATAATTGAGTTATTTGGTCAGTTTTGGACCCGTGACTGCCCAAATAAGTGAAGTATGCTTTGATTCTAAGAGCGACGCCTGTCATGTGCTTGTCATACTGACTCACAGTATTGTTTCACTACTACAGCAGACTCCATATGCGTGTTACTACAAGGCACAGTGTTCTACACCTCTATAAAGGCTCTCTGCAGCTGAGAAATAGACGTTTTTTAACACAATTCGCCACAATTCGGATCTAAGCAAATTTTTCAGAAAAATGTGTTGAACTGGCCAAATCAATTTTATATATTTTTTTTTTTCATGATGATGTTTGCATTTTTGCATCATCTTTAGATTAGAATGTTCTAAACTCAATGCCAAATATTCACTTCTGTGAGAAACTTTGTAATAATTTCACTTTTTTTGGCCTAAAGCCATTATGATACAGTGTTGGTATATGTACACGCATATTGACATTAAATTGAAGGTCATTTTATGAAGAACACAACTCCATGTACCTCTGTGATAATTTGTTTCCTGATCCGCTTGATTTGGCCTCTTGATTTGGCTCCATCAATAAATCGGTAGATTATTTTGCTCACCATAAATACACATTATCCCATTACCACCAAATCATAACAGGGACATTTAAATTGACTTAAAGGTTGCCACATGTACTAAAATAATGTATAAAATAGCATGAAGCAATAACATTAAGAAGAAAATCATTAAAAAAAATATCCATTGTGGTTTGTTAAAATGACTTAAAGATCACTCAGTAATATAATTTTTAGAATCTCATAAGTGGCCTGATGCAGAGATGGGAACACTGCTGACTTTAGAGATGAAAAAGTTTAGGAAGCACAGCTGTAGCCGAACAATAAATTTCTTCATAGAATTTTGATTGAGAGCAATTTTAAAGTGTCGTCATTTCCATATGGCTGCATATTCAAAGTGGACAGGAAAAGTTGTGTTCTATGATTTCTGTTCTTACAGATGTATCATGGTCCAGTGCTTCTTTTTATTCACAATGCTCGAGTTGTCAAAGACTGTTATTCAATGAAATGAACAATGCAGTTTTATTCTTATAAAGCCCAGCAAAGTCCTTTTGCCTAGACTGAGGATTCAGTGCCATTACTTTCCATGTTCCTCAGGGTAAACCGTGGAGAACATCATAAAAATGTAACCTCCTGATTATGAACATTAATCTGACACTAAAAGGAACAGACTGCGTGATATGGCACTTTGTTTTAAGCTTTGTCAGTGTATTAAGCTTGCCTGGCAAAGTCCTTTTTCTTTGAAGTTTACTTCAGATGAGTCATCAGTTTCCAAATGTGAACAAATGTAATATGGTTTCTGTTTAGGTTATTTTTACTTAATACTAAGTTCAGTGTCTTCTTCCCAACAATTTCTGATCATGAAAAACAAAGGGAGGCGGACACCTGGATGTTGGGGTTCGAGAGGTCCGGCAAAAAAAAGTTTGAGTTCGGGACTCGAACTTGACCCGAACTTGGCCCCAAACCCCATTGAAGTCAAAGGGGGCCTGAACTTTGGAGCGCTAAAATGGCTCTAAAAAAGTAATGGAAAGGGCTAGAGGGCTGCAAAAGGCAGCAAAATGTGGTTAAGAGCATGTGGATAGGGAAATGAATTCAAATAACATAAAATAACGTACAAATAATAATCTTGATCTAGGAGGAGGAGATCCATATGGAGTAGGAGGTTGAGGAGGCGGTGGATGTGGCAGTGTAGGTGGAAGCGGCCATGGAGGAGGTAGCCAACACTGGTTCTTGTTTTTTATTTTATTATTTATTTATTTTTTGTTCAAATTTGTCCTGTAGGATCCCTGCTTAGTTCATTTTAATGAACGTGAGCTTGTCCACATTGGCTGTGGAAAGGCGGCTGTGCTTCTCTTTGATAACCCCCTCCTGCCGTGCTTAACAAACATTCAGACAATACACTAGCTGCAGGGCAGGCCAGCACCTCCAAGGCATAAGGGGCAAGCTCAGGCTATATGCCCAATTTGGAGACCCAGAAGTTGAAGGGGGGCAGACCAATCAGTTAGTACGTGTAGGCGTGTGCACACATACTGCTCAACCATGTTGAAGGTCCCCGTGACGGCCTTGATCCAATTGGATATCTTCCCTATCAACTTTTGATGTTCTTTTATGTGCCTACCATGGAGATCACGGGTAACGGGGAATCTAGGTTCCATGCCGGAGAGGGAGCCTGAGAAAGGGATATCACATCCAAGGGAGGTCAATGGCTGAAATGTGATTGAGCGGAAATATGGGACAAGTTATTGAAGCAGAAGCATCCAAGTAAAGGAGGGGGCGAGCAGCAATTACCCACTCCCGACTCGGAGAGGTAGTGATGATAAATAACAATACAGGACTCTTAAGATGCCCTGTTATTGAAATGATTAAAAAAAGATTACAGGTAATATCACTGTCATGGTCATATTAGTGTTTGACCGTGATGCGGTTGCCATGCAGACTGGTTGCCGGTGGCAATGTGTTGTTGGCAGTTTGCATGGGTACTTCCCCTTTAAGGTTTGCCTTCCTGCGGTTTGGTGAGAAAGGGTTTAATCTACTTGCTAGTGGGGATTAAGGTGTTTCCTGGGTGTGGCCGCGGGCTTGATATATACCTGTGGCTTGCTGGCTGGGTGCAGTTGTACTACAGCCTCGCTTGGTGTTGGAGCTTTGCTTCTTGCCTGAGTGTTTCTTCCCAGTCCTTGAGGGCCACCTTATGGAACATAAATTGTCCTCCCTTATGTATCCTCCATGTACCTTTACCCTCAAATGTTGTATGTGTGGTGTGGGTTTATGTTCTGGGTGTGTGAAGTGTTTTGTTGGTTGGCCTGTATGTATGCTATACGTCACCCAGTATGTTGATTCCTCCAGAAGGGGGTTGGTTTCCCAGAAGGGTTAACCATAATTCTGGATGCAGTGCTGCCTGGGACTGCCATGCACCTTGCATTATGGGGCCCAGGCAGTATCGGGTCTGCTGGATACCTGTGTGTGGTGTTGTTTGTACGTGTTCTACTTGGTATGTGGGCACCTGTACTTTTGCACTGGTTCCAGTCGTGGTGGCTGCGGCAGTTAAGTGTATTTCTGGTGTTCTTACCTGCCGACTCTGTTGTTGTATTCAGTCGTCCACTTTTTCCTGCAGCTAGGCCTGTGGAGACTCTGGTTCATCTGTGTCTTGGATGAACCTGGTTGTCTCTTGTCCCTGTCTCCTAACCTCAGGGATATTAGAGATTTCAGGGTTCTGAGGTTTACAGTGTATGGTCCCTCCTACCTTAAGGGTTGACTCATACAGTTAGGAGAATCGGGCCAGATTTAGGGATGCTATAGGAGGTGACCAGCTCACTTTTCTTGGTAGCCTGGTCTAGCTGCTACCCCTATCCCTTCTACATTGTACGGTTGGGGGGGGGTTTCCCCCACTCCCCACCATGACAGTCACTGCAGTATTTTGGATTAGGAAACGTTAGACAGGAGAGGCCCTGCTGCCACTTTGTGGACTCTAGATAACTTCTGTCTGATCGCACGTCCCCGTGACGTCCACAATCCAATTGAATATCTTCTCTATCAACTTTCGATGTTCTTTTATGCGACTAACACGGTGATCACGGGTAACAGGGTATCAGCGTTCCATGCCGGAGATGGAGCGTTAGAAAGGGATACCACATCCAAGGGAGGTCAATGGCTAAAATGTGATTGAGCGGAAATGTGGGACAAGTTGTTAAAGCAAAAGTATTGAATGAAAGAAGGGGGCACGCATCAATTAAAGACAAATTTTAGAAATTTAAGTCCCTGTCACCTATGTAGAGCAGGGTCTTTCATCAGCAACAATTGGTTAATATCACCCACCAATGGAACAAACGATTTTTGAAAATTTTGGTCCCTGTGAACTATGCAGAGCAGGGGTCTATTCATGGCAAAACTGGGTTCATTTTACCCACCAATTGAACAGGTGATTTTACAAAAATTAGGTCCCTGTCACCTATGCAGCGCAGGGGTTTGTATTTGGCAAAAATGGTAAAATGTCACCTGAGAATGTAATAGATGATTTATTTTATTTAGGTCCCTGTCATCTATGCAGAACAGGGGTTTGTTCACGGCAAAAATGGTAAAATGTCACCCAAGAATGTAATAGACGCTTTTGCACCCTGCTCCCTCTTTTGCTGTGCTGGTGCCTCTGTGTGACCACCGCCTCTTCCTCCAAACTGAACACGTCACTCGGATGAACTTGATTCCATGTGGGGTCTAGTCATCATCCTCCACATCATCTTCCACCCACTCTTTACCCCTGCACTCCTTGTCGGTCTGCAGACTGCAGAAAGTCGCAGCAGCCGGCACCTATGTTTCGTCATCATTAGAGACGTGCTGTGGTAGTCTTCCCATGTCCTCTGTTACATTTGGTGGCAAGCAGTGGGATGGTGTCCTAGTGTGAGGAGAAGCAGCTCGGAGACACCGTTCGTGGAGTATATTGAGGGCAACGCTAGTATCCGTACAGCGCCCCTGGCTACAGCAGGATGGAATCGGCTAGTCTTCAAACAGCGTTCCACTATGATGAGGAAGACCTGGATGGCCGGGATGCATTAAGGAAAGACATCTGGTGCCAGGCCCTGGGTAATGTACAATGCCAGCGAGGTGAGAGTCCCCCTAGTGTAGAGCAGCAATTGCAGAAGCAAGTGGCCCTGCGGATGCCCTTCCTGGGAGAGCAGCTACTGGAGGAATGGGTGAAGGAACTAGAGCACTGGGTATGGCAGGAGCTATGTTTGGAGGAGGCCTACCTGGCGCTCTGGTGGTATATGGCACAGTATATACCCTGGATAGCTGAGCATGACAAGCCAAAGGGAGAGGAGTTTTATGGTCCTGGCTTGTTATGGGAGTCCTTTGCAGAGCCTGACTTCGGGATCCCTGCACAGTCCAGACTTCAGAACATCTTCTATGAGAGGGAGACTAGGCAGGTTTGGGATGACCCCCACGAGGTAGAGAAAGACCTGGCTCACCTAGCAACCCTGGAGTGGGAACTGGAGCAGGACTACAGAGATCTCTTCCACTCCATTGAGAGGGCTCAGCGAGAGATCAGAGTGTCAGACCCAGGTCCAGAGCCCTTCAGCTGGGAGTATATTGTGGAGGTTTACTAGGAAGACCCGACTGAAGTATCCCCTGCTTCAGTACCAGCTACACAGGTAGGGGACCTCATAGACTGGTCCTGGGGGGAACCCATATGGCAGGTGGAGATGGGACCGAGGTCTCTCCACCGGCCCTACAGAGATGCTGGGCAGTCGGCCCAGATCCCCAACGGCAACTGGAGTTTCAGGGAGTAGGGACAGTTGGTCCTGCTCCCCAGCGGCAATGTACTTTGAAGGGAGAGAAGACAACTGGTCTCTCTCCCCAACCACAGGGGGACAGCACCCCTAACTCCAATGATGCAGATGGGACCGCAGTGTCTGCACCAGGCCTACCGGGATGCTGGACGGCCGGTACAGAGTTTCCACCGACCCCGCAGGAATGCCAGGAGGAGGAGGTAAGCGATCCCTCCTCTCCACAGCTGATCCGCAACAAGGTCCTGGGGGTAGGATTCCCTGACCCCATCCCAGCGAAAGAGCTGGCATCGGGGCAGAACACAGTTGGCCTCTGCCCTCCCCTATCCCCTTCTCCAGAGCCGGACATCCCACAGGCTACCCCAGCGGAAGAGCTGGCATCTGGGCAGAGCGTAGTTGGCCTCTGCCCTCCTCTATTCTCTTCTCCATAGGCTGACTCCACACCGGCTTCCCCAGCGGAAGAACTGGCATCTGGGCAGAAAACAGTTGGCCACTGCCCTCCCCTATCCTCTTCTCCAGAGGCTGACTTTCCGCAGGCTACCCCAGCGGAAGCACTGACATCTGGGCAGAGCGCAGTCGGCCTCTGCCCTCCCCTATCCTCTTCTCCAAAGCCGGACTTCCCACAGGCTACCCCAGCGGAAAAGCTGGCATCGGGGCAGAGCGCAGTCGGCCTCTGCCCACCAAGTACCTACAGCTCCAAACTAGAGAGCAACAAGGAAGCAAGGAGTAGTAGATGCCCCCTCAACAGCTGGGGACATACAGAACAGAGCCAGGCCCCAAAATTCAACAGGTCCAGTATTGTGTTGTCTGTAGACTGCCAGACTAACTCAGATACCGACCGGCATGAGGTCAGGTATCTGGTTAGTCTTCCCTGGGAGGGGGAGATGTGTGGCGCAACCAACCTCGCCAATGGGTTTTGGAGGGGCCTGGCTACCAGCCTCCTGCCTCAGGATTATGGCCCATACTAACTTTAAAGGAGAAGACAGACCGGCCGCACAGTTTAAATCTGTCTTTGGAATTGTATTGTATGTTATGTGAGGGTACCCAGATAGCTAATTTTATTGTATTTGTGTAGTCTGAGTGCCCTTCACCTAATAATATGCACTCAGACTTGAGCTATCTGGGGATATGTTAAATGTCTATGTTTACTGTAAGGGATGTGACATTGTATGTTTAAATGGTGATTTCTGTCCTGTTGTCCCCACTTGTGTATTGGCGATTTCCCTTTGTCCTGAGAGATAATTGAATTACTCCTCGGGTGTCTCCAGGGCAGAGAGGAGGAAATCATGATGCATTGTGGGGATGTATTGTTTCTGTGTATCCTGAATTGCTGCATATCTGTCCTGTGTCACAGTCTTCCATCTGGTCCCCTAGGGGAGTGTCCACCAGATGGGGACCTGCATAAATACAGGCGGGTAGCCCTCAATAAAGAGTGCCTGTTTTGTCCTTCATCATGTTGAGGCTGGTGTTTGGGTAACTGATCAACACTGGGGGATTGCTATATGCTGAAGATTTGCTATACTCCCCTGGCATAACTACTAGCTTTTGTAAGAGCTGTTCCTGCTCTCTGGCTGTAGGAGAGGTTCACCCACTGGAGTCTGGAGCCTTGTTGTAGGTCCAGGGTGGGTAGGAGACGGTGAGGCCTCAACCAAGCTTCAGCGGTTCGTGAGGTCTGCAGCGCTTACGGTGTCAAGTGGAGTGCTTGGAGACCTCGGGAAGCACTAGGAACATCTATCGACGGAGGTACCCGGTCAGGGTGCTAGGAGATCCGTTACACCACCTTTTGATCACCTGAAATGGTCTTCCAACAGTCTTGAAGGAGTTCCCAGAGATGCTTAACACTTGTTGGCCCTTTTGCCTTCACTCTGCGGTCCAGCTCACCCCAAACCATCTCGATTGGGCTCAGGTCCGGTGACTGTGGAGGCCAGGTCTTATGGCGCAGCACCCCATTACTCTCCTTCATGGTCAAATAGCCCTTACACAGCCTGGAGGTGTGTTTGGGGTCATTGTCCTGTTGAAAAATAAACGATGGTCCAACTAAACGCAAACCAAATGTAATAGCATGCCGCTGCAAGATGCTGTGGTAGCCATGCTGGTTCAGTATGCCTTCAATTTTGAATAAATCCCCAACAGTGTCACCAGCAAAGCACCCCCACACCATCACACCTCCTCCTCCATGCATCACGGTGGGAACCAGGCATGTAGAGTCCATCCACTGTTCTGCATCGCACAAAGACACGGTGGTTGGAACCAAAGATCTCAAATTTGGACTCATCAGACCAAAGCACAGATTTCCACTGGTCTAATGTCCATTTCTTGTGTTCTTTAGCCCAAACAAGTCTCTTCTGCGTGTTGCCTGTCCTTAGCAGTGGTTTCCTAGCAGATATTCTACCATGAAGGCCTGATTCACACAGTCTCCTCTTAACAGTTGTTCTAGAGATGTGTCTGCTGCTAGAACTCTGTGTGGCATTGACCTGGTCTCTAATCTGAGCTGCTGTTAACCTGCGATTTTTGAGGCTGGTGACTCGGATGAACTTATCCTCCGCAGCAAAGGTGACTCTTGGTCTTCCTTTCCTGGGGCGGTCCACATGTGAGCCAGTTTCTTTGTAGCGCTTGATGGTTTTTGTGACTGCACTTGGGGACACTTTCAAAGTTTTCCTAATTTTTCGGACTGACTGACCTTCATTTCTTAAAGTAATGATGGCCACTCGTTTTTCTTTACTTAGCTGCTTTTTTCTTGCCATAATACAAATTCTAACAGTCTATTCAGTAGGACTATCAGCTGTGTATCCACCTGACTTCTCCACAACGTAACTGATGGTCCCAACCCCATTTATAAGGCAAGAAATCCCACTTATTAAACCTGAAAGGGCACACCTGTGAAGTGAAATCCATTTCAGGTGACTACCTCTTGAAGCTCATCAAGAGAATGCCAAGAGTGTGCAAAGCAGTAATCAAAGCAAAAGTTGGCTACTTTGAAGAACCTAGAATATGACATATTTTCAGTTGTTTCACACTTTTTTGTTATGTATATAATTCCACATGTGTTAATTCATAGTTTTGATGCCTTCAGTGTGACTCTACAATTTTCATCGTCATGAAAATAAAGAAAACTCTTTGAATGAGAAGGTGTGTCCAAACTTTTGGTCTGTACTGTATATCACAGCTAAAAAATGGTGAATTTCACCCAACAATGTAACAGACAAATTAGTGAAATGTGTTTTCCTGTCCACAATGTAGAGCAGGGGTATATCACAGCCAAAAATTGGTGAATGTCACCCAACAATGTAACAGACGAATTAGTGAAATTTATTTCCCTGTCCACTATGTAGAGCAGGGGTATATCACAGCCAAACATTTGGGAATGTCACCCAACAATGTAATAGACAAATTAGTGAAATATATTTTCCTGTCCACAATGTAGAGCAGGAGTATATCTAAGCCAAAAATTGGTGAATGTCACCCAACACTGTAACAGACAAATTAGTGAAATTTATTTCCCTGTTCACTATGTAGAGCAGTGGTATGTCACAGCCAAAAATTGATGAATTTCACCCAACAATGTAACAGACAAATTAGTGAAATTTATTTCTCTTTCCACTATGTAGAGCAGGGGTATATCACAGCCAAAAATTGTTTAATGTCACACAACAATGTAACAGATGAATTTATGAAATGTAAATTTGTGAATAACTGGCCTGAAGCCCTCCTCCTGTGCCACATCCTCTTCCATCATCGCCCAAAGCAGTTTTTCAAGGAGGCATAAAAGTGAGATAGTAACGCTGAGAACGGCATCATCAGCACTGGCCATGTTGGTGGAGTACTCGAAACAGAGCAACAAGGCACACAGGTCTCACTAGGAGGCCGACTTATTGATAGTGAAGTGGTGATGTTCTGCAGAGTGACTCACCCGTGCTGCAGCTGAAACACTGTTGCCTGCTGCTGCTCGCACATTCTGGCCAGCATGTGCAAGGTGTAGCATATGAGGCGGTAAGCGGGAAGGCCGAAGTTATGCTGCAGCGCTGACAGGTGAGCAGCAGCAGGGTGAAAACGCAGAAAGCGCTCACAGAAGGCCCACACTTTCTGCAGCAGCTCTGACATATTGGGGTAATTTTTCAGGAACCTCTGCACCACCAAATTCAGCACATGCACCAGGCAAGGGATGTGCGACAAACCAGTGAGGCACAGAGCTGCTACGAGATTTTGCCCATTATCGCACACCACCAGGCCAGGCTTGAGGCTCACTGGCACCAACCACTCATCGGTCTGTTGTTCCATGCCGGTCCACAGCTCCTGCACGGTGTGGGGTTTGTCCCCTAAACAGATACATTTTAAAACTGCCTGCTGTTGTTTACCCCTGGCTGTGCTGAAGTTTGTGGTGGAGGTGTTACGCTGACCGGGTGGGGAGACGGTAGAGGATGAGGATACGGAGTAGGAAGAGGAAGCAACAGGAGGCAAAGAGAAACGCCCTGCAATCCCTGGTGGTGGAAGGATACTCATATGACCTTGATTCCATGTGGGGTCGAGGACCTCATCGTCCTCCACATCATCTTCCACCCAGTCTTCACCCCTGCCCTCCTTGTCGGTCTGCACACTGCAGAAAGCCACAGCAGTTTGCACCTGTGTTTCGTCATGATCCGAGACGTGCTGCGGTGGTCCTCCCATGTACTTATCCTGAAACATAAGTGGTTGCGTTGGGCATCGGTGCACTCAATCTCTTCCACTTCTGGGGCAGGGCTATGTGAATGGCCCTGGGAAACGCTGCTAGCAGAGTCATCAAAAAGCTGAAGAGACTGCAGCATGACTTGGAGCTCAGACTGGTTGACTGATTTGCAAGGGGGTCAGGTGAAAGACTGATGTCCATGGGCTACAGGTGCCAACTCTGATCTTTCAGCAAGGGACTGGGTGGGAGACAATGTGAAGGAACTGGAGGCACTGTCAGCCACCCAATCTACTATCGCCTGTACTTGTTCTGGCCTCACCATTCAAATAGCTGCATTTGGCCACACATAATAACGATGAAGGTTCTGTTGCCTGCTCGCACCTGAGGAAGGTGTTTCACTTCTGATTGTAGCTGGCACATATCGACAATGTCCTCTCCCTGCAACAAGAGCTCCACCAACACCAGCGGCACCTCCTCATTCTTTGCGTTCACCCACCAAACTAACAGATGGTTTATGTCAGGTGACAATGTAACCGCCAATAGCCAACAATTAAGTTCACTGACAGTAAGGCTGTGCCGGTGTCATAAAGAGGAAGAATTTATTGAGGTCACACAGCAGTGTGAGTGGCGAATTTTATACAATTACTTCACAGTCACAAAAATGTGAATTTGTCAACCAACAATGTAACAGCAGTATTTAAAGGTTGTGTTGGACTGTCAGAAATGCAGCAAAGGCCGCAAATGTATTAACTAGCCCAAAATGGGTGTTTTTTTTTTTTAAACCAGAATATAACAGCTGTATTTAAAGGCTGTATTGGACTGCTAAAAATGCAGCAAAGGCCGCAAATGTATTATCTTGCACAAAATGGGCGTTTGTTTTAAAAACCAGAATATAACTGCAGTATTTAACGCTTGTATTGGACTGTCAGAAATGCAGCAAAGGTCACAAATGTAGTATCCTGCACAAAATGGGAATTATTTTAAAACCATGATATAACAGCAGTATTTAAAGGCTGAATTTGACTGTCAGAAATGCAGCAAAAGCCGCAAATGTAGTATCTTGCACAAAATGCGTGTTTTTTTTTAAACCAGAATATAACAGCAGTATTTAACGCTTGTATTGGACTCTCAGAAATGCAGCAAAGGCCGCAAATGTAGTATCTTGCACAAAATGGTTGTTTTCTGGCAAAATAAATATGATTTTTTTTTTAACCCACAGTGAAAGAGATGGATTTACTGATTCTATTTCACTATCAGATTTGCAGTACAGGCCGCCAAGGTACTCTATGGAAAAAAAATATATATGATTTTTTCAACCCCCATTTCACTATCACAAATGCAGTGCATGGCGCAAATGTACTTTTTAGCCCAAAAATTATAATTTGTCCCCACAGAATCTAACAGATGGATTTACTTGGATTGTACTTTACTGAGAAAAAAAAATATATATATTGAATATGTCACCCCCTGGGTCCCTGAACTCACAGACGGTTTACCTAGATTATTTTCCCTTCCCCTGGCACATATGCAGTGCAGGTGCACTTAATAAATGGGTATATGTTGCCCACTGAACTAAAAGAGCAGGATTAAATTACTGTCCCTGGCACATATGCAGTGCTGGTGCACTGAACTTGCACACAATGCCACCGACCCCCACCTAACTAACAGACGGATAAAACTTATCTTTCTGTGTCACTGGGCTCAGGGCAGGTTACAAAAATGTTGCATTGCACCCACAATTTTATTTTTTTTAACCACTTAAGGACCACAGGTTTATACCCCCCTAGTGACCAGGCCCTTTTTTACAAATCGGCACTCCACAACTTTAGCGGTTTATTGCTCGGTCATGCAACTTACCACCCAAATGAATTTTACCTCCTTTTCTTCTCACTAATAGAGCTTTCATTTGGTGGTATTTCATTGCCGCTGACATTTTTACTTTTTTTGTTATTAATCGAAATTTAACGATTTTTTTGCAAAAAAATGACATTTTTCACTTTCAGCTGTAAAATTTTGCAAAAAAAACGACATCCATATATACATTTTTCGCCAAATTTATTGTTCTACATGTCTTTGATAAAAAAAAAATGTTTGGGCAAAAAAAAAATGGTTTGGGTAAAAGTTATAGCATTTGCAAACTATGGTACAAAAATGTGAATTTCCGCTTTTTGAAACAGCTCTGACTTTCTGAGCACCTGTCATGATTCCTGAGGTTCTACAATGCCCAAACAGTAGAAAACCCCCACAAATGACCCCATTTCGGAAAGTAGACACCCTAAGGTATTCGCTGATGGGCATAGTGAGTTCATAGAACTTTTTATTTTTTGTCACAAGTTAGCGGAAAATGATGATGATTTTATTTTTTTTATTTTTTCTTACAAAGTCTCATATTCCACTAACTTGCGACAAAAAATAAAAAATTCTAAAAACTTGCCATGCCCCTCACGGAATACCTTGGGGTGTCTTCTTTCCAAAATGGGGTCACTTGTGGCGTAGTTATACTGCCCTGGCAATTTAGGGGCCCAAATGTGTGAGAAGAACTTTGCAATCAAAATGTGTAAAAAATGACCGGTGAAATCCAAAAGGTGCACTTTGGAATATGTGCCCCTTTGCCCACCTTGGCAGCAAAAAAGTGTGACACATCTGGTATCGCCGTACTCAGGAGAAGTTGGGGAATGTGTTTTGGGGTGTCATTTTACATATACCCATGCTGGGTGAGAAAAATATCTTGGTCAAATGCCAACTTTGTATAAAAAAATGGGAAAAGTTGTCTTTTGCCAAGATATTTCTCTCACCCAGCATGGGTATATGTAAAATGACACCCCAAAACACATTCCCCAACTTCTCCTGAGTACGGCGATACCAGATGTGTCACACTTTTTTGCTGCCAAGGTGGGCAAAGGGGCACATATTCCAAAGTGCACCTTTCAGATTTTGCAGGCCATTTTTTACACATTTTGATTGCAAGGTACTTCTCACACATTTGGGCCCCTAAATTGCCAGGGCAGTATAACTACCCCACAAGTGACCCCATTTTGGAAAGAAGACACCCCAAGGTATTCCGTGAGGGGCATGGCGAGTTCCTAGAATTTTTTATTTTTTGTCACAAGTTAGCGGAAAATGATGATTTTTTTTTTTTTATCTTTTTTCCTTACAAAGTCTCATATTCCACTAACTTGCGACAAAAAATAAAAAATTCTAGGAACTCGCCATGCCCCTCACGGAATACCTTGGGGTGTCTTCTTTCCAAAATGGGGTCACTTGTGGCGTAGTTATACTGCCCTGGCAATTTAGGGGCCCAAATGTGTAAGAAGTACCTTGCAATCAAAATGTGTAAAAAATGGCCGGTAAAATCCGAAAGGTGCACTTTGGAATATGCGCCCCTTTGCCCACCTTGGCATCAAAAAAGTGTGACACATCTGGTATCGCCGTACTCAGGAGAAGTTGGGCAATGTGTTTTGGGGTGTCATTTTACATATACCCATGCTGGGTGAGAGAAATATCTTGGCAAAAGACAACTTTTCCCATTTTTTTATACAAAGTTGGCATTTGACCAAGATATTTTTCTCACCCAGCATGGGTATATGTAAAATGACACCCCAAAACACATTGCCCAACTTCTCCTGAGTACGGCGATACCACATGTGTGACACTTTTTTGCAGCCTAGATGCGCAAAGGGGCCCAAATTCCTTTTAGGAGGGCATTTTTAGACATTTGGATCCCAGACTTCTTCTCACACTTTCGGGCCCCTAAAAAGCCAGGGCAGTATAAATACCCCACATGTGACCCCACTTTGGAAAGAAGACACCCCAAGGTATTCAATGAGGGGCATGGCGAGTTCCTAGAATTTTTTTTTTTTTTGCATAAGTTAGCGGATATTGATTTTTTTTTGTTTTTTTCTCACAAAGTCTCACTTTCCGCTAACTTAGGACAAAAATTTCAATCTTTCATGGACTCAATATGCCCCTCACGGAATACCTTGGGGTGTCTTCTTTCCGAAATGGGGTCACATGTGGGGTATTTATACTGCCCTGGCTTTTTAGGGGCCCTAAAGCGTGAGAAGAAGTCTGGAATATAAATGTCTAAAAATGTTTACGCATTTGGATTCCGTGAGGGGTATGGTGCGTCCATGTGAGATTTTATTTTTTGACACAAGTTAGTGGAGTATGAGACTTAGTAAGAAAAAACAAAAACAAAAACAAACAAAAAATTTCCGCTAACTTGTGCCAAAAAAAATGTCTGAATGGAGCCTTACCAAGGGGGGGGGGGGGGGGGGGGGTGATCAATGACAGGGGGGTGATCAATGACAGGGGGGTGATCACCCATATAGACTCCCTGATCACCCCCCTGTCACTGATCACCCCCCCTGTAAGGCTCCATTCAGACATCCGCATGATTTTTTACGGATCCATGGATACATGTATCGGATCCACAAAACGCATGCGGACGTCTGAATGGAGCCTTACAGGGGGGTTATCAATGACAGGGGGTGATCAGGGTAATCACCCCCTGTCACTGATCACCCCCCCCTGTAAGGCTCCATTCAGACATCCGCATGATTTTTTACGGATCCATGGATACATGTATCGGATCCACAGAACGCATGCGGACGTCTGAATGGAGCCTTACAGGGGGGTTATCAATGACAGGGGGTGATCAGGGTAATCACCCCCCTGTCACTGATCACCCCCCCTGTAAGGCTCCATTCAGACATCCGCATGATTTTTTACGGATCCATGGATACATGTATCGGATCCACAGAACGCATGCGGACGTCTGAATGGAGCCTTACAGGGGGGTTATCAATGACAGGGGGTGATCAGGGTAATCACCCCCTGTCACTGATCACCCCCCCTGTAAGGCTCCATTCAGACATCCGCATGATTTTTTACGGATCCATGGATACATGTATCGGATCCACAGAACGCATGCGGACGTCTGAATGGAGCCTTACAGGGGGGTTATCAATGACAGGGGGTGATCAGGGTAATCACCCCCCTGTCACTGATCACCCCCCCTGTAAGGCTCCATTCAGACATCCGCATGATTTTTTACGGATCCATGGATACATGTATCGGATCCACAGAACGCATGCGGACGTCTGAATGGAGCCTTACAGGGGGGTTATCAATGACAGGGGGTGATCAGGGTAATCAGGGTGATCACCCCCCTGTCACTGATCACCCCCCCTGTAAGGCTCCATTCAGACATCCGCATGATTTTTTACGGATCCATGGATACATGGATCGGATCCACAAAACGCATGCGGACGTCTGAATGGAGCCTTACAGGGGGGTTATCAATGACAGGGGGTGATCAGGGTAATCACCCCCCTGTCACTGATCACCCCCCCTGTAAGGCTCCATTCAGACATCCGCATGATTTTTTACGGATCCATGGATACATGGATCGGATCCACAAAACGCATGCGGACGTCTGAATGGAGCCTTACAGGGGGGTTATCAATGACAGGGGTGATCAGGGTGATCACCCCCCTGTCACTGATCACCCCCCCTGTAAGGCTCCATTCAGACATCCGCATGATTTTTTACGGATCCATGGATACATGGATCGGATCCACAGAACGCATGCGGACGTCTGAATGGATCCTTACAGGGGGGTTATCAATGACAGGGGGTGATCAGGGTAATCAGGGTGATCACCCCCCTGTCACTGATCACCCCCCCTGTAAGGCTCCAATCAGACATGCGCATGATTTTTTACGGATCCATGGATACATGGATCGGATCCACAAAACGCATGCGGACGTCTGAATGGAGCCTTACAGGGGAGTGATCAATGACAGGGGGTGATCAGGGAGTGTATATGGGTGATCACCCGCCTGTCATTGATCACCCCCCTGTAAGGCTCCATTCAGACGTCCGTATGCTTTTTGCGGATCCGATCCATGTATCCGTGGATCCGTAAAAATCATACGGACGTCTGAACGGAGCCTGACAGGGGGGTGATCAATGACAGGGCGGTGATCAATGACAGGGGGGTGATCAGGGAGTTTATATGGGGTGATCATGGGTGATCAGGGGTTTATAAGGGGTTAATAAGTGACGGGGGGGGGGGTGTGTGTAGTGTGGTGTTTGGTGCGACTGTACTGACCTACCTGAGTCCTCTGGTGGTCGATCCTAACAAAAGGGACCACCAGAGGACCAGGTAGGAGGTATATTAGACGCTGTTATGAAAACAGCGTCTAATATACCTGTTAGGGGTTAAAAAATTCGGATCTCCAGCCTGCCAGCGAGCGATCGCCGCTGGCAGGCTGGAGATCCACTCGCTTACCTTCCGTTCCTGTGAGCGCGCGCGCCTGTGTGCGCGCGTTCACAGGAAATCTCGCGTCTCGCGAGATGACGCCTATTGGCGTTAGTGTGACCTGGGAGCGCCGCAGCATTGACGCCTTTCGGCGTTAGTGTGACTGGAGGAGGTTAAATTGCTGTAGATCGCAGATTTACAAGTTCTGATAACAGATAGATTATTTACTATTCTCTCCCTCACAGCAGCAACATCCTATCCCAACACTAGTAAGTGCTGAGTGAGGTGCGGCACTGCGTGACTCCAGCTTATATAGAGGCTGGGTCACATGCTGCACTGGCCAATCACAGCCATGCCATTAGTAGGCATGGCTGTGATGGCTTCTAAGGATACACGACTTAAATGCTTGTTGATTGGCTGCTCTGCAGCCTTTCAAAAAGCAGCATTAAATCGCCAAACACCAAACTCGAACCGGTGAGCGTGATGACGTCAGTGAAGGTCTTTTTGCTGCTCCTTAACCCCTTAAGGACTCAGCCCTATTTCACCTTAAGGACTTGGCCATATTTTGCAAATCTGACCAGTGTCACTTTAAGTGCTCATAACTTTAAAACGCTTTGACTTACCGAGGCTGTTCTGAGATTGTTTTTTCGTCACATATTGTACTTCATGACACTAAATTGGGTCCAAAAAGTTAATTTTTTTGCATAAAAAAATACAATTTTTACCAAATTTTTGGAAAAATTAGCAAATTTCAAAGTTTCAGTTTCTATACTTCTGTAATACATAGTAATACCCCCAAAAATTGTGATGACTTTACATTCTCCATATGTCTACTTCATGTTTGTAGCATTTTGGGAATGATATTTTATTTTTTGGGGATGTTACAAGGCTTAGAAGTTTAGAAGCAAATTTTGAAATTTTTCTGAAATCTTCAAAATCCCACTTTTTATGGACCAGTTCAGGTTCGAAGTCATATTGTGAGGCTTAGATAATAGAAACCTCCCAAAAATGACCCCATTCTAGAAACTACACACCTCAAGGTATTCAAAACTGTTTTTTAAAACTTTATTAACCCTTTAGGTCTTCCACAAGAGTTAATGGCAGATTGAGAAACAATTTCAAAATTTCAATTTTTTGGAACATTTTCCAATATAATCTATTTTTCCAGGAGTAAAACAAGGGTTAACTGCCAAACAAAACACTAAATGGGTTGCCCTGATTCTTTAGTTTGCAGAAACACCCCATATGTGGTCGTAAACTACTGTTTGTCCGAACAGGAGCACATAGAAGGAGGGGAACATCATATGGGTTTTGGAAGGCAGATTTTGCAGGACTGGTTTTGTTTCTACCATGTCCCATTTGAAGCCCCCCGTTGAACCCCTAAAATAGAAATTTCAAAAAAGTGACTCCATCTAAAAAAGTACACCCCTCAAGGTATTCAAAACTGGGCTTACAAACTTTGTTAACCCTTTAGGTGTTCCACAAGAGTTAATGGCAGATGGAGAAACAATTTTGAAATTTCTATTTTTTGGAAAACTTTCCATTTTAACCCTTACTTTATTACTGGAAAAAATGGGTTAACAGCCAAACAAAACGGGTTGCCCTGATTCTGTAGTTTGCAGAAACACCCCATATGTGGTCGTAAACTACTATTTGGCTAAACGGCAGGACATAGAAGAAGGGGAACGTCATATGGTTTTTGGAAGGCAGATTTTGCTGGTCTGGTTTATTTACATCATGTACCCTTTCAAGCCCCCTGATGCACCCCTAGAGTAGAAACTCCATAAAAGTGACCCCATCTAGGAAACTATGGGATAAGGTGGTTGTTGTTTTGGGACTATTTTAGGGGTAAATATGATTTTTGGTTGCTCTATATTACTCTTTTTTGAGGCAATGTAACAAACAAATGTAATTCTAAAATTGTTTCTACATTCGCTATTTAGTTTTGTGGAACACCTAAAGGGTTAACATAGTTTGTAAAGTAACTTTTTAATACCTCGAGGGGTGTAGTTTCTTAGATGGGGTCACTTTTTTGGAGTTTCTAGTCTAGGCTACATCAGGGGGGCTTCTAATGGGACATGGTGTCCAAAAAAAAACTGTCCATCAAAATCTGCCTTCCAGAAACCGTATGGCGTTCCCTTCATTCTATGCCCTGCCGTGCGGCTATATAGCCATTTACGACCACATATGGGGTGTTTCTGCAAACTACAGAATCAGGGCCATAAATATTGAGTTTTGTTTGGCTGTTAACCCTTGCTTTATTACCGGCAAAAAGGATTCAAATGGAAATTTTGCCCAAAAACGGGTGTTTTGGCACCATTTTTATTTTATATTTTTAACACCGTTCATCCGAGGCGTTTGGTCAAAAGTTATCTTTATAGCGACGACTTTTACGCACGCGACGATGCCCAATATGTATGGCTCTCAGACTTTGGAGACACTAAGCAGGCATCCTAAAACTGCGGCCCTCCAAATGTTGTAAAACTACAATTCCCACCATGCCCTGCTGATGGCTGTAGGTTGTCTGGGCATGCTGGGAGTTATAGTTTTACAACATCTGGAGGGCCGCAGTTTGAGGATGCCTGCACTAAAACTAATATTTTTTGGGAAAAAAAAAGAATTGTTTCCGTGTCTCCAAAGTCTGAGAGCCATAGTGTTTTATGTTCTCTAGTGAACTGTTGGGGATTATAAAAATTTAGTACTCCATGGAAGTGTGATACTCCCTGAAGCAATCGATAACACAGAGGCCCGGATGATCGGGGCACGTGTCGCACTGAGTGGTGGTGTCCTTCCGTATCCCCGTCCTGCAACACAATCTGCACTTTTTTGGGGTCCGTCCCTTCTTTCCAGTATGGGGGACCACACCTGGAAAGTGTTGGCCAGGGACGATCCGGGCGCCTCCAGTTCCCGAGGTACTCCGGCCTGCTCTTTCCCGGTCCGAAAAGATCAGGGCCTTGAGGACTGCCTCATAGAATTGAAGGAATGTCCCTGTGCTGCCAGCGCATGGCATTATATGGCTTGAGGACTTGATCAGAGAGATCAACTCCTCCCATATACCGATTGTAGTCGACGATACAATCAGGGCTTGAGTACCGTTGCCGTGGTACCTCGCAAAGAGACTGGGGTGGTGCTGTTACCGTGGATTGTGGACAGCATAAGGACATCCCTCTTGTCCTTATACCTGACCAGCAACAGGTTTCCACTGGTAAGTGCACGGTTCTCACCCCTGGGGATAGGTACCTGGAGGAGGTAGGCAGGGAGGCTGCGTTGATTTTTCCGCACGGTCCCACAAGCGAACGTGGATCTGGGGGCAAGGGACCTGAACAAGGGAATGCTGGTATAAAAGTTATCCACGTACAAGTGGTAACCATTATCCAGCAGTGGGTACATAAGGTCCCACACGAGTTTCCCGCTAACACCCAGAGTGGGGGGACATTCTGGGGGTTGAATACGGGAATCTCGCCCCTCGTACACACAAAATTTGTAAGTGTACCCTGAGGTACTCTCACAAATTTTGTATAGCTTCACGCCATACCTCGCCCGCTTTGTGGGAATATATTGGCGGAAACAGAGTCTCCCCTTGAACGCAACGAGAGACTCATCAACCGCAACCTCCCTTCCAGGTACGTAGGCCTCCATGAATTTGGCCCCAAAGTGATCGATGACCGGCCGTATCTTATACAGCCGGTCATAGGCAGGATCACCTCAGGGTGGACATGCTGCATTATCGGAATAATGCAGACATTTCCGGATGGCCTCAAACTGCTCCACCATCAGATTCACCAGTGGGTTACTGAAAAAAAAAACTAAAATAGTCTATTTCAGTAAACCCCACTGTGGGAATCTGGATTCCAGGATTGCCAGCAAAATCCGGAATCTCAGGCTCAAAGTCCACTGGGGGACACCAGCTAAGTTCATCGGCAGGGGGCTCCGGTGAACTTATTTGGTGGGCCGGGAAACCAGTACGAACCCCAGGGCGGCTCGTACTAGGGTGGGCCACAGGATCCCTAGCATGTGGGGCCCCTGGCTCAGCCTGGCGGCGTCTCCGCCGCCTTGGTGGCTCATCATCATCCAATGATGATGAGGAGGATGCGGATGATAAAAGGAATGTGAAAAGTGCTTTTTTATTTTTTTTCCTAACTAACTTTTCCCTTCTTTCCCTGCCTAACAGTGCCTCTCCCTCACTGACCCTAACCTACCTGGGTGGTGATGGGTGCAGGAGGGTGATGGATGCCGATTAGGGGGACACAGGAGCTGGTGCTGGACGATGCTGCCGGGTGCTCGTGCAGAACAGGAAGAGGAGGGGAGAGAGGAGCGCAGGAAGTTTGAATCTTGCGCCTCTCTCCCCTGAACCAATTAGCACCCTGGACAGCAGTGTTCAGCAGCAGGGCCAGCACCGCCTCTGCAAATCTTCGCACTGTGATTGGTGGTATGTAATCACGCCACCGATCACAGTGTTTTAATTTAATTTAACCTCTATTTCTGAAAAAGTTTGTGATGGGATTGGAACTCTTAGCTTCTGCATCATAGCCCAGAACTTTAGCCACTACATTAAATAGTTGCATAGCCTGTTGCTTTAAAAAAAAAAAAAAAAATTAGACTACTACTGAATTGGTCTCAGTAGAAGTACAGTACAGTAGAAGTCTATTATTTTTTTTTTTTTTAAACAACTGGCTATGCAGCTATTAAAGTTCCTTGCCTCTAATACAGAAAGTTGTGAGTTCGAATCCCGGAAGAAACTTTTCTAAAATACAGGCTAAATTAGATTTATATACGCTGGGGTGTCCCCAAGCACTGACTCCATATATGAACATAGCTATATATGGAGACAGATCAAGGACTCTTAAACCGCAGACTCACACTGAGGGATTCCCTCATCTTCTGCATAGAAATAGAGGCTATATTAGATTTAAATACACTGACTTGAGCATCGCACTCGAGCACACAAGGTGTTCAGCCGAACTCCGCGATATGCCGAGAAAAAACCCTAATGAGATAATAGTAGATCTATTAGGAATAAATCCATTCTGATCTCTGTGTATTAAATCTATTATTCAATCTCTGTGCAAAGATACTCACCAAGATCTTATAGTCATTATTTATCAATGAACTTGGGTAATATGACCCTGGATCAGTCCAATCCTTACCTTCCTTATATATTAATATTATTTTAGCCTCTCCCATAGACCCCCATCTAATGAGTGCTTATAAACCTCCAGAAGTCTTTTAGCCCAGGTTTCCCTACTTCTTTTATAAACTTCTACAGGTAGCCCATCTGGGCTGCTGCCTTTGCTGCAGGGGACTCATCTATAGCTTTTAGTGCTTCTTGCAATGAGATTTTTCTAGTTCTTCCTTTTGCTAATTACTGAGTTTTGGGATATTGATCTCTGATCTCTGCAAGGTAGTAATCTAGCCAATACTGAAATGCCAGTTTTTTTTGTTTGTTTTTTTTTTAATCTAGAGAATTTTATAAAATTCCTTAACTATATCTACAATGCTCTCTGGATCCATACACAATTCCCTTCCTTTCCCTCTTATTGCAAAAACATTAGCATTTTGCTCTGTATTTTTATGAATATTTAAGAGATACTGGGGATCACTTATGATGCTGAAATATGCATATATTAGGTGTATTTCAGGTTCAGATTGCAGAGCAGCAATTAGTTGTGCCACAATTTGTGAGTTCTCCCTTTTCAGGCCAGATCTAAAAAAATGGGTGTGGCATGGGGGGAAGGCGAAGGGCCAGTAGGCTCATCTTATTTACCTGTTTCTATGCCTGTTTCAGGCTAGGAAGCTGTCTTACATTTAGAACTGGCAGAGGAACCACCTCTACATAAATTTAATGGAACCACCGCCAGCTTAGGGGTTCATTAAGACTGGCAACTAAAAAAACAGTTTTAATAAATATGCCCACTGTATTTACATGGACAACCCCCTTCCCAATAGCTTTTAGTTTTAGTAAAAAGCTCAGAGTATTGTTTTATTTCCAGGAGATAATTGTCATAATTTTTAGATTTCAACTGCCAATCCTCCCTTGCCTCCTCCATTCATTGGGAAATCAACCGACGTTCTGCTTTTACAACAGCATCATATCTCACCATCCACTACAGCTTTGAATGTGAGACTACCATCATTGTTTACACAATCATCTTATCTATCACATACATAAATTGGATTTGCAACTATTTAGCATATGATTAGTTATGCAGATTCTTGTCATGTAACTGGATTCTTATTGTTTTTCTCCTGGTAGTGGAACGATCTTTTTCTTCTTGTATACTACAAATTACAACCTGGTCTCACATTCCCTAATAGCTCAGTCTGTTATTAGATTGGTTTCCAAGAAAAAGGTCAATGGTTCGAATCGAGGAGCAGCCATGAAGATTGCCCAAGAAAAGAGAAACAGCATCATCCAGCTCATCAATAGCGGTATCTCGCCCAAGAAAATTGCCAAACTGCATTATGTGAGTGCCAGGACAGTCAGAACAATATGAAATGAAGTCCATCCATCCATTTTAAAGCTAAGAGGTAGACGTCCAGACAAAATATCGGAGTCAACAAGTAGGCTAATCACAAGGTCTTTCAGTACTGGTGCGATAAACACGTCAGTGGAGGTGGCTTGTATGCTTTGTAATAGTAAGAACACGTCCATGCAAGCACCGTGCAATGCACATTATACAAGTTTGGAACGGTGGCCCCAAAAAATGGGTGAAGAAGTTTCAACTTCAATATCGTCATAAGAAGCGTTGGCTCGAGTTTGCCAAAAAGTAAGAATAGTGCACAGTAGAAGATTGTAAGCGGGTGATTTGGAGAGATGAGAATAAAATCAATAGACTGGGCTCCTATGGGTGCAAATGGATCTGAAAGAAAGAAGGGAAAAGGGGGGCTAACAGATGGTGAAATTAAAGCAACTGTCAAGTCCGGTGGAGGAAGACTTATGCAATGGGGTTGTTTCCCAGCAAAAAGGCTTTGAGAACTTGACCAGGATCCATGGTGGTCTCAGTGCTGAGCTATATGTGGGTATCATACAAGACAAGTTACTGTACTTTGTACACTCGAATACTATGGGTATGAAAAGGACAACATAGTGTTCCAGCAGGACAACAACCCTAAGCATACTTCGAGATTGGCGTCAAAATGGTTCAATGACAATGAAATAGATGTGCTGGTTTGGCTCCCACAGTGCCCAGACCTCCACCCAATCTAACACTTGTAGGTAGAGTTGAAGAAAAAGCTGTATTTATACCCAAGTGAGTCGACCAGTATGCACCAACATTAAGAACATGTCCAAGAGACCTGGGAACAGATTTTGGTTGTGACATGCTTGAATCTGATCAAGAGCATGTCCAAAAGGATTCAAGCAGTGTTTAAAACCAAATGTAGATTTACAAAATACTAACAAGATAAAAATTTGAATTTAGAATTTTAGGAGCAAAGCAGTAACGTTGCAGTTACTGTACATGACAAGAATCTGCATAACTAATCATATGCTAAATAGTTTCAAGTCCAATTATGTATAAGATAACCCAGGTGATTGTCTATAAAATCATGGTAGTCTCATGTTCGAAGCTGTAGTGGATGGTGAGATATGGAGCCATAAAGTCAAAAGTTCAAAACATTGTTACCCTTTTGCTCGTTAGAGTAGTTAATTAGAGTTGAGCGAACACCTGGATGTTCGGGTTCGAGAAGTTCGGCCGAACATCCCGGAAATGTTCGGGTTCGGGATCCGAACCCGATCCGAACTTCGTCCCGAACCCGAACCCCATTGAAGTCAATGGGGACCCGAACTTTTCGGCACTAAAAAGGCTGTAAAACAGCCCAGGAAAGAGCTAGAGGGCTGCAAAAGGCAGCAACATGTAGGTAAATCCCCTGCAAACAAATGTGGATAGGGAAATGAATTAAAATAAAAATTAAATAAATAAAAATTAACCAAAATCAATTGGAGAGAGGTTCCATAGCAGAGAATCTGGCTTCCCGTCACCCACCACTGGAACAGTCCATTCTCAGATATTTAGGCCCCGGCACCCAGGCAGAGGAGAGAGGTCCCGTAACAGAGAATCTGTCTTCATGTCAGCAGAGAATTAGTCTGCATGTCATAGCAGAAAATGAGGCTTCACGTCAGCCACCACTGCAACAGTCCATTGGCATATATTTAGGCCCAGCACCCAGGCAGAGGAGGGAGGTCCCGTAACAGAGAATCTGTCTTCATGTCAGCAGAGAATTAGTCTGCATGTCATAGCAGAGAATGAGGCTTCACGTCAGCCACCACTGCAACAGTCCATTGGCATATATTTAGGCCCAGCACACACACAGGCAGAGGAGAGAGGTCCCGTAACAGAGAATCTGGCTTCATGTCAGCAGAGAATCAGTCTGCATGTCATAGCAGAGAATGAGGCTTCACGTCAGCCACCACTGCAACAGTCCATTGGCATATATTTAGGCCCAGCACACACACAGGCAGAGGAGAGAGGTCCCGTAACAGAGGATCTGGCTTCATGTCAGCAGAGAATCAGTCTGCATGTCATAGCAGAGAATCAGGCTTCACGTCAGCCACCACTGCAACAGTCCATTGTCATAAATTTAGGCCCAGCACCCAGGCAGAGGAGAGAGGTCCCGTAACAGACAATCTGGCTTCATGTCAGCAGAGAATTAGTCTGCATGTCATAGCAGAGAATCAGGCTTCACGTCAGCCACCACTGCAACAGTCCATTGGCATATATTTAGGCCTAGCACACAGGCAGAGGAGAGAGGTCCCGTAACAGACAATCTGGCTTCATGTCAGCAGAGAATCAGTCTGCATGTCATAGCAGAGAATGAGGCTTCACGTCACCCACCACTGCAACAGTCCATTGGCATATATTTAGGCCTAGCACACAGGCAGAGCAGAGAGGTCCCGTAACAGACAATCTGGCTTCATGACAGCAGAGAATCAGTCTGCATGTCATAGCAGAGAATGAGGCTTCACGTCACCCACCACTGCAACAGTCCATTGGCATATATTTAGGCCCAGCACCCAGGCAGAGGAGGGAGGTCCCGTAACAGAGAATCTGTCTTCATGTCAGCAGAGAATTAGTCTTCATGTCATAGCAGAGAATGAGGCTTCACATCAGCCACCACTGCAACAGTCCATTGGCATATATTTAGGCCCAGCACACACACAGGCAGAGGAGAGAGGTCCCGTAACAGACAATCTGGCTTCATGTCAGCAGAGAATTAGTCTGCATGTCATAGCAGAGAATGAGGCTTCACGTCAGCCACCACTGCAACAGTCCATTGGCATATATTTAGGCCCAGCACACACACAGGCAGAGGAGAGAGGTCCCGTAACAGAGAATCTGTCTTCATGTCAGCAGAGAATTAGTCTGCATGTCATAGCAGAGAATCAGGCTTCACGTCACCCACCACTGCAACAGTCCATTGGCATATATTTAGGCCCAGCACCCAGGCAGAGGAGGGAGGTCCCGTAACAGAGAATCTGTCTTCATGTCAGCAGAGAATTAGTCTGCATGTCATAGCAGAGAATGAGGCTTCACGTCAGCCACCACTGCAACAGTCCATTGGCATATATTTAGGCCCAGCACACACACAGGCAGAGGAGAGAGGTCCCGTAACAGAGAATCTGTCTTCATGTCAGCAGAGAATTAGTCTGCATGTCATAGCAGAGAATGAGGCTTCACGTCAGCCACCACTGCAACAGTCCATTGGCATATATTTAGGCCCAGCACACACACAGGCAGAGGAGAGAGGTCCCGTAACAGACAATCTGGCTTCATGTCAGCAGAGAATTAGTCTGCATGTCATAGCAGAGAATGAGGCTTCACGTCACCCACCACTGCAACAGTCCATTGGCATATATTTAGGCCCAGCACCCAGGCAGAGGAGGGAGGTCCCGTAACAGAGAATCTGTCTTCATGTCAGCAGAGAATTAGTCTGCATGTCATAGCAGAGAATGAGGCTTCACGTCAGCCACCACTGCAACAGTCCATTGGCATATATTTAGGCCCAGCACACACACAGGCAGAGGAGAGAGGTCCCGTAACAGAGAATCTGGCTTCATGTCAGCAGAGAATCAGTCTGCATGTCATAGCAGAGAATCAGGCTTCACGTCAGCCACCACTGCAACAGTCCATTGTCATAAATTTAGGCCCAGCACCCAGGCAGAGGAGAGAGGTCCCGTAACAGAGAATCTGGCTTCATGTCAGCAGAGAATCAGTCTTCATATCATAGCAGAGAATCAGGCTTCACGTCACCCACCACTGTAAGAGTCAATTTTCATAAATTTAGGCCCAGAACCCAGGCAGAGGAGAAAGGTCCCGTAACAGACAATCTGGCTTCATGTCAGCAGAGAATCAGTCTTCATATCATAGCAGAGAATCAGGCTTCACGTCACCCACCACTGTAAGAGTCAATTTTCATAAATTTAGGCCCAGAACCCAGGCAGAGGAGAAAGGTCCCGTAACAGACAATCTGGCTTCATGTCAGCAGAGAATCAGTCTTCATATCATAGCAGAGAATCAGGCTTCACGTCACCCACCACTGTAAGAGTCAATTTTCATAAATTTAGGCCCAGAACCCAGGCAGAGGAGAAAGGTCCCGTAACAGACAATCTGGCTTCATGTCAGCAGAGAATCAGTCTTCATATCATAGCAGAGAATCAGGCTTCACGTCACCCACCACTGTAAGAGTCAATTTTCATAAATTTAGGCCCAGAACCCAGGCAGAGGAGAAAGGTCCCGTAACAGACAATCTGGCTTCATGTCAGCAGAGAATCAGTCTTCATATCATAGCAGAGAATCAGGCTTCACGTCACCCACCACTGTAAGAGTCAATTTTCATAAATTTAGGCCCAGAACCCAGGCAGAGGAGAAAGGTCCCGTAACAGACAATCTGGCTTCATGTCAGCAGAGAATCAGTCTTCATATCATAGCAGAGAATCAGGCTTCACGTCACCCACCACTGCAACAGTCCATTGGCATATATTTAGGCCTAGCACACAGGCAGAGCAGAGAGGTCCCGTAACAGACAATCTGGCTTCATGACAGCAGAGAATCAGTCTGCATGTCATAGCAGAGAATCAGGCTTCACGTCAGCCACCACTGCAACAGTCCATTGTCATAAATTTAGGCCCAGCACCCAGGCAGAGGAGAGAGGTCCCGTAACAGACAATCTGGCTTCATGTCAGCAGAGAATTAGTCTGCATGTCATAGCAGAGAATCAGGCTTCATGTCAGCCACCACTGCAACAGTCCATTGGCATATATTTAGGCCTAGCACACAGGCAGAGGAGAGGTTCATTCAACTTTGGGTAGCATCGCAATATAATGGTAAAATGAAAATAAAAATAGGATTGAATGAGGAAGTGCCCTGGAGTCCAATAATATATGGTTATGGGGAGGTAGTTAATGTCTAATCTGGACAAGGGACGGACAGGTCCTGTGGGATCCATGCCTGGTTCATTTTTATGAACGTCAGCTTGTCCACATTGGCTGTAGACAGGCGGCTGCGTTTGTCTGTAATGACGCCCCCTGCCGTGCTGAATACACGTTCAGACAAAACGCTGGCTGCCGGGCAGGCCAGCACCTCCAAGGCATAAAAGGCTAGCTCTGGCCACGTGGACAATTTAGAGACCCAGAAGTTGAATGGGGCCGAACCATCAGTCAGTACGTGGAGGGGTGTGCACACGTACTGTTCCACCATGTTAGTGAAATGTTGCCTCCTGCTAACACGTTGCGTATCAGGTGGTGGTGCAGTTAGCTGTGGCGTGTTGACAAAAGTTTTCCACATCTCTGCCATGCTAACCCTGCCCTCAGAGGAGCTGGCCGTGACACAGCTGCCTTGGCGACCTCTTGCTCCTCCTCTGCCTTGGCCTTGGGCTTCCACTTGTTCCCCTGTGACATTTGGGAATGCTCTCAGTAGCGCGTCTACCAACGTGCGCTTGTACTCGCGCATCTTCCTATCACGCTCCAGTGCAGGAAGTAAGGTGGGCACATTGTCTTTGTAGCGTGGATCCAGCAGGGTGGCAACCCAGTAGTCCGCACAGGTTAAAATGTGGGCAACACTGCTGTCGTTGCGCAGGCACTGCAGCATGTAGTCGCTCATGTGTGCCAGGCTGCCCAGGGATAAGGACAAGCTGTCCTCTGTGGGAGGCGTATCGTCATCGTCCTGCCTTTCCCCCCAGCCACGCACCAGTGATGGACCCGAGCTGCGTTGGGTGCCACCCCGCTGTGACCATGCTTCATCCTCATCCTCCTCCACCTCCTCCTCATCCTCGTCCTCCTCGTCCTCCAGTAGTGGGCCCTGGCTGGCCACATTTGTACCTGGCCTCTGCTGTTGCCAAAAACCTCCCTCTGAGTCACTTCGAAGAGACTGGCCTGAAAGTGCTAAAAATGACCCCTCTTCCTCCTCCTCCTCCTCCTCCTCCTGGGCCACCTCCTCTTCCATCATCGCCCTAAGTGTTTTCTCAAGGAGACATAGAAGTGGTATTGTAACGCTGATAACGGTGTCATCGCCACTGGCCATGTTGGTGGAGTACTCGAAACAGCGCAACAGGGCACACAGGTCTCGCATGGAGGCCCAGTCATTGGTGGTGAAGTGGTGCTGTTCTGTAGTGCGACTGACCCGTGCGTGCTGCAGCTGAAACTCCACTATGGCCTGCTGCTGCTCGCACAGTCTGTCCAGCATGTGCAAGGTGGAGTTCCACCTGGTGGGCACGTCGCATATGAGGCGGTGAGCGGGAAGGCCGAAGTTACGCTGTAGCGCAGACAGGCGAGCAGCAGCAGGATGTGAACGCCGGAAGCGCGAACAGACGGCCCGCACTTTATGCAGCAGCTCTGACATGTCGGGGTAGTTGTGAATGAACTTCTGCACCACCAAATTCAGCACATGCGCCAAGCAAGGGATGTGCGTCAAATTGGCTAGTCCCAGAGCTGCAACGAGATTTCGCCCATTATCACACACCACCAGGCCGGGCTTGAGGCTCACCGGCAGCAACCACTCGTCGGTCTGTTGTTCTATACCCCGCCACAACTCCTGTGCGGTGTGGGGCCTGTCCCCCAAACATATGAGTTTCAGAATGGCCTGCTGACGTTTACCCCGGGCTGTGCTGAAGTTGGTAGGGAAGGTGTGTGGCTGACTGGATGAGCAGGTGGAAGAAGAGGAGGAGGAAGCCGAGAAGGAGGAGGTGGCAACAGGAGGCAAAGAATGTTGCCCTGCGATCCTTGGCGGCGGAAGGACGTGCGCCAAACAGCTCTCCGCCTGGGGCCCAGCTGCCACTACATTTACCCAGTGTGCAGTTAGGGAGATATAGCGTCCCTGGCCGTGCTTACTGGTCCACGTATCTGTGGTTAGGTGGACCTTGCCACAGATGGCGTTGCGCAGTGCACACTTGATTTTATCGGATACTTGGTTGTGCAGGGAAGGCACGGCTCTCTTGGAGAAGTAGTGCCGGCTGGGAACAACATACTGTGGGACAGCAAGCGACATGAGCTGTTTGAAGCTGTCTGTGTCCACCAGCCTAAATGACAGCATTTCATAGGCCAGTAGTTTAGAAATGCTGGCATTCAGGGCCAGGGATCGAGGGTGGCTAGGTGGGAATTTACGCTTTCTATCAAATGTTTGTGAGATGGAGAGCTGAACGCTGGCGTGTGACATGGTTGAGACGCTTGGTGACGGAGGTGGTGGTGGTGGTGTTGGTGGTACATCCCCTGTTTCAGCTGGGCGGCAGGTGCCAACGTTCCTCCAGAGGCGGAGGAAGAGGCCGAGGCGGCAGCAGCAGAATAGGCCGAGGCGGCAGCAGCAGAAGAGGTAGCAGGGGGAGCCTGAGTGACTTCCTTGGTTTTAAGGTGTTTACTCCACTGCAGTTCATGCTTTGCATGCAGGTGCCTGGTCATGCAGGTTGTGCTCAGGTTCAGAACGTTAATGCCTCGCTTCAGGCTCTGATGGCACAGCGTGCAAACCACTCGGGTCTTGTCGTCAGCACATTGTTTGAAGAAGTGCCATGCCAGGGAACTCCTTGAAGCTGCCTTTGGGGTGCTCGGTCCCAGATGGCGGCGGTCAGTAGCAGGCGGAGTCTCTTGGCGGCGGGTGTTCTGCTTTTGCCCACTGCTCCCTCTTTTGCTACGCTGTTGGCTCGGTCTCACCACTGCCTCTTCCTCCGAACTGTGAAAGTCAGTGGCACGACCTTCATTCCATGTGGGGTCTAGGACCTCATCGTCCCCTGCATCGTCTTCCACCCAGTCTTGATCCCTGACCTCCTGTTCAGTCTGCACACTGCAGAAAGACGCAGCAGTTGGCACCTGTGTTTCGTCATCAGAGACATGCTGAGGTGGTATTCCCATGTCCTCATCATCAGGAAACATAAGTGGTTGTGCGTCAGTGCATTCTATGTCTTTCACCGCTGGGGAAGGGCTGGGTGGATGCCCTTGGGAAACCCTGCCAGCAGAGTCTTCAAACAGCATAAGAGACTGCTGCATAACTTGAGGCTCAGACAGTTTCCCTGGTATGCATGGGGGTGATGTGACAGATTGATGGGGTTGGTTTTCAGGTGCCATCTGTGCGCTTTCTGCAGAAGACTGGGTGGGAGATAATGTGAACGTGCTGGATCCACTGTCGGCCACCCAATTGACTAATGCCTGTACCTGCTCAGGCCTTACCATCCTTAGAACGGCATTGGGCCCCACCATATATCGCTGTAAATTCTGGCGGCTACTGGGACCTGAGGTAGTTGGTACACTAGGACGTGTGGATGTGGCAGAACGGCCACGTCCTCTCCCAGCACCAGAGGGTCCACTAACACCACCACGACCATGTCCACGTCCGCGTCCCTTACTAGATGTTTTTCTCATTGTTATGGTTCACCACAACAACAAATATATTATTTGGCCCAATGTATTGTATTCAAATTCAGCGGGATATAAATTTGAGGCCTAGTATTTAGGCGCTGGGTGACCGGTATGGATTTAGTGACAGAATTAGACTTGGAAATGCACAGAAGCGTGTGTGTGAAGTTATTCTGAATGACCCTATGTGCACCTTCAATATGATCTACCCTTTTAGGGATAGATTTCAAATAGCTCTGATATAGCAGAAACGACTAAATTATGAAATTGCTAAATTGGGAATTGTATTTCAACCCAGAACAAAAAATGTGCTTTGACGGACACTAAATAACTTTCCCAGCCACAACAGGACAGCGGTAACGAGAGATTTAGCGGGATATAAATTTGAGGCCTAGTATTTAGGCGCTGGGTGACAGGTATGGGTTTAGTGACAGAATTAGATTTGGAAATGCACAGTAGCGGGTGTGTGAAGTTATTCTGAATGACCCTATGTGCACCTTGAATATTATATACCCTTTTAGGGATAGATTTCAAATAGCTCTGATATAGCAGAAACCACTAAATTATGAAATTGCTAAATTGGGAATTGTATTTCAACCCAGAACAAGAAATGTGCTTGAACGGACACTAAATAACTCGCCCAGCTACAGCACTAAGGACAGATTTAGCGGGATATAAATTTGAGGCCTAGTATTTAGGCGCTGCGTGACAGGTATGGGTTTAGTGCCAGAATTAGACTTGGAAATACACAGTAGCGGGTGTGTGTGAAGTTATTCTGAATGACCCAATGTGCACCTTGAATATTATATACCCTTTTAGGGATAGATTTCAAATAGCTCTGATATAGCAGAAACCACTAAATTATGAAATTGCTAAATTGGGAATTGTATTTCAACCCAGAACAAGAAATGTGCTTAAACGGACACTAAATAACTCGCCCAGCTACAGCACTAAGGACAGATTTAGCGGGATATAAATTTGAGGCCTAGTATTTAGGCGCTGGGTGACAGGTATGGGTTTAGTGCCAGAATTAGACTTGGAAATACACAGTAGCGGGTGTGTGTGAAGTTATTCTGAATGACCCAATGTGCACCTTGAATATTATATACCCTTTTAGGGATAGATTTCAAATAGCTCTGATATAGCAGAAACCACTAAATTATGAAATTGCTAAATTGGGAATTGTATTTCAACCCAGAACAAGAAATGTGCTTGAACGGACACTAAATAACTCGCCCAGCTACAGCACTAAGGACAGATTTAGCGGGATATAAATTTGAGGCCTAGTATTTAGGCGCTGGGTGACAGGTATGGGTTTAGTGCCAGAATTAGACTTGGAAATACACAGTAGCGGGTGTGTGTGAAGTTATTCTGAATGACCCAATGTGCACCTTGAATATTATATACCCTTTTAGGGATAGATTTCAAATAGCTCTGATATAGCAGAAACCACTAAATTATGAAATTGCTAAATTGGGAATTGTATTTCAACCCAGAACAAGAAATGTGCTTGAACGGACACTAAATAACTCGCCCAGCTACAGCACTAAGGACAGATTTAGCGGGATATAAATTTGAGGCCTAGTATTTAGGCGCTGGGTGACAGGTATGGGTTTAGTGCCAGAATTAGACTTGGAAATACACAGTAGCGGGTGTGTGTGAAGTTATTCTGAATGACCCAATGTGCACCTTGAATATTATATACCCTTTTAGGGATAGATTTCAAATAGCTCTGATATAGCAGAAACCACTAAATTATGAAATTGCTAAATTGGGAATTGTATTTCAACCCAGAACAAGAAATGTGCTTGAACGGACACTAAATAACTCGCCCAGCTACAGCACTAGGGACAGATTTAGCGGGATATAAATTTGAGGCCTAGTATTTAGGCGCTGGGTGACAGGTATGGGTTTAGTGCCAGAATTAGACTTGGAAATACACAGTAGCGGGTGTGTGTGAAGTTATTCTGAATGACCCAATGTGCACCTTGAATATTATATACCCTTTTAGGGATAGATTTCAAATAGCTCTGATATAGCAGAAACCACTAAATTATGAAATTGCTAAATTGGGAATTGTATTTCAACCCAGAACAAGAAATGTGCTTGAACGGACACTAAATAACTCGCCCAGCTACAGCACTAGGGACAGATTTAGCTGGATATAAATTTGAGGCCTAGTATTTAGGCGCTGCGTGACAGGTATGGGTTTAGTGACAGAATTAGACTTGGAAATACACAGTAGCGGGTGTGTGTGAAGTTATTCTGAATGACCCAATGTGCACCTTGAATATTATATACCCTTTTAGGGATAGATTTCAAATAGCTCTGATATAGCAGAAACCACTAAATTATGAAATTGCTAAATTGGGAATTGTATTTCAACCCAGAACAAGAAATGTGCTTGAACGGACACTAAATAACTCGCCCAGCTACAGCACTAGGGACAGATTTAGCTGGATATAAATTTGAGGCCTAGTATTTAGGCGCTGGGTGACCGGTATGGATTTAGTGACAGAATTAGACTGGGATATGGCCAAAAAATAAACAGACTATTGCTGGTTAAATGCACTTGGTGTGACAGCTTCACCCTGATGTAGGCTTTAGCCAAAAAACAACCACACCATTGAGGGTTAAATGCACTTGGTGACAGGCGCAGCTTGCCCCTGATTTAGTATATGGCCAAAAAATGAACAGACTATTGCTGGTTAAATGCACTTGGTGTGACAGCTTCACCCTGATGTAGGCTTTAGCCAAAAAACAACCACACCATTGAGGGTTAAATGCACTTGGTGACAGGCGCAGCTTGCCCCTGATTTTGTATATGGCCAAAAAATGAACAGACTATTGCTGGTTAAATGCACTTGGTGTGACAGCTTCACCCTGATGTAGGCTTTAGCCAAAAAACAACCACACCATTGAGGGTTAAATGCACTTGGTCGCAGCTTGTGCTGGCGCACCACAAGACACAAAATGGCCGCCGATCACCCCAGAAAAATGTGACTGACAAACGGTCTGTGCAGCCTAAAAACAGTGAGCAATTGAGGATCAGCAGCTCAATGATCCACAGCTGCAGATCGATCAGTTAATCAAGTCCTTTGGAGGAGTTAATCTGCCTAATCTCGCCCTACTGTCGCAGCCGCAACCTCTCCCTACGCTAATCAGAGCAGAGTGACGGGCGGCGCTATGTGACTCCAGCTTAAATAGAGGCTGGGTCACATGGTGCTCTGGCCAATCACAGCCATGCCAATAGTAGGCATGGCTGTGATGGCCTCTTGGGGCAAGTAGTATGACGCTTGTTGATTGGCTGCTTTGCAGCCTTTCAAAAAGCGCCAAGAAAGCGTCACAAAAGCGCGAAGAAAGCGACGAACACCGAACCCGAACCCGGACTTTTACGAAAATGTCCGGGTTCGGGTCCGTGTCACGGACACCCCAAAATTCGGTACGAACCCGAACTATACAGTTCGAGTTCGCTCATCCCTATAGTTAATTCTCCTTTTTTTAAATCCTATTCTTATCTGTATAATCTGTTTATTTAAGAGACCCCTTATATAAGCTTTAGATGCATCCCAGACCACGTATACTCCCGCTGAACCACTATTTAAATAAAAAAAAATAGCTCCATGTCCTTTCCCAAGGTCACATTGTGATCCAACAGGTTTAGCCATACAGTATTCACTGTATATCGTTTAAAATTACCTCCTGTTAGGCTTCACTTCTACTGTTACTAGAACCAGTGTGTGGTCTGAGAATCATCTAGTGTAAAAAACTGTCACTCTTCTCTGTGCTATAAACTGATTTCCAAACAACATGTCCGTCCTAGAAAAAAACATCATGTGATTTACTATAAGATTAATACATTTTGAGTGATGGAATATGTACTCGTCATTAGTGATGAGTGAATCAAAGTCTACAAAGTGGACTTCAATTCGTAATTTCAGGGAAAATTTTGTGCAAGATCTTCAGTCAAGATGATGGTGGCTCGCTCGTTGTGATCAACTGGATAAGGTAAGTATGATTTTTATTTTATTTTTTTACCACCATTCAGTGAAACAAATAGATTTTTCCTGAATGGCAGTAAAAACAACAACAACAAAAAAATACTTACCTCATCCAGTTGATCACCACGAGCCAGCCAGCACCATTTCGATTGAAGATCTTGCACAAAATTCCATGCATGGTGATGTATGATGTCACCATGCTGGCTTACATGATGCTGCGTGAGATTTTGCGCCACATCTTCAATCAAGATGGCAGCAGCTGGCTTGTGGCAATCAAATGGATAAGGTAAATATTATTATTTTTTGTTTATTTTACACTCTGTGAATATGGCATCTAAAGGGGTACAATGATGGAGAGCAGCGCAAACTCTATTACCTCTCAAAGCACCCACTGCTTACAAAGAAATGCTCTTTGTGATGAAGTCATTTCTCGCAAAACAATTTTTTTGCAAAATTTGAAGCAGCCAAATCAAATTTCTACAATACTCTGCTCATCAATTTCCACCGTATATATCACACCACCCCATTTCCTTGATCAGATTTTTCTTATAGTGAATTTGACTTGGTCTTACTCTGTTAGTGATTCTATACAACTCTTCATGCATTGGGCAATGGGCAACAATAATCAGCATTTATCCTTATCCTGCAAGAATTCTTGTACGATCAATAAGACTTCTGATGTGTAGGAGAAGGGAATATAAACTCCTGCTACCACACATCTCGTATTCTCTATGCTTGCGTAAAGAGAAACATAGTGTCCACTTTTTAGGATATTATTTCTCAGGGTATGCCTTTATGAATAAGTATAGTGACACTCCTACTATATCTACCCAGTAGATGCATCATATGCGTCTCAGTAGGCATATAACAGCTGGGAGATACTTCCAAATTATTCGTAACACTGCAAAATTTTTGCATCCTATCCCCCATCCCTCTAACATTCCATGTAAAAACTGTAGTTCCCATATTTTTGTAAGTCATACAAAAGGGTATTGAGAACTACTGGAAAAGGGAAGAAGAGAGTGAGACAAACAAACAAAAAAATATTATTCCTGCTTTCCCCTGCCCTGCCCCCCCTTTCCCTAAACCCCACTTAGTTTACTGATTCAATCTAAATAAGATCATATACACCAAAAATCTCCAAGTGGACTATGCCCCTCTCCTACACCCCTTATAATGACATATATTTTCTATCTACCTGGCAAAGTGTCTCACTACACCATTTAACCCCAAGTTTCCTACCCTTATAGTCCCTCAGATTCAAGCCATTTATTGGTGTCCTGCGGTGAGGAAAAAAATAGAAAACAAGTCTTATAGACCACTCTTAATTTGACTAGGTATAGAAGAGAATAGTTGATTTTTGCTCAGTGTACCTTTTTTTATTTAACATCCAGACTCCTCTCTTTCCTTTTGCATTGCAATTGAGTAGTCCGGATAGAGTGACACTTTAGATCTGTTAATCTCCAATGTGTCCATAGATCTTATCTTGCGCATAATCATATCTCTCTCTTTAACCACTTCAGCCCCGCTAGGTGAAACCCCCTTCATGACCAGGCCACTTTTTACACTTCGGCATTACACTCCTTTCACCGTTTATCGCTCGGTCATGCAACTTACCACCTAAATGAATTTTACCTCCTTTTCTTCTCACTAATAGAGCTTTCATTTGGTGGTATTTTATTGCTGCTGACATTTTTACTTTTTTTGTTATTAATCAAAATGTAACGATTTTTTTGCAAAAAAAATGACATTTTTCACTTTCAGCTGTGAAATTTTGCAAAAAAAACGACATCCATATATAAATTTTTCGCTAAATTTATAGTTCTACATGTCTTTGATAAAAAAAAAAATGTTTGGGCAAAAAAAAAATGGTTTGGGTAAAAGTTATAGCATTTACAAACTATGGTACAAAAATGTAAATTTCCGCTTTTTGAAACGGCTTTGATTTTCTGAGCACCTGTCATGTTTCCTGAGGTTCTACAATGCCCAGACAGTAGAAAACCCCCACAAATGACCCCATTTCGGAAAGTAGACACCCTAAGGTATTCGCTGACGGGCATAGTGAGTTCATAGAACTTTTTATTTTTTGTCACAAGTTAGCGGAAAATGATGATGATTTTATTTTTATTTTTTTCTTACAAAGTCTCATATTGCACTAACTTGCGCCAAAAAATAAAAAATTCTAGGAACTCACCATGCCCCTCACAGAATACCTTGGGGTGTCTTCTTTCCAAAATGGGGTCACTTGTCGGGTAGTTATACTGCCCTGGCAATTTAGGGGCCCAAATGTGTGAGAAGAACTTTGCAATCAAAATGTGTAAGAAATGACCGGTGAAATCCGAAAGGTGCACTTTGGAATATGTGCCCCTTTGCCCACCTTGGCAGCAAAAAAGTGTGACATATCTGGTATCGCCGTACTCAGGAGAAGTTGGGGAATGTGTTTTGGGGTGTCATTTTACATATACCCATGCTGGGTGAGAGAAATATCTTGGCAAAAGACAACTTTTCCCATTTTTTTATACAAAGTTGGCATTTGACCAAGATATTTTTCTCACCCAGCATGGGTATATGTAAAATGACACCCCAAAACACATTCCCCAACTTCTCCTGAGTACGGCGATACCAGATATGTCACACTTTTTTGCTGCCAAGGTGGGCAAAGGGGCACATATTCCAAAGTGCACCTTTCGGATTTTGCAGGCCATTTTTTACACATTTTGATTGCAAAGTTCTTCTCACACATATGGGCCCCTAAATTGCCAGGGCAGTATAACTACGCCACAAGTGACCCCATTTTGGAAAGAAGACACCCCAAGGTATTCCGTGAGGGGCACTGCGAGTTCCTAGAATTTTTTATTTTTTGTCACAAGTTAGCGGAAAATGATGATTTTTTTTTTCTCTTTTTTCCTTACAAAGTCTCATATTCCACTAACGTGCGACAAAAAATAAAAAATTCTAGGAACTCGCCATGCCCCTCACGGAATACCTTGGGGTGTCTTCTTTCCAAAATGGGGTCACTTGTGGTGTAGTTATACTGCCCTGGCAATTTAGGGGCCCATATGTGTGAGAAGTACTTTGCAATCAAAATCTGTAAAAAATGACCGGTGAAATCCGAAAGGTGCACTTTGGAATATGCGCCCCTTTGCCCACCTTGGCATCAAAAAAGTGTCACACATCTGGTATCGCCGTACTCAGGAGAAGTTGGGGAATGTGTTTTGGGGTGTCATTTTACATATACCCATGCTGGGTGAGAGAAATATCTTGGCAAACGACAACTTTTCCCATTTTTTTATACAAAGTTGGCATTTGACCAAGATATTTTTCTCACCCAGCATGGGTATATGTAAAATGACACCCCAAAACACATTCCCCAACTTCTCCTGAGTACGGCGATACCAGATATGTCACACTTTTTTGCTGCCAAGGTGGGCAAAGGGGCACATATTCCAAAGTGCACCTTTCGGATTTTGCAGGCCATTTTTTACACATTTTGATTGCAAAGTTCTTCTCACACATATGGGCCCCTAAATTGCCAGGGCAGTATAACTACGCCACAAGTGACCCCATTTTGGAAAGAAGACACCCCAAGGTATTCCGTGAGGGGCACTGCGAGTTCCTAGAATTTTTTTTTTTTGTCACAAGTTATCGGAAAATGATGATGTTTTTTTTTTTTTTTTTTTTCTTACAAAGTCTCATATTCCACTAACTTGCGACAAAAAATAAAAAAATCTAGGAACTCGCCATGCCCCTCACAGAATACCTTGGGGTGTCTTCTTTCCAAAATGGGGTCACTTGTGGGGTAGTTATACTGCCCTGGCAATTTAGGGGCCCATATGTGTGAGAAGTACTTTGCAATCAAAATGTGTAAAAAATGGCCTGCAAAATCCGAAAGGTGCACTTTGGAATATGTGCCCCTTTGCCCACCTTGGCAGCAAAAAAGTGTGACACATCTGGTATCGCCGTACTCAGGAGAAGTTGGGGAATGTGTTTTGGGGTGTCATTTTACATATACCCATGCTAGGTGAGAGAAATATCTTGGCAAAAGACAACTTTTCCCATTTTTTTATACAAAGTTGGCATTTGACCAAGATATTTATCTCACCCAGCATGGGTATATGTAAAATGACACCGCAAAACACATTCCCCAACTTCTTCTGAGTACGGCGATACCAGTTGTGTCACACTTTTTTGCAGCCTAGATGCGCAAAGGTGCCCAAATTCCTTTTATGAGGGCATTTTTAGACATTTGGATCCCAGACTTCTTCTCACGCTTTAGGGCCCCTAAAAAGCCAGGGCAGTATAAATACCCCACATGTGACCCCACTTTGGAAAGAAGACACCCCAAGGTATCCAATGAGGGGCCTGGCAAGTTCATAGAATTTTTTTTTTTTTCGCATAAGTTAGCGGAAATTGTTTTTTTTTTGTTTTTTCTCACAAAGTCTCACTTTCCGCTAACTTAGGACAAAAATTTAAATCTTTCATGGACTCAATATGCCCCTCAGCAAATACCTTGGGGTGTCTTCTTTCCAAAATGGGGTCAGTTGTGGGGTGTTTGTACTGCCCTGGCATTTGAGGGTCTCCGCAATCATTACATGTATGGCCAGCATTAGGAGTTTCTGCTATTCTCCTTATATTGAGCATACAGGTAATGAGATTTTTTTTTCCGTTCAGCCTCTGGGCTGAAAGAAAAAAATGAACGGCACAGATTTCTTCATTCGCATCGATCAATGTGGATGAAAAAATCTCTGCCAAAAAAAAAAATGGAGGGGAAAGGCGTCTGCCAGGACATAGGAGCTCCGCCCTACATCCATACCCACTTAGCTCGTATGCCCTGGCAAACCAGATTTCTCCATTCGCATCAATCGATGTGGATGAATAAATAATTGCCGGGATTTTTTTTTTTATATAAATATATATATACAAAGTGTTTGCCAAAGCATAGGAACGCCGCCTCCTCCTCAGCTCGTATGCCTCGGCAAACGTATCTGTCACTGCAGAGGAGAAAATCCCGTCTTGCAGCGCCGCATACACCGACTTGCGTGTAATCTGACAGCAGCGCAATGCTTCTGTCAGAATGCACATCGGTGCTGCAGCTGGTCAATCGGTTGGTCCACCTGGAAGGTAAAAAAAGAAGAAAAAAAAAAAAAGAAAAAAACAGGCCACAACGCAATAATTTTATTAACTTTGGAACAGAACATGTAACTTTAACTTTTGGAACTAAACATTAACCTGTTTGCTTACCTGTTTTTTTTTTTTTTTTTTTTTTTTTTTTTTTACCTTTATAGAACAAACCTCTCCTTCCCCATGGGTCAATGTGCAAAGCGCAAATCGCCCAAAGATGTGGCGAAGTGCGTTATGCACTTTGTCCCATGTGAAAGGAGACGTTTGCAGCAGCAGTGAGTGAATGGGCCCTAATAGCCCTGTGTGCCTGTCCTGGTGAGATGATCCCTATGCTAATAGTGTACCTGTGAGTGGTACTTCCGGAAACACTCTCCAAAGCATAGGGCAGGGTGGTCCGGACAGTCAGGACAGAAATAGCGGGTGTCACGCCTTATTCCACTCCTGCTACAGACATCTTTTTCGGGGTGACTGTTGGGTTGAGGTACCAGGAACATTGGGGAAATGTCGCTCGTGTAGACGGCTAACTACACTGGTGGTTGGGGCCACGGAACCTCCTGGATACAGGAGGTTCTCGATGATCTCTTCCTGAAATTTGAGGAAGGATCCAGTTCTCCCAGCCTTACTGTAGAGAACAAAACTATTGTACAGAGCCAATTGAAATAAATATACAGACACCTTCTTATACCAGCGTCTGGTGCGTCGGGAAACTAAATACGGAGACAACATCTGGTCATTGAAGTCGACCCCTCCCATGTGGAGGTTATAGTCGTGGACTGAGAGGGGCTTTTCAATGACACGGGTTGCTCGCTCAATTTGTATTGTCGTGTCTGCGTGAATGGAGGAGAGCATGTAAACGTCACGCTTGTCTCTCCATTTCACCGCGAGCAGTTCTTCGTTACACAGTGCGGCCCTCTGCCCCCTTGCAAGACGGGTGGTAACGAGCCGTTGGGGGAAGCCCGCGCGACTAGTTCGCGCGGTACCACAGGCGCCAATCCGTTCTAGAAACAAATGCCTAAAGAGGGCCACACTTGTGTAAAAATTGTCCACATAAAGATGGTACCCCTTGCCGAATAAGGGTGACACCAAGTCCCAAACTGTCTTCCCACTGCTCCCCAGGTAGTCAGGGCAACCGACCGGCTCCAGGGTCTGATCTTTTCCCTCATAGACCCGAAATTTGTGGGTATAGCCTGTGGCCCTTTCACAGAGCTTATACAATTTGACCCCATACCGGGCGCGCTTGCTTGGGATGTATTGTTTGAAGCCAAGGCGCCCGGTAAAATGTATCAGGGACTCGTCTATGCAGATGTTTTGCTTTGGGGTATAAATATCTGCAAATTTCTGGTTGAAATGGTCTATGAGGGGCCGAATTTTGTGGAGCCGGTCAAAAGCAGGGTGGCCCCTGGGACGGGAGGCGGTGTTGTCACTAAAGTGCAGGAACCGCAGGATGGCCTCAAAACGTGCCCTGGACATGACAGCAGAGAACATGGGCATGTGATGAATCGGGTTCGTGGACCAATATGACCGCAATTCATGCTTTTTTGTCAGGCCCATGTTGAGGAGGAGGCCCAGAAAAGTTTTAAGTTTGGAAACTTGGACTGGCTTCCACCGGAAAGGCTGGGCATAAAAGCTTCCCGGGTTAGCTGTGATAAATTGTGTGGCATACCTGTTTGTTTCGGCCACAACTATGTCTAAAAGCTCCGCAGTCAAGAACAGCTCAAAAAATCCCAGGGCCGAACCGATCTGAGCCGTCTCAACCCGAACTCCAGACTGGGCAGTGAAAGGGAAAACTACAGGTGCGGCTGAAGTTGGGGACTGCCAATCAGGGTTTGCCAGCACCTCTGGGATTCTAGGGGCTCTACGGGCACGTCTTTGCGGTGGCTGCGACGGGGTCACTACTGCACGTGCCACCGTACCAGCTTCAACTGCCCTTCTGGTGCTCGCTACTTCACCAGGTTGTACGGCAGTGCTGGTACTAGGTCCAGGGAGGGCTGGGCTGCTGGTGTATGCCTCACCACGTAATCCGACAGCACCAGCCCCACTCTGCTGCTCTTGAAGCGGATCCTGCGCAACCTGCGGTCTAGCGACACGGGGCCGGGTACGCCTGGTGGTATCAGGGACCTCAGCCTCCTCATCCGAACTTTGGGTCAGAGAGCCACTGCTTTCTACAGGTTCGTTTTCTGACCCGCTGGATTCATCAGATGAGGGTTCCCACTCCTCATCCGACTGGGTCAGAAGCCTGTAGGCCTCTTCAGAGGAATACCCCCTGTTAGACATGTGGGCAACTAAATTTAGGGGTATTCCCTGAGACTACCCAAGAAAAAAAAAGCAAGCCTGTCTTACAAAGGGGAGGCTAGCGAAGTACCGGAGGCCGCTGCGGTTGATAAAAAATATCAAAACTGATTTTTTTTATCGCCGCAGTGCGTGTAAAGTGAATGTGCAGTGATCAAAAAAAAATTTTTTTTTTGTCACTGCGGTGGGGCGGGTGTGGGCGAACGCACGTGTGGGCGACCGATCAGGCCTGATCGGGCAAACACTGCGTTTTGGGTGGAGGGCGAACTAAAGTGACACTAATACAATTATAGATCTGACCGTGATCAGTTTTGATCACTTCCAGATACTATAAAAGTACAAATGCTGATTAGCGATACGCTAATCAGCGAATAACGGACTGCGGTGCGGTGGGCTGGGCGCTAACTGATCGCTAACTACCTAACCAAGGGACCTAAACTATACCTAAAACCTAACGGTCAATAACAGTGAAAAAAAAAAGTGACAGTTTGCACTGATCACTTTTTTCTTTTCACTTGTGATTGACAGGGGTGATCAAAGGGGTGATCAAAGGGTTAATTGGGGTTCAGGGGGGTGATCTGGGGCTAGTATGTGGTGTTGGTGTACTCACTGTGAAGCCTGCTCCTCTGCTGGATCCAACCGACGAAAAGAACCAGCAGAGGAGCAGGCAGCCATATAACAGATCATATTTACAAATATGATCTGCTATCTGGCACTTTGATTGGATTTTTTAAAAATCAGCAACCTGCCAGCCACGATCATTGGCTGGCAGGTTTTTGACGAAATACTGCTGTGCGAAATGCCGGCGCGAACTGCGCATGCGCGCGCGCATATTCGCGTCATCTCGCGTCTCGCGAGATGACGCGTATATGCGTGACTGTGCGCAGCGCTGCCACCTCCGGAACGCACATGTGCGTTAGGCGGTCCGAAGGTGGTTAAATGAGAACATTTTAGCGATTATGGTCCGGGGGGGTATTAACAAACATGTGGATTATAGCTGGAATTGTATATGCTCTCTGATCAGTAAATATATTAGAAAGGATGTCGTGACCCACCATCTCAGAGAGTTCTTCAAATAATAAATTAGAAAAAATATTGAAAAGGTGACTTCAGTTTATGAAAAAAAAAAAGATGGAACCAAGTGAAGACCCTTAGCTAGAACTTCAAATTGAGATATTTCAAAAAAAATAGTGGGTGATAGAACAACTACTTTAATAGCGTTTGGAAATTAAAAATATTTTTTTTTTGTTTTTTGGCATTGAAAGGGTAACTAGTAGTGTTGAGCGAAGCGAAGCACCCAAAATGGAATTCAATCAGAAGTTTCGAAAAAGTTTGATTCACTACGAATCCAAATTTCCTCGCACGTCATAGTAACAAATATTTTTTTTCTAAAATGGCTGCTGCATATACTACAAAGTGAAAGTAAGAAGCCCGGGAATGCTAGATAACCCATAATGCCATTCAGCCAGCCAATCGGCAGATAGCCATTCTCTGTTATGTCACAGCCCTATAAAAATCCTCATCCCGTGTGGTCTCCACCATTGTCCTGTGAGCTGGCCATAGGGAGAGACATGTCAAGCGCTCATACGCTAGGGACATTGTTGCTGAAAACAATTAATAGAATATTGCTGTGTGCATCACGTTCTAGTGCACCGACATTCTGAATTAGCATGGAGCTTACCATGGCAGAGCTGGAGAGCTTCATAAGTGCCTAGGCTGCTATGGTAACCAATTGGAGCCCTGCTATTTTAATGCGGGGGCTCCGATCAGAAGGAAGAAGGAGCCGTATCTCTCTGCTTTACCTCACAGATTCTATGATTGGCTTTGAATGCGGCATCTGAGGGGTTAAATTACAGGATTCAGCAGGATCGCTGTTCCCTGTCATTGCGGCAGGGTATCTTCTGTATGATACAGCCAGCACTCACCATGTATGGAGCAGGATCACAGCAGCAGCATTCTCCATACATTCCCTCAGTCACAGTGACATATGGATATACCTGTTGTATAGCAATTTTCAATTAATTAATTTAGAACAAATCAAATTCCTTGGCTTAATTTTCAAAACTTTGCTCATTTCTAGTTACTAGGCCTGATAGGGGTTGGTATTAGCAGTGCCTTTTATATATGAGCTAGGCCTTTTGGATACAGCCTCTTAAAGGGGCTATCCAAAGTCTAAAACATGCCCCCCAATGCCTGGGCCCCTCATATAGATTATACTTACCCCGCTCCCCGGAACCTGTGTAGCTCCTGATCCCTGCATGGGTGCTGCTGCTGCATCACCCAGTCGCGCAGATGGCAAACTAAAATTGTGGTGCTGGCCGGGGAAGGGGATGGGCAGGCCGGCCTGCGCCTCTTCATAACTTGGCGGATCCACCGCCAGCTATGGGCCTTTATTAAGCCCGTAGTCTAAAAAACGCCAATCTTAATAAATGTGCCCCTATCTGCAGTGGAATGGAAAGTGTACGTTTTTGTGTTTGTGTTATGAGACCTCCAGTACATGCAGTTTATTGTGATGTATCTTGCTCAATATTTTATGTGAAAGTTATGATTTTCTCCAGAAGGAATCTATTATGGTCTTAAAGGTGACATTAAGATCACCTAATATGATTGTCCCTTCTGCAAATAGTTTAAGATCATCCAATGATTTTGATAACCAGGTGGCCAGCTTGGAATTTGGTGCATAAATATTTTCTAACGTTAAGGTTATAAATATACCTGCACCTCGAAGTGCACTCAGTTAAACTATCTTAATGATAATATTCAAAAGATGCTCATACTGTAAAAATGCAGTTAATGTAGCAATTGGTTCTATGTGACTTCTGCTTGATTTCAGCTACCGCGCTAATTCTGAGGTAAATACCTTACCTCAGGATTAGTTTGGTAGCTAAAATTGAGCAGAGGCGCCATAGAACCATTTGCCAAAACTCCCATTATCAGTGTATAAAATAGTATTAAGCAGTGACTAACAGCACTTTCTCAACAACTCCTCATATTCGAAAGAAACTAGGATATAGTTGAAAATGATATGGTCTAGTAGTCCTATATAATTATTTTAATAAAATGTACCAACTGTGATGTGGAAGAAATGTAGTAATATAGTACCCGGAAATGTGTACAATAGCCACACTAAGGCATATCAGTTTTGTTCTACTGCAGTAAATATAAAGTTTCAGGTAGCCTCAGTTGGTCACTTGGCTGTAGTCTTGTGGTTCTTTTTTTTGTAACGTGTTTTTTTTTTTTGTAACAGGTCACCATGCTTTTCTCTTGGGCAGATTTGAGAGATCTTTTACGGTGTCACTGGGATCCAATATAGGACTTTCACAGGCCGTTTTCCAGATCCATTGGTGTGGATAGTCACTCTGTTCCCATATTCCATAATTGCAATGCCAAAAATGGAAAAGACAGGCGTATTCTAAATCATGTCCTCTCAGGGTCTCTAGGAGTAGTTTCAGAAGGCGCCTCATATTGTATGGATTGCTTTTTTCTAGTAGCTTTGTGGATCTCAGCTGTGTCGACATAAGAGACTATACCACATATAAAATCTCTAGGTTGCTCTCCAACCAAGGCTTAGGCTATAGGCCTACAGTATATGGATTCGCTCAATGGTATTGGCGAACACTGGCTTTTGCCCTAGTCTGTCAGTGAAGATCTTAATGGCTACTTTTGATAACGATTAAGCTGACCAAACCTCTGGTAAGCCTTTAATACTCCTTCTGCTTCTAAACTCCTGGTCTTCAATGAGGATTAATGCTTCAGAAATGTCCTCATGTTGAACAATGACCTTCTAGGACCTCTTAGAATAATATTACTGCATTGCAGGTGGTCTCTTCGTCTTCCACCCTGTGGCTAGTGATGAGCAGCATAGGCAATATTCGTATTTGTGATATATCCCAAATATTTTGCCTAATATTCGCCATAAATTCTAGAATTTGGGATACAGTCATTATTTTCTTGATTGCAATAATTGTCAATATAATATATTTGCTATAAAAATTTGCGATTAGAATATTTGCGATCAACACTAGTAAGGGGCAGGCAACTTTCCTATTGGTTACTAGGGATGTTGCTAAACTCAGACCAAGATATTGGCAGAGGCAGTGAGGGATCATGGGTACTGATGAAAAAAAAAAGTTGAATATTCACGATTATGAAGATCTAGCACTATAGTCTAGATCTTTGCAAATTCTCGAAGTGCCGATATTCGCGATTAGAATATTTGCGATCAACACTACCTGTGGCCTATTTGATGTAGTTTGGCATTTATGTCAGCAAGTTCTGCTAGTGCTGGGCTCAGTGCTTTTGTGAGTGACTTGTATAGAAAAGATTTTGATATTTGGAGTGAAGCAGCATTTCCTTACTCAGTATGTATCTGCATTTTCTGCTGTGGTAGTTGGTGACTCAGGAGCCATATTGAAATGTGGGCTTGGAGAAAACACTGTCTTTTTATGTAGGAATTTCTGTACATCACCTTGCAGAAGTGTTGCTTTGCTTCTCAGTGCAATATTTAGATATCTTCACCATCCGAGATTAGTATGAAGCTGGAGTTATGTTTTTTTTTTTTTTTTTTTAGGCTGTGTGAGAGTGCTTTTATCTTATGCAGCCATTTCAGACAGACTCCAGGCTCCTCCCCAAAGGATATTTTAATTTACACAGTATACTGAATAATATATGACTATGGTTTGAATTTAAGGTTGTAAAGTATTAATTATGAATATGGTTGTTTTTATTTCCTGGAAAGTCTAAGTACAGTGAGATATAACTTATCAGTCGCATCAGGGGAATTATTAGTCAGACTGTTAGTCTTCAATGTTTTTTGCTGGCCCTGTAGGTGGTAAATGTGATTTTGGCCAGGGGACTTTTCCTTAAGTGGTAAATCAAGCTCACTATTTCCAATCAAGGTTCACAACATTTCTTATTGATTTCCCTTTTTTCTGTGAGGGCTTTGTGTAGTTTTTCTTTTTAGCTGCCTTCCTCAGATGATTCTCTTTTATAGACTTGAATTGATACAAAGAAAAAAAGAACAAAATAATAATAATTGGTAAAACTAAACTTTAGACTAAAATGCACTTTAAAGCAACTGCCTAATAAACCAATAGGCTATTGAAGTGACATTGTCAATTATGTCAAGAAGTTAAATGGTTATTAGACTATTCTAAGAGGTACATTAACATATTAAAAACTTAATTTGTATAAATATAGTGATGTTCATAGTAGTGATGATCGAGCTTGCTCAGCCAAACACAAGTTAGGCATGAGCATCTCGATGCTCGACACATGGTGGTATTCGGCCCAGTACCGCATGTGCTTGAGCGCAATGCTCCAGTCTCCGCCCCGCACGTTTCTTGGCTGCTATGCAGCCAATAAACGTGCAGGTAACTAATGTTCTCACTGTAATGCTGTAGCCATGTTGGCTGCTGGCATTACAGTAATTGGCTAGCCATAACGCGTCATTGGGTGCTATATAGCACCTGATGACGCATGTTCGGCACATTCTTAGTAAGGGAGACCTGCGCTGAGGAAGGGACAGACAGTGTAGGGGGTGATTTAAGAACTATTGTGTGTGGAAGCAATATCTATTTTAGCGCATCCTGAACTAAATAGTGTACAATAGTTAGGTCGCTGCAGACAGCGACATTAGCTGCGCCACATCTCCAGTGTAAAGTGTGCGCATCCCCAAAAAATCTGTGACATCCAGTGTACTTTTCCTGTAGACGGTGTCCGCTGCAGACAGTGACATAACCAGTGCCACATCTGCAGTGTAACGTGTGCGCTGATTTTTATTTATCTGTGACATACAGTGTCCTTTTTCCACAGATGGTGTCTGCTGCGGACAGTGACATTAGCTGTACCACATCTCCAGTGTAATGTGTGCACATCCAAAACATATCTGTGACATACACTGTACTTTGTCAATAGACGGTGTCCGCTTCTTACAGTGACATAACTAGTGCCACATCTGCAGTGTAACGTGTGCGCTGAAAAAATGTATCTGTGACATACAGTGTACTTTTTTCATACACAGTCTCCGCTGCGGACAGTGACATTAGCTGTGCCACATCTCCAGTGTAAAGTGTGCAAATCCCCAAAATATCTGTGACATCCAGTGTACTTTTCCTGTAGACGGTGTCCGCTGCAGACAGTGACATAACCAGTGCCACATCTGCAGTGTAACGTGTGCACTGAAAAAATGTATCTGTGATATACAGTGTCCTTTTTCCGTAGATGGTGTCTGCTGCGGACAGTGACATTAGCTGCGCCACATCTCCAGTATAAAATGTGCACATCCAAAACATATCTGTGACATACAGTGTACTTCGTCAATAGACGGTGTCCGCTTCTTACAGTGACATAACCAGTGCCACATCTTCAGTGTAAAGTGTGTGCTTTAAAATTTTATCTGTGACATACAGTGTACTTTTTTGCGTAGAAGCCGTGGACAGTGACATTACCGGTGGAACCTCTCCTGTGTCACGTTTCCACATCCCAAATACCTTTTTTAATTTGTTTGCGCATACACTTCCAAATCCTACGCTACTGTACGTGTGACAGACTTTCAATCATATAAAACATTTAATATGAAGAAGGCAAGCAGTAAGGAAAAGGGCAGTAGTCGTGATGCTGATGGTGTATGAAACTGTGCCTGCTGCCAGAGCACAAGAAAAACAATCATCCACAATACCTACCTTCCTCCCACCATGGAGAGTCTGGGCAAACAAGTGATCCCATACTCGTATATTCCGAGGAGCTCTTTTCTGCGCCATTCCTTGATTTGGCCCTCTCACCAAGCACGCTTGAAGAGGGACAGATCTTGTGCCCTGATTCCCAAACTCTTGAGCATCGACAAGAAGATGACGGTGGGGGAACGGCAATTACTGTTTAATGAAGTGGAAAAGGATGAGACACAGTTGCCAATAACTTAATGGCAATTACTGTCTCAAGAGGTTGAGGAAGAAGATGAGACACAGTTGTTAATCACTGAGGTAGTAGTTAGGTCAACAAGTCAGCAGGATGAGCAGAGTGAGGAAGTAGAAGAGGAGGTGGATGATGAAGTCATTGACCCAACCTGGGAAAGTGGAAAGCCGAGCAAGGACCGCAGTACAGAGGGGGGTGGACCTGCTGCACCGCAACAGGCTGGAAGAGGCAGTAGGGTGGCAAAAGTAAGAAGGCGGGCCACACCAAACAGGCCCACAACTGTTCCATGAAACAACCCCTTGCAGAAATCTTCTTTGCCAAGGAGTAGGTGTTCCACAGTATGGTAATTTTTTTTTTTACGAAAGTTCGGACGACAAAAGTTTTTTGTTTGCAACCTGTGTCATACCAAAATGAGCCGAGGTGTGAACACTAGGAACCTCACCACAACCAGCATGATCCACCACATGGCATCCAAGCACCATGGTAAGTGGGACGAATGCCTGGGTCCGAAGTGTGTGTCTGCGGGTCACACCACTGCCTCCTCTTCCCCTCTTTTACGTTCTGGCCAATCCCCTGTTGAAGGCACAGGCCCGGATGCCCTGCACCTTGACCTTTGTAAGCACCATCAGCAAACACATCCACTTCAGTGTCCCAGCGCAGCGTACAAATGTCCTTACCCCAGGCATTTGAACGCAAGCGCAAATACCCAGCCACCCACCCACAGACCATAGCACTAAATGTGCAGTTTTCCAAATTACTGGCCCTGGAAATGTTGCCATTTAGGCTTGTGGACACCGAGGCCTTCTGCAACCTGATGTTGGCAGCTGCCCTATGTTATGCAGTCCCCAGCTGCCACTATTTTCAAGGTGTGCTGTGCCTGCCTTACACCAACATGTGTCTTGTAACATCACATGGCACTCCATCAGGGTTTCCGCCAGCACCTACGTTAGTGGCTCCAACCCTAACTTCTCCTCCTCCGCCTCCTCCACCACTTCCACCTCCGAATTATCCATGTGCAGCACCATTCAGTCGGTAGCTGGTAGCAGTGTAGCACTGCAGTGGTGAAGCGGCAACAGGCCTTGCTGAAGCTGATATTCTTAGGGGACAAACATCACACTGCCACAGAACTGTGGCAGGGGATAAGAGACCACACTGATCTGTGGCTCTCGCAACTCAACCTAGAACCAGGCAGTGGCAGATCCAGGGGGGGCAATGGGACAATTGCCCCCCCCCCCCCCCGAGCTGCTCAGAGGTGGAGGTGGCGGCGGGGCACAGGGAGATGAGCACTTCCATTGTGGATGAACTCATCTCCTTAGTCATCTGTATCGCCGTCCTCAGGACAGCGATACAGAAGGCTTTGCAGAGGAGCAGGGGAGAGGTGTGTCCCTTCCCTGTTCCTCTAATAGGCTGCCGGCACTAGGCCGGCAGCCTATCAGAGGCCGACGCAGGCCTTACACCAATATGTGTCGCGTAACATCACATGGCCCTAATTCCATCAGGGTTTCCGCCAGCACCTACGTTAGTGGCTCCAACCCTAACTTCTCCTCCTCCTCCACCACTTCCACCTCCGAATTATCCACGTGTAGCACAATTCAGTCATCAGTCGGTAGCTGAAGCAGTGTAGCACTGCAGTTGGGAAGTGGCAACAGGCCTAGCTGAAGCTGATATGCTTAGGGGACAAACAGCACACTGCCACAGAACTGTGGCAGGGGATAAGAGACCACACTGAGCTGTGGCTCTCGCCACTCAACCTAGAACCAGGCAGTGGCGGATCCAGGGGAGGGGGCCGAGGCAATTGCGCCCCCCCCCCCCCCGAGCTGCTCAGAGGTGGGGGTGGCGGCGGCTGGGCACAGAGAGATGAGCGCTTCCATTGTGGAAGCACTCATCTCCGTAGTCATCTGTATCGCTGTCCTCAGGACAGCAATACAGAAGGCTGTGTGGAGGAGCAGGGGAGAGGTGTGTCCCTTCCCTGTTCCTCTAATAGTCTGCCGGCACTAGGCCGGAAGCCTATCAGAGGCTGGCGCGGGACGCCTGAGCCGTACAGCCTGGGACACAGGCCGGAAGAGGCCTGCATCGCATTGCAGTTGCATTGCATACTTTTACTGGCACATTAGGGGCGCTGTTATTACTGGCACATAATGGGGGGGGGCTGTTATTACTGTCACATAATGGGGTGGCTGTTATTACTGTCACATAATGGGGGGCTGTTATTACTGTCACATAATGGGGGGCTGTTATTACTGTCACATAATGGGGGGGCTGTTATTACTGGCACATAATGGGGGCTGTTATTACTGGCACATGATTGGGAGGAGTGCTTTTATTACGGGCACATGATTAGGGGAGTGCTTTTATTACTGGCACATGATTGGGGGGAGTGCTTTTATTACTGGCGCATGATTAAGGGCACTATAGGGGCATCTACTAAGGTCACAAAAAAGGGGTATTTTATATGGGGGGTTCTGTACAGTAGAATTTTATACTGGGACACATTATGGTGTGTACTATGGGGAAGGGGGAGAGGAGTACTATGGGGTCATCTACGGGGGCACTAAGAAGGGGTATTTTATACTTGCAAATTATGGTGGACACTGAGGGCATCTACTGGGGCGTTTTATACTGGTACATTATGGAGGGCACTAGGAGGAAGGGGAGAGAGGAGAACTATGGAGGCATTTACTGGGGGCATTATATTGGGGTATTTTATACTGGCATATTATGGGGGCACTATGGGAACATTAGCTCAACCGAGGGCATTTCAAGGGGGTATTTTTTGCACTGTCACATTATAAGGAAAATTATTTCTACTGGGGGGGAGGGGGTGCTTTATTACTCTCCCTGCTCTGCTATCGCTCTGCCCTTTCTCCAAATCGTTATTATGAAATCTTTCTCATTAGGATAAAACACAACATCAGCTTCACCGAGCCCCCCAGGCAAGTGTTAAAGTGGTGTCAGAGATCCCCAAGGGCCAAGCCAAGTAACAGTAAGTTTTCATGTGAAATATGTTCATTATACACATATAGCATACACTCTGCCACACAATATACAGTATACCTCTACACTGTGTAGTCTGTTCTACAAGCACCATTGTTTTGTGGCGGCAGACAGAAAATAATCTGGAAGTGCCCCTCCTGAGACCAGGCTCTGGATCCACCACTGGAACCAGGCATGGTTGTGTCTGATAATGGCCGTAACTTTGTGGAGACTTTGGAGCTCGGCAAGCTCACACACATCCCATGCCTAGCCCCCGTCTTTGTGGTTCAGCTGTTTCTCAAATCCTACCCCAATATGCCTTAGCTACTGGCGAAGGTGCACCACATGTGTGCACATTTCCACAAGTCATCAACAGCTTTAACCGATTATGTCAATGATGCAGCAGTGCTTGAAATTGCCAGCTCACCAGCTGTTGTGCTACGTGAGCACGCGCTGGAACTCGACGTTCCACTTGTTGGCCAATCTTTGCGAGCAACATAGAACAGTAGTGGAATACCAGCTGAAACATGGTTGTCGCCTTTACAGTTCACTTCCGCTATTCACAAGCAAAGAGTGGGCATGGATGTCTGACCTCTGTGAGTTTTTAAGAAACTTTGAGTAATCAACACAGATGGTGACTAGCGATAGCGCTATTATCAGCGTAACCATCCCACTTCTGTGTCTACTCAAACTCTTGCTGATTACAATTAACGGCAACACTTTGCATGTGGAAAAGGTGGAATGGGGGAAGACATTACATAGGGTGATAGTCAGACCACCCTCAGTTTGTCTTCTCAGCGTGAATTGGACAATGAAGAGGAGGAGGAGCAGGAGACGGTTGCCTCCACTACAGAGGGTAGTACATATGGAAGTTTAATTCCATCTGTTCTGCGTGGGTGGGCAGAAGAGGAGGAAGAGGATGTGGAGATTGAGAGTGATCCTCCTGATGACGACAGCGAAGTCTTGCCTGTTGGTACTCTGGCACACATGGCTGACCTCATGTTAGGCCGCCTTTCATGCGACCCGCTCGTTATATGCATTTTAGACAACATGGATTACTGGTTTTTCACCCTTCTCGAACTCTGCTACAAAGAGAATGTCTCATCTCTCAATCCTCTGGTGGAGAGGACAAGCAAAACGGTGCAATACCAGAGGATCCTTGTTGAAAAATTGCTCCAAAAATTTCCAGATGACAACGCAGAGTCCGTAGTTCTTTTGACAACCGAGGAGGGGAGACAAGGACACCACACAGCAGTTCCAACAGAGGCAGGGCAACACTCTTCAAAGCCTGGGACAGTTTCATGACACCCTGCCAGCACCCTCACCCTGATGTGCAGCCTAGTGTCACAAGGAGGGAAAAACTTTGGAAGATGGTGGAGTACATAGCAGACCATGTTAGCATCCTCAATGATCCTACACGTGGCACAAACTGGAGCTCTATGTCTTGGAGGTGCTGGCCTGCTCTGGCCAGCACATACTCTTATAAAAATGAACAAGGCATGGATTGACCATGACTTCTCGACTCCACCAGAGGAAAGCCAATGAACGTAAAGGCAATTTAAATGTGTTGTTTATAATGTACTGAATACACTGTATTCCCATGCACCCTTTCCATCCTCCTTCTCCTCTTCCATCATATCAACATGCTTATTCATCGCATATAATATACTCACATATATGCCCCTCACATATAATATTTTACAGGGTCAGCTCAGCTGCAGGCCCTCGTATATAATTTTTTAGAGGGTCAGCTCGCCAGTAGGCCCTCACATATGTTTTACATGGTCAGCTCACCAGCAGGCCCTCACGTACAAAGTTTTACAGGGTCAGCTCACCAGCAGGCCCTCACATATAATATTTTACAGGGTCAGATCACCAGCAGGCCTTCACCTACAATCTATTACAGGGTCAGCTCACCTGCAGGCCCTCGCATATAATTTTTTACAGGGTCAACTCAACAGCAGGCCCTCACCTACAATCTTTTAGAGGGTCAGCTCACCAGCAGGCCCACACCTAAAATCTTTTACAGGGTCAGCTCACCTGCAGGCCCTCACCTAATTATGCCTAATAGGTAATTTGTGCGCATGCTGCCTTGCTTGGATGTGGTAGACGTAGACGTTTCTCAGGCTCCCTCTCCGGAATCGAACACTGATTTACCATTACCTGTGGTCACCATGGATTGAGCTGAAAATAACATCAAAAGTTGACAGGGCAGACATCTGAATAGATTGTCACCGTCGCGGGGACATGCAATCGACCCCAGGTTATCTAGTAGCAGCAGGCCCTCACCCATAATGTTTTAGATGGTCAGATTAGCAGGACCTTGCACCAAATGTTTTTAAGGGTCACCAGCAGGCCATCAATCATAATTTTTAATGCTGTGTATGATGCCCTATTTTATGTGTAACAAAGGGTGTATTGGAGTTCCGGTTCCTTGTAATTTTTGGCAACCCTTTCACTTAGTGCATAGGCTTTATGAGTGTAGGAGTCCCATTACATGAACAATTATACCACAATGTGAATTAGGCCCTCCTTTATGTGTAACAAAGGGTGTTTTGCAGTGCCGGTTCCTTGTAATTTTTGGCAGCCCTTTTAATTTACATACACGTAAATATACAGGAAAGAATGTTTCCTAACAATTTTTCCTCTAAAATCAATTTTATCTTTGGTTTTGTGTTTATTATGGTCAGTCTGTAAAAGTGGCATATTACTCGGACAACATTATTCCCAGAAGCGACCTGGGAGTCCAAGATGCATCCAGACATCCTCCCCATGCTGTTCCTGAACCATTTTGGTGATGTTTCCATCAATTTCTGACCTTTTATTATGAACCCGGCACCCTCCCATCATCAGAGCAGGGGGTGCCTTGTTTAATGCTCGGGTTCTCCCATTGACTTCCATTGTGCTCGGGTACTCGGTAGAGCACCAGAGCATCCTGATGTGTTGGGCCAGAGCACCCGAGCACTTTGGTGCTCGATTAACACTAGTTCATAGTGTCACTGTTGAAGGATTATATAATTAACAGAGCCAAGTATATATCTTAATTCTCCCATGACGGGGGTACTGGTTATTTATACTCGACCCTTCACCCCTTTTACCTCAACTCACTCCACCCCACTATATCCTCCGCATCCCCACCATAAACCAATAATGACACAGACACTATATTTTGGATTAAATTTGGCCACAGCAGCCTTTTATTAACAAAAATGCAAAAATTAACCTTTTTTCCAGATACCAACATTACAAATGTTCAGTCCCTGAGGGGGAGGTCCTTGAAGCCCCAAAACCACTGAATAATCATATTGGGGTGAGCCAACTTACCTCCAGCCGTTGACCGCTGTCTCGTAGGCACCCCTGCCGGCTCACCCCAACAATTCAGCCACAGCCGCCCACCAACCAATGGGAGTTCAGCCCCCACCGTGGGGCCCTCCCATCCTCATCACCTGATAAACTCACGAACTCCAAGGACCTCCCACCGCCCTTGCCGCCGTGACAAGTATCCCCCAACATGCCCTCCACAGCAACCCTCATAATTGCCCGAACCCAACTGTATCCGGCAACACAATGCCCCCACCTCCCTCAAGGCCACTGCAGCCCCCTGCCACAAAAATTAACCAACGGGGAGGGTGGGTGGGAGTTGTTCTTCTATTCACAAAATGGCCCCTATTCACAGGCCGCCTTCTTCCTTTAAGCCCATAACTCCTCCCCGACACTACAAATCCCCCAATCCCTACCCAGGGTCTCCCAAACCACCCCCCATCATAGAAACATAGAATGTGTCGGCAGATAAGAACCATTTGGCCCATCTAGTCTGCCCAATATACTGAATACTATGGATAGCTCCTGGCCCTATCTTATATGAAGGATGGCCTTATGCCTATCCCATGCATGCTTAAACTCCTTCACTGTATTTGCAACCACTTCTGCAGGAAGGCTATTCCATGCATCCACTACTCTCTCAGTAAAGTAATACTTCCTGATATTACTATTAAACCTTTTGCCCCTCTAATTTAAAACTATGTCCTCTTGTAGCAGTTTTTCTTCTTTTAAATATTCTCTCTTCTTTTACCTTGTTGATTCCCTTTATGTATTTAAAAGTTTCTATCATATCCCCTCTGTCTCGTCTTTCTTCCAAGCTATACATGTTAAGGTCCTTTAGTCTTTCCTGGTAAGTTTTATCCTGCAATCCATGTACTAGTTTAGTAGCTCTTCTCTGAACTCTCTCCAAAGTTTCAATATCCTTCTGGAGATATGGTCTCCAGTAATGCGCACAATACTCCAAATGAGGTCTCATTAGTGCTCTGTAGAGCGGCATGAGCACCTCCCTCTTTCTACTGGTAATTCCTCTCCCTATACACCCAAGCATTCTGCTAGCATTTCCTGCTGCTCTATGACATTGTCTGCCTACCTTTAAGTCTTCTGAAATAATGACCCTAAATCCCTTTCCTCGGAAACTGAGGTTAGGACTGTATCACTGATTTTATATTCCCTCCAGGAACATCAACCCTGTTACAAATCTTTGTGTCATCAGCAAAAAGACACACCTTACCATCGAGGCCTTCTGCAATTTCGCTGATAAAGATATTAAACGATACGGGTCCCAGAACAGATCCCTGAGGTACCCCACTGGTAACAAGACCTTGGTCTGAATATATTCCATTGACTACAACCCTCTGTTGCCTGTCCCTCAGCCACTGCCTAATCCATTCAACAATATGGGAGTCCAAGCCCATTGACTGCAATTTATTAATAAGCCTTCTATGTGGGACAGTATCAAAAGACTTACTAAAGTCTAGATAAGCGATGTCTACTGCCCCTCCTTCATCTATTAATTTAGTCACCCAATCAAAAAAATCAATAAGATTAGTTTGACATGATCTCCCTTAAGTAAACCCATGCTGTTTTTCATCTTTCAATCCATGGGATTTTAGATGTTCCACCATCCTCTCCTTAAGTATGGTTTCCATTAATTTCCCCACTATTGATGTCAGGCTTACTGGCCTATAGTTGCCCGATTCCTCCCTACTACCTTTTTTGTGAATGGGCACAACATTTGCTAATTTCCAACCTCTGGGATGACTCCTGTTGCCAGTAATTGGTTAATAAATCTGTTAATCGTTTTGCTAGTTCACGGCTGAGCTCTTTTAATAGCTTTGGGTGTATCCCATCAGGCCCCTGTTGACTTTTTTATATTAATTTTAGACAGCTGACTTAGAACCTCTTCCTTTGTAAAGACACATGCGTCAAAAGATTCATTAGTCTTCTTTCCTAACTGAGGTCCTTCTCCTTCATTTCCCTTTGTAAAAACTGAACAGAAGTATTCATTGAGGCAGTCAGCTAGTTCTTTATCTTCTTCCATATACCTTCCTTCATTAGTTTTTAATTTGGTAATTCCTTGTTTAAGTTTGCTTTTTATGTATCTGAAGAATGCCTTATCGTCTTTTTTTCCTGCCTGAGCTAATTTCTCTTCTGCCTGTGCTCTTTTAACTTGTTTGGCCTCTCTCTGCCTAATCTTATAAATTTGCCTGTCATCCTCTTTTTTTTTCTTTATAATTCCTAAATCCTATCTTTTTGGCCACTTCTGCTGAGTACCACCGTGGTCTCTTCCTTTTTTTGCTTTTACTGACAAGCCTAATGCAATTTTCTGTTTCCTTCAATAGTGCCACTTTTAAGTAGTCCCATTTCTCCTGGACTCCAATGAAACTGTTCCAATCTGATAGGGACATGTATACCAGTAATCTAATTTTAGAAAAGTCAGTTTTTCTAAAATCAAAAAAAATTGTTTTTGTGTGGTGTGACTCAGTCACTGTACTTATAGTAAACCACACTGACTGGTGATCACTAGATCCCAAGCTTTCCCCTACAGTAATATCATATACCAAATTCCCTTTTGTGAATACTAAATCTAAAATGGCCTCCTTCTGGGTTGGCTCCTCAACTACTTGCTGTAGAGATAATCCCAGTAGGGTTCCTGGCAGAAATAGCTATTTTGGTTTTCCAGTTTACATCTGGAAGATTGAAGTCTCCCATAATGATAACTTTCCCCTTCAATGTCATTTTAGCTATTTTCTCAACTAGTAGATCATCTAATTCTTTGACTTGGCTAGGTGGTCTATATATCACACCTACATGAGTTATCCTATGATTATCAAGCTGCAAGGTAACCCAAACTGACTCTAAATTGTTCTCGCTAACTTGCATCAAATTAGATTTTAAGTTATCTTTCACATACAGGGCCACCCATCCCCCTTCTTGCCTTCTCTGTCTTTCCTGTATAGAGAGAACCCACCACCACAGACGTTACTGGCTTGACCCCTTAAGCCTGTGTGTCCCTCCACACATGCACAGCAATCTCCATTCCCTCCTGCAACGCTAAACACCACATGTCCAAACCCAGAGCATTAAGATGTACCCTGTCATTACGCCAAAAAACAACAACTCCCTTCTCAAGCTCCCTGTGTCTAATCGACAAGGCCACATTCCGAGACATAAACCTGACAAATTGCCATGTTAACTTTTATCCTGGCCTTGTTGATACCATCAACTAACCATGCCCCTCGCCACACTGTCCTCGGAACAATATCCGACCAGACTGTTACCATCTTTGGAAACATCGCCTATAATCGCAGCAGGTCAAATTTCACGTCCCATACAAGCTCCCTAAATGGCCGGGCAGCCAAACCATTCCCTCCTACGTGCAAGACTAATATGTCCGGGGCCCTATCCTGCTTGACATACCTGTGAAATTCCTGTAAGACCCCACTCCATATCATGCCCCGCCCACCTATCCATCTCACCACCGCCACCTCCCGAGCGAAACCAAGCTGCTGACCGTCCGGCCTGACCGATGCCCTGAGAGCGCCCCCAAAAAACATAAGAGTGTCCTAGCACCCAAATCAACACCAGCTCTGAACCTGGAAAGAGAAAACACAGAAAAACACTAGGAGTAAACCCACACGCCACCTCCATAGAGAAATAAACATCTCTAATAATATTTACCCCCCCCCCCTTTCCCCTCCGCCTCACAGCCTCTCTGGCCTGACGTATGACAGGAACCGTACAGATTCCCACCGCCCGATCCTCCTGATAACATCATCACCCAAACCCCATCTGGCAGCCTCGGTCGCCGCCCCTATTCTCAATGAATGGCCCGAATACCCCTCCCCCCCTTTCTATTCGCCCCAAACACTGTCTAAACACAGCTGTAAACTCATAATGCAAGAGGAATGAGCCATCCTGATGAACCAACAACAGAGCCCACCCTGTCCCCACCTCCGGACAATACTCCCTCATGCAACGCACCGGACACATTAAACAATTCGGAATCTCAAATAACACTATCCTACAACCTCTCCCTTCCACGTCCATTTTTGATTGTCTAATCACAAATTCAACCCTGTCTGAAAAAATTTCAACATCATCTCTCAATAACCCACCCCCTCTATGACCCGAGGGACAAACTAATTCCCCCAACCGCAACGCCCCAAAAAACGCCAACGAGAAAGCCAAGCGAAATAACCTAGCTTCCCACATTGAACTACAGACCCCGTCCAACTGCTCACCTAACTGCAAAAGTTATGTGAAAGATACCGGCCCCCGATCATCACCTCCCGGCACCAACCTTTCAAAGCCCTCGCCACCAAGAATGACTTAGTTAAATCCACTAACTTTCTGACCCGAAAACCAAAAGCTAACCCCGCCATACAGTCATTTATTTTTGCAACAGACCAACCCTCATCCCTACAGTGGCCTATAAACAACAGAAGCGCAATCTCCCCATCCCTCTCCCCAGCCCCTAAGCTACCCAACCACTCCTCCCACCGCTGCCACGCTTTTGCATACAGCTCCCACGTACCAGGTGCTAATTAAGACAGTATAAGACCCACTACCGTTACTCCAGCACTTCCCAAAGACAGGTCGGACACTCCAGCCCTACTTCCGCTGCCCCTGGAGCCAGCTGACGGAAACGGTCACACTGCAAACGAGAGAGAGCATCAGCAATACAGTTGTCAACCCCAGGCACATGCACCGCCACTACCCATGCGTTAATTGACAGACACTCCAACACTAATTTCTACACCAACCGAACTACCAATGATGACGAGGCTGACAAACCATTAATCGCTTGCACCACCTCCAGATTGTCTCAGTGGAACCGTATTTTCTTATTCTCAAACACCCGCCCCCACAACATCACCGCCAGTACTATCGGGAACAGTTATAACAATGCCAAATTTTTAACCCAACCCCTCAGAACCCAAGTGTCCGGCCACTTCCCCGCACACCATTTTCCCCCACAAAAAAAAACAAAACCACAACCCCCCTCCGCATATGAAAACAGGTCAAAATCAAACAAATCCACCATCTCATCCATGAACAAGGAACGGTCATCATATTTGTCCAGAAATGCCCCCCAAACCAACAAGTCCCCTTTTAGCTCCCGCCCAACCTAATGAAATGATGAGGCGCCTGAACCCCCGCCGTCGCCCCCGCCAATTGTCTGCTGAAAATCCTGCCTATGGGCATAATGCGACACGCGAAATTAAGCTTTCCCAGAAGTGACTGAAGCTCTCGTAACTGAATTTTCCGTAACCGCCCTGCCCGTGCCACTTCCCGTTTCAAGTCCACTAACTTATCGAGAGGAAACCTACATTCCATATGTTCAGAATCAATCTCTATCCCAAGAAAGCTCAATTTTGTTGTGGGGCCCACCGTCTTCTCCCTAGCCAAAGGAACCCCAAACAAACCGAACAACCCCTCCAACGTATGCAACAAAATCGAACAAACCCTCAAATCTTTTGGACCGATGCAAAGAAAATCGTCCAGGTAGTGAATAACTGAATCACACCCAGCCGAATCCCTAACCGCCCACTCCAAAAATGAACTAAACAACTCAAAATATGCGCATAACAAGGAACAGCCCATCGGTAGACACCTATCTACAAAAAACCCTCCATTCCAAAAACAGCCCAAAAGGTGCAGACTATCGGGATGTACAGGCAAAAGCCTGAAGGCCGCCTCAATGTCGATCTGTGCCATTAGCGCTCCCTGACCGAAACGCCTCACCCAATGCCACTGCCATGTCAAGCGACGTATAGCCCACAAAGCATAAGGCTGGGTCAATGCTGTCGTTAACCAACATTTTCTTAGGGAAGGACAAGTGATGAATCAACCGAAACTTATTTACCTCCTTTTTGGGACCCACCCAAACGGGGACACACGCAAATCCAACAAGGGGGGCCCCTCAAAAAGGCCAGCCATCCTCCCTAGTCTAACCTCTTTTTCCAACTTTTCCGAAACCACCCCTGTGTGTTCCATTGCCGAACTCAAATTTTTTGTAACTAACCTAGAGCCAGACGGAACAAACGGGATCCAAAAACCCAACGCAAATCCCTCCCCTAACATCCCCGCTGCCTTCCTGTCGGGATACCTAGCTAGATACGGCCCCATATTTTCCAGCCGAACCGGCGTCTACCCCTTTTCCAGAACCCTCCCGCCTCTATGCCTACCGCTCCTAAAGCACCGTGCAGCCCCGTGCAATCCCCCGCAGTTGGAGCATTTGTGCTTAAACTTGCACTTGGCCCCAAACTTACATCCTCCCTCATTGAACAAGAAGCACAGTCCTTTAGCGGAAGCTGCTGCAAAACCAGACTGTACTCCGCCCCCCCCCCACCCCCCACGAAAGGACTGACCTGATCTAACCGGTGCCGTCACTTTCAACCACAAGGCAATATCCTTTCGATCCCATCTGATACCCGGACTCACTGCCTGAATTGCTCGTCATATCGTAGCCACACTAAACCTGCCATATACCCTATACGCTTCCCCAACGGCATCCAGGTAGCAAAAAAGAGCGGAAAAACATTCTGGCTCTTTTTCCCATTTTTCACACTCGCCAGTATCGCGAACGCTTGCAACCAGTTTGCAAACTACCTTGGTATCAGCCCATGCCTGCGCTTCTCCTCGTCCTCCTTTTTTCTCCCATCCTTCTGAATCTTATCTAAGTTTAACTTCTCCAACTGGAGCAAGGAAAAAATATCTACATACTCCCCCTTCCATATTTTTTCCCTGACCTCCTGCTTAAGATGCGCCCCCAGGGGACCCTCAAAACATACATACACCTTTCCTTTTTCCCTGTCATCCAACCGCGTCGCATCTTCCTGCCCTGCACACCCTGCTTGCGTCTGGACCAACACCGTGCTGGCCCTCACCCCTGCCACTGCCGGTACAGCGCCCCCAACACCACCAGTGCACCCCACACCACCAGTGCCCCCCCAACCCCCCTTGCCGGTAACAGGGACGCCCCCCATGCCCCATTCTGCTACCAAACCAGCTAACCCCCCCAACAACTGCCCCAAACCTTTACTCAGCTCCGTGTGGGGCCCTCCTCCCCCCGCTAAGCTAGCACCCCACTGCACTAAAGGTTCCATTGCTGCTCACCTGGCTGCGTGGGTGCTGTGACCCCATCAGCCGCAGATCCTGCATCCCGACCGGTCTTCTGTGCGGATCCTCCTAGACAGACTTCTCCTGCAAATCCCCTGGCTAGGCTGGAGCCAGGGACCTCAGCCATCACATCTTCAGCATCTTCAGGGGAGGCACAGTCAACCCCCTCTTGTATACTTGCGATCCTGGATAAGAGCCTGCTGCCTCCTGCCAAGCGGCCTGCAGCAGCTTCGACATCTTCACTCCCTCCTGCACGCCGAGGGGCCCCAGCCACATCTCCCATGACTGGGCCCGCCGAACCTGGTCCCGATTCCATGCACTGCGGCCCTGGCCGGGCAGACCTGGCACGGCCTGCATGGGGGCTCCACCTACAAACCGGATTCCCCCCACGCCTGGGCATGCGGGGAGGAACGGGGCCCGCCACCTGCAGACGTGGAGGGTCCCTGTTGGGGCTCGACCACCGCGGCCGGGATGCCGTGGGCGGAGGCAAGACCGGCACCTCTGCCGCCCCTCTCAGCAGCTCCTGCTCTTTCTCCTGGAGCCATCCCTCGCCACGCTCCGCTGCCGCCATCCGCAACTCTGCAAGCAAGACCTCCATCTCCAATAAGCAGTGGTGCTAGTTGTTCCTCTTTTCACAAAATGGCCCCTCTTCATAGGCCGCCTTCTTCCTTTAAGCCCATAACTCCAACTTGACCCTAAAAATACCCCAATCCTTACCCAGGGTCTCCCAAACCACCCCCCACGTCATGGTCGCCTCCCCCTAGGCTAAAGCCCTCAGTCCGGCTCTTCTTTACCAAAACCAGAGTGTCAATTTATCAAGAAAAGCATCAATACATTGAACTGTACTGCATGTGTATTGAATCTGTAGGGGGGATTTATCAAGCTCTACACTTCAAAACACTGGCTTAAAGTTGCAAGCATTTTTGATTTCTGTACCACACACCTTAGTTTTGAAAAGTCAGTGAGAAAGTGGACACGATTAGCCTTTTATGCTGGCCAGATTTATTAACTGTGACTTTCAGTAAGGCCTCATGCACACAACCATATTTATTTTGAGGTCTGCAAATTGCAGATCCGCAAAGATTTGTGTGTGATCAACTGACTGCTGCAACACCCACCAATCACAAGAATGGGGATCCTTTGTCCCCCATAAAAATGGACCACTGGTGGGAATATGTTGTACTCAGCTATCTCTTGAAGTCCCATAGAGAATAAGCAGCATGCATTCTTAACTGCCAATTCATTCTTTCATGTGAGGGCACACAATCCCCCCATTTTTGGTAATGACTAATGAGTCATAGCAATTGGGCTATCACAGAACAGACATGTCTACCCTATTTTGTGAGTTGGGAGCAAATTTAAGTTAAGTTATGAGTTGAGTGGAGTGTCCCCCCCCCCCCCCCCTCCTCTGAATGTTCAATAGTGATAGGCTTCTGTCAGTGCAAAAATGCATCTACCACCCAGGAAAAGGGAAGAGGTGCTCTGCTCATTATTATAAAAGACTCATAAACAATGTGTGTATATATATATATATATATATATATATATATATAGAGAGAGAGAGAGAGAGAGAGAGAGAGAGAGATGAAAAAATTGGACTGCAGTCCAATTTTTTCATCTCTACTAGTGGGTAAGCACCTGCTGCCGTACTTGGATTTTGCACCCATTTTTGAATACCCTGCAATTTTGCAAGTCCTCCCACTTAGAAATTATGGAGGAGTCTGAAATTCACATTGTAGATGCATTCCCACTCTGAGAGACAGAATAAAAAAATAATAAAACCAGGAAATCACATTGCATGATTTTTTAAGAATTTATTTGTCTTGCCCGGATGAACATACTGTATTTTTCGCCCTATAAGACAAACCTGCCCATAAGATGCACCTAGGTTTTTGAGGAGGAAAATAAGAAAAAAAAAATATGGTCTGTGGATGACACTATTATGGGGGATATGTTGAGGACACTGTTATGGGGGATCTGTGGGTGACACTGGTATGGGGGATCTATGGGTGACACTGTTATGGGGGATCTGTGGGTGACACTGTTATGGGGATCTGTGGGTGACACTGTTATGGGGATCTCTGGATGGATCTTATTGAGGTCTCTGGATGGTACTGTTATGGGGATCTGTGGATGACACTTTTATGGGGGGGATCTGTGGATGACACATATATAGCATCCTATGCTATGTGTCATCCACAGATCCCCTCCATAACAGTGTCCCTGTAGTGTGAATGACCCCCAATACAGGGTGTGTGGGTAGCATCTGGTTTTATAATGACAGCCGGGCCCGTGCAGTGACTGTAGCCCCTCCTCTCTCTCAACTGATACACCGGCAATGCAGCATCGCGGTGCAGCGTATCATTGAAAATGCAGCATTCGCCCCATAAGACACACTGCTATTTCCCCCCCACTTTTGGGAGGGGAAAAAGTGAGTCTTATAGGGCGAAAAATACAGTAAGTATTTGAACACCTTAGAAACAGCAAGAATTCTGGCTCTCAAAGACCTGTTACTGTGCCTTTAAAAAGTCCACATCTACTCCACTCATTAATCTAACTTAGTAGCACCTGTCTGAGCTCTTTAAAGACACCTGTCCACCCCACAGTCAGTCAGACATCAACTACTACCATAGGCAAGACCAAAGATCTGTCAAAAGACACCAAAGACAAAATTGTGGACCTCCACAAGGCTGGAAAGGGCTATGGGGCAATTGCCAAGCAGCTTGGTGAAAATAGATCAACTGTTGGAGCAATTGTTAGAAAATGGAAGAGGCTAAAGATGACTGTCAGTCTCCCTCAGACTGGGGCTCCATGCAAGATCTCACCTCGTGGGGTATCACTGATGATAAGAAAGGTGAGGAATCAGCCCAGAACTACAAGGGAGGAGCTGGTCAATGACATGAAGAGAGCTGGGACCACAGTTTCAAAGGTCACTGTTGGTAGAACACTACGCCGTCATGGTTTCAGATCATGCATTGCACGAAAGATTCCTCTGCTTAAGTTATCACATGTCCAGGCCCGTCTGAAGTTTGCCAATGACCATCTGAATGATCCAGAGGAGGCATGGGAGAAAGTCATGTGGTCAGATGAGATCAAAGTAGAACTTTTTGGTCTAAACTTCACTTGTCGTGTTTGGAGGAAAAAGAAGGATGAGTTGCATCCCCAAAACACCATCCCTACTGTGAAGCATGGGGGTGGTAACATCATGCTTTGGGGCTGCTTTTCTGCGAAGGGGACAGGACGACTGCACTGTATTAAGGAAAGAATGAATGGAGCCATTTATTGTGAGATTTTGAGCAATAACCTCCTTCCCTTAGTCAGAGCATTGAAGATGAGTCGTGGCTAGGTCTTCCAACATGACAACGATCTGAATCACAAAGCCAGGATAACCAATGCGTGGCTCCGTAAGTAGCATATCAAGGTTCTGGAGTGGCCTAGCCAGTCTCCAGACCTAAATCCAATAGAACATCTTTGGAGGGAGCTGAAATTCTGTGTTGCTCAGCGACAGTCCTGAAACCTGACAGATCTAGAGAACATCTGTGTGGAGGAGTGGGCAAAAATCCCTGTTACATTGTGTGCAAACCTGGTCAAGAACTACAGGAAACATTATAACTCTGCAAACAAAGGCTTCTGTACCAAATATTAACACAGATTTTCTCAGGTGTTCAAATACTTATGTTCAGCAGTGCAAGACAAATAAATTCTTTAAAAAAATCATGTTTTTTTATTTTTTTTATTCTGTCTCTCAGAGTGGAAATGCGCCTACAATGTGAATTTGAGACCCCTCCATGATTTCTAAGTGGGAGAACTTGCAAAATCACAGGGTGTTCAAATACTTCTGTCCCTCACTCTATATTTATTTAAAAAAAATCTTTTTAGGGGTTAGAGCAGACCTCTTAGCATACTATTATGCCCTTACATAGATACTATATATTGCTCAAGAACCAAACTATTAATTTCAGGAAATCCTTTCCTGAAATGAATACTTATCTATGCTTTGAAGGTTAGGTCACTTACTCACTTCCTATATGTACGGTATATATTTAATGTACCACCATGCTTGTTGGCTTGATAAATACTCCAACTGGGTTTGAAACATTGTTCAATAATGAACACTATTTTTGAACTAAGAGTTTATAGAGTTTTGGTTTGCAATGTTTCTATACTTTGTAGGTTCCTTGAAAGATTCCTGAGTTGAGTGCAACTGCTGGATCTGTAAACACATGTTGGAAGTATCACCTGGGTAAGCTGTGCATCTGATGTTCTATTTACAGCAGTTTGTAGTCTGGTTTTAGTAGCAGACTATTATAAAATTAGCAGTGAGTGCTCTCAATATGGGACATTTTTATTTCCAACAACTGGTTGTTATATTCTGTGTGGGAGTTAGCTTTACGAATGGTAGGCAACTAGCAGGATTATATGCAGCATAAGGGTTTATAATAAAAAAATAAAAAAAACAAGGACATCAAAGTTGTCTCAACAGGAAGGCTTAACATCAGCCGTTTAAAGTTCAATCACATAAAGCGCTTATCTTCAGCCAAAACAATACTAAGTTCTCATACCGCCATCTGTCTCGTCACACTCAGTTTGCAACCAGGCAGAAATGATAGAGTCACCTTGTACAGAGTCTTGTCTCTCTCTCTCTGTGGTGCACTGTGGAGAGTAATGCTCCCAAAACCTCTCCACTAGGGCTCATGCACACGACCGTTGTTGTTTTGCGGTCTGTTTTTCACAGATCCGTTGTTCCATATCTGAGTTTTTTTTTCTCTGATTCAAGTCCTCTTCCATTCCGTTATTCCACAAAACATATCCGTATGGTTTTCATATGTGATCCGTTTTTTGCGGATTGGAAACGGAAACAGTAACTTATTATTAACACTAAACACATGAGCAATATGGGCTGGGCATTGCAATTCTACAGTATAGATCTGCAAAGTACAGATGAAATATGGATGACCTATGGATGCGTTCCATGTACTGTATGTTTCGTATTTTTTGCGGACCTATTGATTTGAATGGGGTCTCGGACCGTGATTTGCGGACAATAATAGGAATTGCACTACTTTTTTACGGAATGGAAATACGGAAATGGAACGCACAAGAAGTTCCTTCCGTTGTTTTTGCGGACCCATTGAAGTGAATGGTTCTGCATACGGTCCGCAAAAAAAACTAAACGGAAGCAGAAAGAAAATACTTCCGTGTGCATGAGCCCTTAGTGTTTGTTTCGCCCCCCCCCCCCCCCCCCCCTTTGCACCTAGGTAGCCTTTTCCTTTTTAACTACCTCTGGGAACTGCACCTGGACTCCTTTGTCAGTAGTGTGAAAAGTCCTGGGTGTACTGCCAGAACAGCCACACTGCAATCCCTGAAAATTAGATCACTGAGATTAGCAACCTACATGGCACATATGTGCCCTCTAGTATATTTCCTGCTGGTTGCCTACAACTGGCAGAAAGTTTTATTATTTTATGTTTGTATCTAATAGAAGTATAAAATCAATCTTCTGATTTAATGAACAATGTAGTCCTATAGTAGTCTTTTCTAAGGAGGTTTTCAAGTTTATGTAAAGGAAGCCTTATCACTATATAAATTACATTATGTGTTTTCTAATGTAGTTCATGATTCAAATCTTCACAATATTTTCTTTTTTTCTATTTGAATGACAACCACATAATAAATGTGCAGGTTGGCTCTGACATATCATGTGCAGCCTATGATTTGAGGCTCTTTGTTTAAGTTAATGGTGGATGACATGATTAGGGAACTCCTCTGTGATGTCCAAACACCCTAATAGATTATACAGTCCTGATCAAAAGTTTAAGACCACTTGAAAAATGGCAAGAAATAATATTTAGCATGGCTGGATCTTAACAAGGTTCCAAGTAGAGCTTCAACATGCAACAAGAAGAAATGGGAGTGAGACAAAATATATTTTGAGCATTTAATTTAATGAAAACAACGAATAAACTGAAACAGGCTGTTTTTCAGCTGATCAAAAGTTTAGGACCACACCTCCAAAAAAAAAACTAAACCCCCCAAAACAGATCCAACTTCCAAACATGAACTCAGTAATGAGTAGCTCTGCCGTTAATGTTTATCACTTCAAAAATTTGTTTCGGCATGCTTGATGCAAGCGTTTCCATGAGGTGAGTGGGAACATTTCTCCAAGTTGTGAAGACGGCCACACGAAGGCCATCTACTGTCTGGGACTGTTGTCCATTTTTTTAAACTTCCCTTGCCATCCATCCCCAAAGGTTCTCAATTGGATTTATATCTGGGGAACACGCAGGATGGGCCAAAAGAGTGATGTTATTCTCCTGGAAGAAGTCCCTTGTCCTGCGGGCATTGTGTACTGTAGCGTTGTCCTGATGAAAAACCCAGTCTTTACCACACAGACGAGGGCCCTCCGTCATGAGGAATGCTCTCTGCAACATCTAGACATAGCCAGCAGCCGTTTGACGCCCCTGCACTTCCTGAAGCTCCATTGTTCCACTGAAGGAAAAAGCACCCTAGACCATTATGGCGCCGCCTCCACTGTGGCGCGTAGAAAACATCTCAGGTGGTATCTGCTTGTCATGCCAGTAACATTGGAAACCATCAGGACCATCATGGTTAAATTTTCTCTCATCAGAGAATAAAACTTTCTGCCACCTTTGAATGTCCCAATGTCTCTTGCAAAGTCCAAACGAGCAGTTCTGTGGCGTTCAAGGAGACAAGGTCTTTGAAGACTTTTTTAGTTTTTGAAGCCCCTCAGTCTCAGATGCCGTCTGGTGGTTATGGGGCTGCAGTCAATTTCAACAAGAATTATCTGTGATACTCCAAATGGGAATTGAGGAGGGGATTATTACAACTAAACAATGCTCTTTCTTGGTTCCAGAGTATCCTGTAATCCCTACATTGTACCTGTTACCCAAGGTACATAGAGACCTGGTAAATCCACCCGGCAGACCCATCATTGCTGGCATTAATAGCCTGAGTAATACGATCTGTAAATATGTTGATTACTTCTTACAACCTCTGGTGGAAGAATTACTTTCACATCTTAAGGATACTATGGATATTCTAAGGAAGGTGGAACCAGATATGCTTATTGCCACATGTGACATGGAATTGTTGTATACATCCACTAAAACGAAAAGATGGCTTATAAGCAGCAGCATTATTATTGAACAGTACTAGTATGGGTAAGCACAAGTATCATTTTGTCCTATCTTTGTTGGAATTTATACTGACACATAATTTCTTTCTGTTTGGGGGGTCCTTCTACCTGCAGCTCCGGGGGACGACAATGAGGGCATCTTGTGTGCCCTCATATGCCAATTTGTTCCTGGGGCTTTGGGAGAGGGAGGTCCTCCAGACAGATCCCCTGCCAGAGGCTAATGGCATCCAGTGTTGGGGACGTTACATAGATGACATTCTCATTATCTGGCAGGGGACTGAAGAGGAGTTTGGACGATTCATTGGTTTGCTCAATGACAGGAACATCAAGCTCACCTACAAGATTGCTTGTACAAATATTGCATTTTTGGATGTGCTGTTCCAGGTCGATGTAGGAGGACGGATCACAACCAACCTATATAGAAAAGAACCATCAGTAAATGCTCTCCTGCATGCAAGTTTGTCACACCCTGGCAACCTAATTAAAAGCATACCAGTCTGACAATTCCTGCAAGCCCGTAGGGTTTGCTCTTCCGATGAAATGTTTGAACTCCAAGTGGGGGACCTGAGAGAAAGGTTTGAACAGAGAGGCTATGGAAAGCGCTGTATTGAGAAAGCCTACCAAAGGGCCAGGTCATCAAGGAGAAGAGACTCTCTTACATAAGAAAACAAGACGGGAAGGTTCTCAACAATTGAGATTCATCACTGGATACAACAACAAGTGGAAAGAGGTAAATAATGCCCTAACGAAATATTGGGATATCCTATTGCAGGATCCCCAATTACAGGATGTCATACCCCCACACCCTTCGATCACTTTTAGGAGGGAAAAAAACTTGCGTGACCGTTTGGTCCGTAGCCACTATACCCGCAAAGAGGTGGGGCTATTTGGGACAAAGGGGATCCCGTGGGAGAGCAAGCCTTGTAGTAAGTGTGTTGCTCGTGCAAACATGGAGAGAGCAACACATTTCCACAATTCTGCAAATAATAAGATCTTTAGGATCACACATTCCATCAATTTCATGACATATACTGGGCCATCTGCCCATGTAACCTGATTTATGTGGGGATGACATCCTGCCAACTGAGGAGAAGAGTTAGGGAACATGTGCTATCTATTGTAGCAGCCAAAGATGAGGAAGACGAGACTCAGTTGAAAACTTTGGCTAGGCATTTCAGGACTCAGACGGGTCCTTGCTGCGGGTCAGAGGTATCAATCGAATTATAATAGATATGAGAAGTGGCAATTGGAAAAAAGTGCTGGCCCAAAGAGAAACCAAATGGATTTTTCTCCTTGATACCATTACACCTTTTGGTTTGAATGAGGGCAATAGTTTTGCCCCATTCCTTTAGATTGTTTTTTCTGTGGGGTGTGTTCTTTCTCTGTAGCCTTTGGCGCCTTGGTGTGATATTTTACTTATGGTCCGGGTTCTGAACCAGTCGCTCTTTCATGTGTTTTTAACTGTCATTTTATAGTAACACTGTTTGTTGTCTAATTTTTAACAGGTTTACACATATGGGATTTGGTACCTGCAGATCTTGCATATGTCCTGGGTTATCTGATTGTCGTATATACTTTTGCGTCCGGATAGTAGATATGGGAGTACGGAGAAGACAGTACCATTGGAGATATCTTCATACCCTCATCGATACTCTAACCCATCTAGGGGGTCTTCTTTGGACATAGATTTGGGCGATTACCCACCGTAGTTGATATTCTTATAGAATTATGGATTAATGTGTTATTGAATCAGATGATGGTCATGTATTTATTGCTATATATTTCTTTTAATCACTGCATGTCACTTGCACCGTTCACTTGCACACCACTGCACCACTCTTATGTTTTTTTGTCACGTTGCACTTTTTAGTTTAATTATAATATGAATTACATAAGAACCTTAGCAAGGCTATTATTGTTGTATGTATTTCAGTATATATATATATATATATATATATATATATATATATACACTTATTGTGTCTTATCAGACGCATGATGGAGGGACATGGTTTTACATCCATCATGCACGTAGCATTTATTTAGCGCTCTCTCTTGTGCCTTAAGGTTGGTTATACCTACTTCACTATAATTGTATGATGATGTGGATTTGTTATATACTGTGTGTGCTCATACAGGAGGACACCAATAAGGATTTATTACACATTCTAGCATTTTTATGTGCCCATTCAGCACTTTTATATTTTCTATACAGTTATAACCTTCTCTGGTGATTGTTCTATATGTCTTTTATCATATATCATATCGTTTTACAGAGTTTTTACTCCAGATTGGGTATTATGTTGCTCAAGGGCTATTATGTTCTTACCTGCCCCATTTTCTAGTGACCAATGGTGTAGCATGATATTCGATGTGGAGGGCAGGACCTCTTTAGGCCAAATTGGTGGGATGACGAGCGAGTTGTTACCGGTTACCATGGTGAGACAGGAGCGCTCATATAAGGAAGTAATGTGAGATCATGTGATCGCGATTCGACTCATGTTCCCGCTGCCTCTGTCTCGAGCGATGTTCCTTGCATCTGACTTGAAGTCGTCACGTGATAGCTGACATCAGTTGCTGATTTCTCGTGTGATGACGTGACCGGTGAGGACTAGCGATACTTACTTCTTGGCTTCTAACCTGGCTTTGGCAGGTCATGTGATCACTGATGTCGTCATCGCGCTTTCTCGCGAGACGGCGCGGTCACCACTGACCGGCTTAGGTCATTCCTAGTCCCGTTTGCTGCATAACCATTGGCCAAGGGTCAGGTGACATGTATTTGATTTCTAATCACCCAGGGTATATGTAGGCTGTTAGTGGTTACAGCTACATACGCCCCTTGACAAAGCGGAGCGAAACGTGCGTCGGGGTGCGCTCTCTACCGGACCTGGGTTTGATCCACATTGTGCTTCCACTCAACTCTAGGTAATATGCTGCAGACTGCTTGCTGACTTTGTGCATATTGCTACTATTGTTGTTCCTCCATAATGTTTATTGGCTTCTATTGAGGTGCCTTATACTTGGCCCTCATGCTGGCTTATAATTTTGCAGTTATCATATTTTTAGTGGGGGGGGGGGGGTTCTACATTTATTAGGGGTGGTTGCAATATTGCCTGCATATTGCAGCTAATGTTATCTTTTGAATTTTCCCCTTTTATTTGGACCAATCATATCCCGGACGAGCTGCTTGTCGCAGCGCTATCCTGCACTGATGCTGCTTTTATTATAATTGTTTACGTCTTGTTGTAATATATATTACTTAAAGGGTTTCTACCACTTCAGTTTGACCAAATTAGCTTTCAGACACTAGCGATCTGCTAGTGTCTGATCTCCATAACCATGCAATTCTTAGACCTTTGTGTGGAGCCGTTTCATTAAAAAACTAACTTTTATTCCTATGCAAATGAGCCTCTAGGTGCTATGGGGGCGTCTTTTCAGCACCCAGAGGCTCGGTCTACTCACACTGTATGCCCGCCCATCTCGTCTTAAATGCCTGCCTCCATCACAGCCATCGGACTAATTCACGCGCCTGCGCCGTTCACTTCTGTCTTCGGCACAGGCGCAGTGAGTGAAGGCCGCTCTCCTGATGCCGGCTTCCTCACTGTGACGTAGTCGCCGCAGGTGCAGTGAGGAATCCGGCACCAGGAGCGTATCATTTACTCACTGTGCCTGCGCCGATGACAGAAGTGAACGGCACAGGCGCGTGAATTCGTCCGATGGCTGTGATGGAGGCAGGCATTCAAGACGAGATGGGCGGGCATACAGTGTGAGTAGACCGAGCCTCTAGGTGCTGAAAAGACGCCCCCATAATACCTAGAGGCACATTTGCATAGGAATAAAAGTTAGTTTTTTAATGAAACGGCTCCACACAAAGGTCTAAGAATTGCATGGTTATGGAGATCAGACACTAGCAGATCGCTAGTGTCTGAAAGCTAATTTGGTCAAACTGAAGTGGTAGAAACCCTTTAATAAAATTTGTCATTATCGTATTTGTGTCCTTCATTTAATTGGTTTAGCCAGCACCAGTAAGGGCCTTAATTTGGGTCGAGGATCGTCCAGTGTCTTGACGGACAGACAATTGGATCCTCCGGCACAGTGCTGATGACATTTTTGTTGGATCTTCCACTTGACCTTTTTGTTCCATAACCCTCAGGATCATTTAAGAAATTCCAAATGACTGTCTTACTGCATCCCACCTCAGCAGCGATGGCGCGCTGTGAGAGACCCTGCTTATGCAGTTCAACAACCTGACCACGTTCAAAAAGGGAGTTTTTTTGCCTTTGCTATGACAACGTGTGACTACCTGACAGAAAATGACAATGAATCCACATCTTTGCACAGATTTGGCTTTTTAAAGGCATGTGGTTCTAAAATTTTGATCAGCTGAAAAACAGCCTGTTAAGTTTAATCATTATTTTCAATTAATTGAATGCTCAAAAAATAATATTTTGTCTCACTCTCATTTCTTCTTGTTGCATGTTGAAGCTCTACTTGGAACCTTGTTAAATATCCAACAATGTAAAATATGATTTTTTGCCATTTTTCAAGTGGTCTTAAACTTTTGATCAGGATTGTATATATGTAAGAAAAAACAAAAGAAAAGAAAAAGGTTTGGTCATCATAAGACAACCTTTAATAAGCAAAATGTTAGGGTGGGTTCACACTAGCGTTAGGGATTCTGTTTTGGCTTTCCGCTATAACATGGTTATAACGGAAAATAACAGAATCCATAAGACTGAAGGAAGGATACGTTCTTCTGCCCATAGACTTGTATTATGACAGAATGCAAAACAGAAGCCTTTAAAAGGCATTCCATCTGCTTTCTGTCCTAATAGAAGTCTATGGGAAAGCATAACAGATCCGTCTGGGTCCCGTTATGCAAGACAGAAAACAAAGTCCTGTCGACAGGACTTGGTTTTCTGTCTTGCATAACGGGACCCAGACAGATCCGTTATGCTTTCCGATAGACTTCTATTAGGACGGAAAGCAAATGGAATGCCTTTTAAAGGTTTACGTTTTGCATTCTGTCTGGGCATTCCGTTATTTTCTGTTATAACCATGTTATAACGAAAAGCCATAAAGGAATCCCTATTGCTAGTGTGAACCCACCCTTACTGTGTTCAAACATTAATATCTCCTTTGCTATAAAATTATAGTCTAAAATGTATTTTTTTTAAATCTAAATTATAAGCTTTTTAGAGACAAATATCTTAATGAAACCATAATAATCTGTTTTCAGTTTTGTAAAAGGAACTGAAAATAATTCTAAAAAAGGTGATGTGGTGAGGAAAATGATACATGCAGGCAATCTAATTGAGGAAAATGACTAAACCTATAGAATGCAATACAAAATTACATTAATTAAATTATAATACATTAATTATACAATAATTATAAATAATATTATTGAACTTCCATTAAAAAGTACCAGAGTTATGGCTTAGAATTGCAAATTTGTATACAATTTAAGTGACATATTTAAAGTCTAAGCATACTAATTAACTTGAAGACCTGTTTGCTTGTCCATAGACTTGACACTTAGTTGTACCTGGCAGACTATTTAATGGACTTGAAAATAGCTATTACACTGGCTATTTTAAGAGTTGATATTGCAAGTCTCAAATAAGGTTTTATGATCATATTTATAACACTTAATAAAATGTACTTTTATATATAAGAAAAGTCCTCTGGAACTGGGGTGCGTACATACAGAGTATGGACTTTTCTCAAAAGCAGAAAACCTCCATAAGAGCTGACAGAGTGATATTCATACTCCTACCCAGTAAATCTATGTTCTAGCACAGCGGTCCCCAACTGCCGGGCAGCGGCCCAGGACCGGGCCCTGGAAGATGGTTTGCTGGGTCGCGGCGATCAGGGCAGTCTTTAACGCTGTACTAATGTAGCACTTCCATTATGGAAGCGCTTCATTAGTACAGAAGGACCAGGAAGCGGTGAAGGATCTGTATTCACCACTTCCTGGTCCACGGCTCAGCTATCGGCTGTGCAGGGCTGCGCTCTGTGACCTCACACTGTGCGCCGCATACACCGCTGACAGCAGTATAAAGAGGATTGCGATGGTGACCAGGAGCAGGAGAGATAAGTGTTTTATTTTATTTTATTTGCACTGGGGGCTGATGGCTGACATGAGGGGCTGACATATGGCTGACATGAGGGGCTGACATATGGCTGACATGAGGGGCTGATGGCTGACATGAGGGGCTAGGGGCTGACATGGGGGGCTTATGGCTGACATGGGGGGCTTATGGCTGACATGGGGGGCTTATGGCTGACATGGGGGGCTGATGGCTGTCATAAGGGCCTGATGGCTGACCTGGGGGCTGACATATGGCTGACATGAGGGGCTGATGGCTGACCTGGGGGCTAACATGGGGGGCTTATGGGTGACATGGGGGGCTTATGGCTGACATGAGGAGCTGATGGCTGACCTGGGGGCTGACATGGGGGGCTTATGGCTGACATGGGGTGCTGATAGATGGCTAAAGGTTTGGGGGTTGATCTGAGCCATTGGGGGTCTGATGTGAGGTCTGATTAACATTGAGGGTCTGATTGCTGGTCTGACCTGAGGTGTAATGAAAAATATTTTTTTCTTATTGTTCTCCTCTAAAACTAGGTGCATCTTATAGGGCGCAAAATACGGTACAGTGCAGAAGAGACCATAGTCAGTTTATATAGTTGTTATATAGTGTTATATATTTTAATATGCACCTTGTGTTTTGTTATGTGCGTGAATAAGTCAGCCCCCCCACCCCCAAAGCCACACCCCCTTCCCCTCCACCCGGTCCCTGGGAAAATTGTCTTGCATGAAACTGGTCCTTCATGCAAAAAAGGTTGGGGACCACTGTTCTAGCAGATCGAGTAAAAAATGTTCAGTGTCAGATTTTACAATAGTATGCAGGGTTGCCAACCAGAATTGTTTTTTTCTGGATGTTATTCCAAAAGACAGCCAACATTTTTTTATGGACAAATTGGAAAACCATAATGAATGACAAAGATTTTATGTTGAGCAAATTGAAGCCAAACAAATTGACTTTGATCCGAATTACAGGAAAAATTTGATTTGCCACAAAGCCAAACTTCCTCTCGCTTTATGGTAACAAATCTATTCTTTCTTGAAATGGCGGTAAAAATACACACTCACCTCATCCATTTGCTTGTGGAAAGGCTGTCTCGACCATCTTGATACACGTGAGATTTGCCTGGCCAGAGTGATGATGTCCTCTTGTCAGGGCTGAAGATTTTGCGCAGTGTATTCAATCAAGATGGCCATGACGACGTCTCCATGAGAAAATGGATAAGGTGAGTATGTATTTTTGTTTAACCTTATTAACCCCTAAAAGGCGATGAACTGAGGGGTTCAATGAAGTCATTGTGCCCCCTACATACAAAGGAATGCACTTTGTGATAAAGTAATTTGTCACAAATCTAAGTTCTTATATTCAGCGAGGCAGCTGAATCAATTTTTTCATAACCTCGCTCATCACTTATTATAAGTAATAAATGTCCTAGCTCAATAAACAGATATTACCAGCATTTACTGTGCACTGTAAAATGCTGATAATTGACAAAAATAATCTACTCAAGCCACGATCCTCAAAAACATCATGGAAACATCATTATTTTTTTAAGGACACAGGAAAAAAGTTGCCTGTCTAGACCAGAAATTTCTGCATGGTTGGCAACCCTGGTAGTATGGACCCAATGATTTGAAGCTGTCACGATGCAGAGTTCCGGGAGGCGGGGACGGCCGGGGCGCTCTCGCATCATCAGCACGCCCGGCATCGACCGTTCCTGTGGCAACCACAAGAGGGCAGAGCGCCGAGAGGTTCACTCGGTGCTTGGCTGTATTGGAACTCAGGAGTCATGTGACGCTGGCCACGTCACATGACTCCACTAGCGCTGTATTTAAACAGGCAATCTGCTGGCCACAGATTGCCTGTTATTGAGGTCCTTCCTGCGATATTACTTACCTGGTTTGTTGGTCCTGCTTGTCTTCTGATTACCCGTCCGTCTAATCCCTTGGTCTTGGCGTTTCCTCCTGGCTCTGACTTCGGCTTCTACTGACGATCCTCCGCTTGCTCCTCCCATACCGTGCTGCTCTCTTGGTTTCGGACTCGGCTTGTTTGACTTCTCTGTTGCATGTTTTGTCTGTCTTCACTGCACTTATCCTAGCTGAGGGTTTGTCGACCAGTTGTCCCTTGTCACTAGGACTTGCGAGGCAAGTAGGCAGGGACAGAGGGTGCGGGTTGAGCGCAGTGGTCACTTCCCCATCCCCTGTGTGTGTGTGACAGAAGCATATTGTAGTTTTGCCATGTTTTTTGCCATAAGTCATGGCAAACACCACAGAAAATTTGTTTTGTTCAATAATCTCTGGCACAAAATTCTGTAGGACCTTCACAGATCATATTACTTGACCATACGTGTGCAGGTTCTGATACTATTGAAGGACCTGAACAGAAAAGGTCATATAGCCTCTGAAAGTTCTGAAGCAAAGGGGCAAATCATTAAAGAGGCTTCAAAGAAGACAGTGTTAGCTGCTGTTTAAGGCTTTAAGGCTACTTTCACCCTCGCGTTTGGTGCACATACGTTATGGATCCGCACCGATAATACAAACGTCTGCACCAGTTCAGAATGGATCAGTTTGTATTTTCTTTTACATTGTCAAAACGGATCCGTCTTGAACACCAATGAAAGTCAATGGGGGTGGATACGTTTTGCATTGTGTCAGTGAAAACTGATCCGTCCCCATAGACTTACATTGTGTGTCAGGATGGATCAATTTGCCTCCGCATCATTAGGCGGACACCAAAACGCTGCAAGCAGCGTTTTGGTGTCAGCCTTCAAAGCGGAATGGAGGCAGAACGGAGGCAAACTGATGCATTCTGAACGGATCCTTATCCATTCAGAATGCATTAGGGCAAAACTGATCCGTTTTGGACCTCTTGTGAGGGCCCTGAACGGATCTCACAAACGGAAAGCCAAAACGCGAAAGTAGCCTAAGAGTATGGGGTGTGGCATATGAACTTAGTGGGTTTTATTAGTTCTAGGTGTGTGATCTGAGGTCTCTATTAACTTATGGGGTCTGGGGTTTATTTAGGGCATCTGTGTCTTTATCTAGAGGTCTCCCTATAGTAATCCCTCTCTTGATTGTCAAACAGAAGTATCTTGAAAATGAGAAAATGGTTACAAACTTTAGACATCAAAGAAAAATTCCACTTTATATAGAAGAAAATTGCTTGTCAATATAAGACACAGTTAAAATAGCCTTCTGTTTAGATGCCTTTTATTGTTCTGAGTGGTGGCTATGAAATGCCTTTAAATGTTAGGATAGATATTTTACTCAATCCTAACAAGTTTGAGACAAACATAGTCATGTAAGTGACCCTTTTAATGTAAATGTACCAGGCATGCTGGGACTATTCAGTCATGATAGTGCTGAGGAACAGATGGAAATTATCAGCACATTTTAAGTAAGCTAGGAACCGTGTGTGTAAAATTGATCCAATCTCATCAGAAACATTTATTTGCTGAGTGAAATACCCTTGAAGAGCAACATAAGGGATTTATTTATATTTTGTATCCTACAATTCATGCTAGAGGTTTGGTTAAAACATTTAATAGAATCATATTACTCAGAAAAGTGATTGCTAAAATCAGAGGTCAAAGGCTTATGAGAAATAAAGCTAACACTTGTGAGTACACACAGTACAAGCCTGAAAGAAATGCTATTTTTGAGCAGCCCAAAAAATTGGCAAAGAAAAACACATAAGCAAATACAATTGTTTGATATAGTAAAGAAAAATAAAGACTATTTAAACAAAACTAAAACATAGAAACATTCTACTGCAAATATAACACCCCACAGTTGTGTTACTAAACTCTTCTACCCCGCTACAATCTGTTAAGAGCATTTACATTGTCATATAATGTAATTTTACATCACATCCTCTAAAATGTGCATTGAAAGCCTTGTTACATGTATATTGCTATAATTTATATGTTCCCCAGCAGTTGGCAACAATGTGTTAGCAAGGAGTTAGAGCCAGTTTAGTGTTACTAGTCTGGAATATTTTGTTCCAGTTTAGCTCCAGTTAGCCCGGAACTTGTCTCAGCTGAGACATTGATCATCATCCCCAGCCTGAGCCCTTCAGTCTCAGCTGTAATAAGCAAGCAGTCAACTCCAGAATTCCATGAAGAAGCATACCCTGCGAACCTAACTGTGAGTCAAGTTCCAGAGACCCCAGGAGAAGCCATATTCCTCCTTAGCTAGTCAGTCCCCAGACAGCAGAAGAAAGACAGTGCAAAAGCCAAATTCCTGCCACATTTTAGACTCCAGGAGAAGCCATATTCCTCCTCAGCTAGTCAGGCCCCAGGCCAAGCCACCTTAACCTGGAGGTCCCGCTAGAGATAACCAGCCTCATTACCAGGAACTGCCACAAGAGGTCAGTGGAGCTCCATCGCAGCAGCTGCAGCCACCTACATCATTCCTCTAACTACTGCCATAATGGAGACAGAGAAGGACTGCCCTGTGGCCATTGTCATTGCCACTAGAGACTTTCAACCGCTGCAACAACAGACTTCCAATCCCTCCAGTAGGCAGCAGCAGGCCATCTGCCAGGCGGATTTTACCACTGTTGCCCCTGACTACTGGAGTAGCAGAGCCAGAAAAGAGCCCATCTGTGACTATTATCACTGCCACTTCAGAAATCTCTGGGCCTACTGCTACTGTACAGCCTGAACCCATCAAACAGGAGCACTGCCCTGAAGTGTGTGAGGATAAGGAGGAATGCACTGATACTGCTCCATGCACTCCGGAACCACCACAGAATCCAGAGATTCTTGCCATGAAAGACCAAGGGTCTATCCTTTATTGTTGTCCTGAGAACCTGTCACCTACCAGATAAAGGCCAAGGCTTACAGAGGATTTTCCAGAGAAAGGTGATACTGCAATTCCAAGTTCTGCCACAGAATGCCACCAGGAAATTGCAGATTAAGTTTCTGCTGGAATTACAGCTGCTGAGAGCACACAGTTTAAAGAAGAACTTTTGTGTCCTCAAATATGGGACCCAGGAGGAAGATTTCCAGACTTTTCTGTGAGGAAAACTACCCACTACCTTGTGTGGATTACAATTAACTCTATTGTTTCCCATTGGATTACAAGTGACTTTTGTTTATTTCCTGTGGATTACAAATGACTTATGGATTTATTGTTCCTAACCACAGTCAAGCATTTAAAGAAAAAGTGCTCAAGTGATATTTGAGCGTATTATGATAATATTGATTGCACTGATATTTGCATAATGTTTTTTGCACTAATTTCATTACCAGTTTACAGGTTTTGTAACGTTCAAGAATCATATGCCCATTGTGTGTATTCTTTTCTATGTGCCGCAATGTGACCCTTACGCACTTATTGTGATAATTTCACTTAACTTTGCACTTAACCAGATATATAGCAACTTACTCGTGTGTGCCTCGCTTTACAGCTCTTGTTCTATCCCCCCTTTATACAGACTGTCTATCTGGACGCTTAATACTAATGGCCTACATCTGGAGTCATATATCCCGGGTACCCAGTTAGGACCAAGTGGCAATTCCCGGCAGGTCAAGTAACTACACGGGTAACCCCACTGCTTCGGGAATGGGTAGAGGAGTTTTTGACACCTCCTTCCCGCTTGTTATGTGTTCAGGATTGCTCCCATCTTGAGGTGTCTTCCAGGAGTTTTATGGGATTATCATACCCTCCTCCTGTGACATTGCCAGAAGTGCATGGAGATGCTAATACCTCCCCTTCTGAGCCTTTGCCTAAGACATGGTGCTTTTAGCATCCCATAGTCACCATAGTGATTGTGATTTAAGCCTTATATTTAGAATTTGGTGCAGGGAAGGGAATACAGGATAAAGCCACCCTTCCATTTGCGGGCATTTCATTGCATAATGGCGGGACCACAACGTAAAGACACCCCCATGCTTTCTCTAGTGTTTAGAGGATCCAGAACACTTCAAAGTCAGTCAGTAGTGATTGCTTAGTGCAGAACTTTGGTTCATTGGTTATACCGAGAGGGAAACTGTTAATTAGGACACCCTATTTATGCGGGCAGGAACCTAGGGTAGTTGTTATATGTTTGGTCTTAGTATGTCATATATGTAATACATGCAGCATGCTGTACTTATTTGGGTACGCCAGAGCTGGTTCTTCTCCCCTTCTAAGCATAAGCCGAGGGCGGCTTAACTTGAAGAAAGGGGGACTGTAACACCCTAGAGTTGTGTTACTAAACTCTTCTACCCTGCTACAATCTGTTAAGAGCATTGTCATCTAATGTAATTTTGTTACATTGTTACATGTATATTGCTGTAATTTCTATGTTCACCAGTTTAGTGTTACTAGTCTGGAATATTTTGTTCCAGTTTAGCTCCCCCCTTGAGCAAAGTGGGTTGTTCGCACATCCTGCCTCATGGGTGGAGAAGGAAGTTAGAGTCAGTGTGCCTACCACCCCGGCTAGGGGAAGGCTGTGCGTGTAGGAGCTCCAAGATATAGGGATCTGAGACATTGATCGTCATCCCCAGCCTGAGCCCTTCAGTCTTAGCAAGAAGAAGCAAGCAGAAAACTCCAGAATTCCAGGAAGAAACATACCCTGTGAAGCTAACTGTGAGTCAAGTTCCAGAGACCCCAGGGGAAGCCATATTCCTCCTCAGCTAGTCAGTTCCTAGACATCAGAAAGCTAACAAGCAGACATCCTTTCCTGCAAGCTCCAGGCACATGATAGAGCAGAAGATATATTCCTGCCACACATTGCCAATACCTGATGGGATCAAAGACTAATGCTGTACCTTGCTTGGATGAAAGCTACAATCAGTAAAGGCAAGTTTGAACTTTACCAAAGGTCTGGATCTAAATTACTGCGGCAAATCCCTCTATTACTCCTACTAGCACCACACTCATTTTATTGCAAGTGAGCCAGGATCCAGGAGTCCAGCCGTACCCAGGTAGGAGACACCGTTGACACCATTACTACTACTATACAGAGACATTACACCACTCTGGCATTCCTAACCTGGGGCGTGAGTTATAACATCCCTAAAGGGCCCTGTAACAGTACCCTGCGTCACAAACAAAACTATAGACTATTATACCCATATCCTGACCCACTGCATAATTTGGCGTCTATGTGACTGTACCATGGTCCGGCTCATTGCACAAAGATCCATTCATTTTGTGTACCATTAGATCTGTATGGTCATCAAATAGAATGACACATAATTTAGCAAAACGGACAGTGTGTGGCCACTATACAGATTCTGCTTGGCTTTGTGCTATGTGCATGAGCACTTATACATCAGGTTGAACACCATGAAAACACATAGGGGGTCATTTATCATGCTAAAATATGACTAAATTAGGCATATTTCAGGCGCAGATAGCGGTGCAATGGTTACGCCAGGTCTAAAATTGTGGGTGTGGCATGGACGGGGAAGGGGATGGGCCGGAAGGCCCATCTCATTCATCATTTTCTACTGCTGTTTGAGGCATAGAAAATGGTCCAACTGTAAGACAGCTTGGAATCTTTCTTATATTTATAACTTGTGCTGGATGCACGGAAGTTATGGAGAGGCCAGCGCCTCTTCATAACTTTGGCGATCCACCGCCAGCTATAGGGCTTTATTAAGACCAGTGTCTAAAACTTCGGTGTTAATAAATGAGCCCCATACATTTTTACTCGCACTGTTTACAGCATTGGAGATGTGGAAAAACAATGAAAAGACTTTCAGTGTTCTGAAGTTCAAAATAAGCCATGTTCTTGACAGGTCAATATGTATATCATTGGTTTAGTTCAGCGGTGGGGAACCTTTTTTCTGCCGAGTTCCATTTGGATATTTGTAACATCTTAAAAATTTGATGGCTATATTTGGTCAAACATATAAATGACTTAGGGGTAAACACAGAAAGAAAAAAATACAATGCAACAGCATTCTGCAAACCCAAAAAAAAGTACAAAAATGTATCCTGATGCTAATGCTTTGCTTAATTAGGAAAATGTGAAATTCTTGGCAAATACATTTTGTCCATCCTATACCTCTCCTGGCACCAAAGGCTTCCAGTCATGGCATATCACAGGTAGAATTTAGTGTTAGGTGTTAGGCTTCCGTATTACAGAGATCACCTTGATGTGTGACTGATGTGCAATGCTCAAATCTCCTTCCCGCTAGTTTCTTGGCTGCTAAGCAGCCAATAAATGTGCAGGTAAGTACTGCCCTCACTGTAATGCTATAGCCATGTTGGTTACTGGCATTACAGTGATTGGCTGACCTAAACGCGTCATCGGGTGCTTATATAGCACCCAATGACGCGTGCTCGCCTCAGTCTTAGTCAGGGAGAGCTAGGCTGAGGAAGGGACAGACAGTGTAGGGAGTGATATACAAATATTTTTAGTAGAAAAACTTTTCAGAGACCCAAAAGTCCTTTTAAGGACTGTTGTGTGTAGCAGCAATATCTATTTTTGTAGCGCATCCTGCGCTAAATAGCGTGTAATAGTTAGGCCGCTGCAGACAGCAACATTAGCTACGCCACATCTCCAGTGTAAAGTGTGCACATCCCAAAAATATCTGTGACATCCAGTGTCCTTTTTCCAACTGTATCGGCTGTTAACCCGATGTAGTTGGACACCTGTTAGTCTAGGCGTTCCCTGAGGCTAGATCTAGAGGGCAGCTCTCGATGGGTTGGCTGCAAGAATGATCTCGAATCTGAAGTGACCAACACATCTTCAAACCACCTTCTTCTTGTAGTCATGGTAGGATTGGTAACCGCACCTGTTTCACTGTGGGTGGAAATTCCTCGGCCAGCGCCTGCAACAGCAGAATGCAGCATCTCTTGCAGCAAAGCCTGGAAATGTTGCATTATACCAGCCCTCTGTGATGCTGGTAACATGTCCGCCTTTTTGTGTTTGTACCGGGGGTCTAAGAATGTTGCCACCCAGTCTCACCCGTGTAAAAGGGGCCTTACGTCTTCAACAGAAATGTGCACTGCGTATATATATTTTTTTATTTTACTGAAATACACCCCTATACGCTTTCACCAGAATTAACTACAGAAATGAACTGAGAATATAGTTTTCTTTTTTTTACTGTAATACACCTTCACCAGAAATAACTGCAGAAGTGAACTGAGCATATATTTTTCTTGTTGCACTGACATAGGCGACTATACACTTTCACCAGAATTAACTGCAGAAATGCACTGATAATATATTTTTCTTTTTGTACTGTAATACGCCCCTATACGCTTTCACCAGAAATAACTGCGACAGTGTAGTGCGTATATATTTTTCTAATTTTACTGAAATACACCCCTATGCGCTTTCACCAGAAATAACTGCAAATGTACAGTACGTGTATATATATATATATATATATATATATATATTAAAATACTAAGATATAAGCCTCTAAAGAATTTTCAACATAAGAGCCCAATAACAAAAAGCTTGAATGACAGAGCTGTCTAATGACTATTTTGATCCCCAAATAATCTTTCCCTGCACTTATAAATCACTTTTCTATCAATGTCCCTAGTGCCTTCTGATATCTCTCCCTGCACTAAGATGCTGTGAAATCATTCCTCCCTATCGTTGCCCTGCACTTATAAATTGTTTTTTCTGTCTTTTTATTTTTCACAATAGTTTTTACAATAGCTGTCCCTAGCACCTTCACACATCTGTCCCTGCACTCTGAAAGCTGGAAAATGGCAGAATCTAAGGTGGCCGCCATATTTATAGGGCTGTGACATCACAGGGCTGTCTGGCTACTGATTGGCTGCATGCAGGCATGTAAATCTGGATGATCCCGCCTTCCCAGAGTTCCTTGCCCCATGTTCTCAGTCCGACTCCTCACACATGTAGCCACCATTTTTGCGATTCATTACCACGAAGTGTGAGGAAACTTGCATTAGTTGCAAATCAAATTTTTCCTGAAATTCTAAACGAATTCCACTTCGTCAGCTTCGATTCGCTCATCTCTAGCCATGACGGATCCGTCCCATTCCTATGAGGCCCTGTCTGTGGTATGGCTGTATGGGAAAACAGTGAATCTCCCATGAGCTGCAATGTTAAATCATGTTAAGGCCTCTTTCACACTACCGTTTTTTTTTTTCCGTTTTGCAGGCTGTTTTTTGCGTTCCGTATACGGTCCAGATACGGCACTATTCATTTCAATTGTTCAGCAAAAAAAAGGAATGTACTTCATATGCATTCCGTTTCCGTATTTCTGTTTTTCCGTTCCGTTGAAAGATAGAACATGTCCTATTATTGCCCGAAAAACACATTCCGTGGCTCTATTCAAGTCAATGGGTCCGCAAAAAAAACGGAACACATACGGAAATGCATCCGTATGTCTTCCGTATCCGTTCCATTTTTTGCGGAACTATCTATTGAAAATGTTATGCCCAGCCCAATTTTTTCTATGTAATTACTCTATACTGTATATGCCATACGGAAAAACAGAACGGAAACACAACGGAAACAAAAAAACAGAACAACGGATCCGTGAAAAACGGACCGCAAAACACTGAAATAGCCATACGGTAGTGTGAAAGAGGCCTTACTCACATGTTAAAGTCCCCTAGGGACATTAAAAAACATTAAAAAGAGGAGAAAAGTTTTTACAAACATAATGAAATATAAAAATTCATATTAGTCCCCTTCCTCATTTTCAAAATACAATAAAAATATAATATTATTAGCATTGCTGTATCACAAAACAACATACTGTACTATTCAAATATCAAAAATATGCATCACATATGGTGAACAGCGCAATGGAAAAAAATCAAAGTGGCAGACTTGTCAGCGGTTTAGTCGCTTCGACTCCAAAAAAAAATTGAATAAAGAGTTGTCAAAAAGACATAAACACTCCAAGCTACACTGTCCCACAGAGCCCTGAGCACTCACACAGCTCTGTAGGCATACAAAGTTATGGTGTTTGGAATATGATGATGCAAAAAAAAAATATTTTTTTTTTTAAAGTATTAAAACACAAGAAAAACTATAAAAAATGTGGTATTGCTGTAATCATACACTGAAACTTAATTAACCGTACAGTTTTACTGCATAGGGAAAATTTTTGTTTTTTTTTATTTTCTAATTCCACCCAATTTGAAGGACATTACACTACACTATGTTGTATGCAATATTAAATGGTGCATGAGAAAGTACAGATTGTCTTACTGAACTACCAGATTGTGGCCACTCCAGGACACCGAAGCTGGCACATATAAAAGTCACACTTTAGGCTGAGTTCACACGGGCGAGATTTCCGCGCGGGTGCAATGCAGTAGGTGAACGCATTGCACCTGCACTGAATCCTGACCCATTCATTTCAATGGGGCTGTGCACATGAGCATTTTTTTTCATGCATCACTTCTGCAATGCTTTAAAATCGCAGCATGTTCTATATTCTGTGTTTTTCACGCAGCCCTGGCCCCATAAAAGTGAATGGGGCTGCGTTAATAACGTATTGCATCTGCAAGCAAGTGCGGGTGCGATGCGTTTTTCACTGATGGTTGCTAGGAGATGTTGTTTGTAAACCTTCAGTTTTTTATCACGCGCGTGAAAAACGCATCAAAACGCATTGCACCCGCGCGGAAAAAACTGAACAACTAAACGCAATTGCAGCCAAAACTGACTGAACTTGCTTGCAAAATGGTGCGAGTTTAACTGAACGCACCCTGAACGCATCCGGACCTAATCTGTCACGCTCGTGTGAACTCAGCCTTATGCTTATACTAAGTTGGTGATGCCTGGCAGAGATGTAGACCCGCACCTCACCAGGCAGTGAGCTGAACCTGAAACATTAGGAGGCACTGGTCTAGACTGTAGTTATTGTAGCAAAATTGACTTTGTGAGAACAAATAGATCTGTACAGGATTTATCCTCTGACAGCAGACCAGAATTATTCACTGACAGCAGGCATCAGCAACCTCTGGCACGCCAGCTATACTGAAACTACAACTCCCAGAAACCATCACTTCTATGGGAGTTACAAGAACAGCAAGGTACATACGCATGCTGGGAGTTTTCGTTTCACAGCAGTTGGAGCATCAAAGGTTGCTGATCCCTGACTTATAGGAACTGAAACACAAATGGCTAAATTTATAGTCAAAGGTTGAAATTTTGCACAAAGTCAGCATTACATAGAAATTAGTTTTGGGATTTTACACTACTCAGTCTACTATTTAAATTCGGTTGGGGAAGTATGCATGGCTAGCTAGGATAATGAGGAGAATGACAGAGTTATCAGTTGAAACCTTTTAGAAAGTCTCAATAAAAAGTCGTAAACTTATATTTTACTTATTACTCTAAGGCAGACTCAGGAAAAACTGGATTAAAAAAAATCCCCTTACTGCATGATTTACGCCATAATATATAAAAATGTTACAGTTACAACATTTCTCATCTTCTCTATTTGCATAAAAACTTGTTTCCACAAAGAAAATGTGGAATTTGTATGTATTGTTTGGGTTTTGTTTTGTTAATCATGTATAACACCTATTTCATAAAGCAATGCTAGCTATTCATTTCACAATCTAAAAGAGCATCACGTAAATAAAAAAAATAATCTTAAACAATCTAATAATTTTATGATGATATTATGTTCAGGCAATTGATGTTAATATTATAGTGTAGAATTTGCTTGGAGTAAGACACCAATAAAACGAAATAATCAGCCCAAGAGTAATTTCTTTTAGCACCACTTGAACCATTAATCATGCAAATTACATAATGTGCTTATTCCAATTTAACAGAATAAGTATGAATGTCATGTACATGGCCCCCATAAAGACGTAATTCAAGGAAGATTAGTGTGAAATTAATAAAATAGTGACAGTAAAATAAAAATAAAAATGTAAAATCAATCAAATCAATAATAATATTATTAATAATAATAATAATAATAATAATAATAATAATAATAATAATGATACATTTTGAGAATCATGCAAATACTTAGAGAAATATGTTTATAAAAAATAATAAAATCTCAAACCTGGTTTAGTTCTACAGGTATCAATGTATTTATTTTGTAAATATTGTGCATGTTTCTCTAGAATTAAAGGGGTTGTTTCCATTTGTTATTTCCAGTCTCCCTCGCTGCTCTCAGGGCCTCTATACCCTGCTTGCTGGGAGCGGAGCTGAAATACAGTATGAAATACAAATCACAGCAAGCAGGGCAGGGAGGATGCAACCTTGCACCTTGCTTGCTTGTGCTCGCTCTCAAGGCTGTCACTGTAGTAGAATCAGCAACAGCCTCTGGGATAGCAGAGCAGATGGTGCTGTGATAAATCAGGAACCTCTGTATAGCACAGCTACAGGGCTATAGTGCATGCCCTGCAGCTGTGACATTGATCCTGGCAGCTTGGATAGGAGCTAAGATAATGTGGCCAGGGTCGGGAGTGAATGCATATATGCAAGAGTAAACAAGGCAGACATAGCAGAGCTGGAGAGGGTCCAGAGGAGGGCAACTAAAGTAATAACTGGAATGGGGCAACTACAGTACCCTGAAAGATTATCAACATTAGGGCTATTCACTTTAGAAAAAAGATGACTGAGGGGAGATCTAATTTATATGTATAAATATATCAGGGGTCAGTACAGAGATCTATCCCATCATCTATTTATCCCCAGGACTGTGACGAGAGGACATCCTCTGCGTCTGGAGGAAAGAAGGTTTGTACACAAACATAGAAGAGGATTCTTTATGGTAAGAGCAGTGAGAATATGGAGCTCTCTGCCTGAGGAGGTGGTGATGGTGAGTACAATAAAGGAATTCAAGAGGGGCCTGGATGTATTTCTGGAGTGTAATAATATTACAGGCTATAGCTACTAGAGAGGGATCGTTGATCCAGGGAGTTAGTCTGATTGCCTGATTGGATTCGGGAAGGAATTTTTTATTCCCCTAAAGTGGGGAAAATTGGCTTCTACCTCACATTTTTTATTTTTTTTGCCTTCCTCTGATCAACTTGCAGGATAACAGGCCGAACTGGATGGACAAATGTCTTTTTTCTGCCTTATGTACTATGTTACTATGTTAGTTAGTGCACGCTAGCTCCCATGAAACCAGGTCACCGCAGCAGCTGGAGAATGGTCTAGTTGTGTGCCTAGAATCAGACATGGTATTTGGGGTGGGTATAAAAAGAGGAATTGAAGGAGACACATGAGACACACATTTGCTGATGGTTGCTTAATAGAAATACTGTACCTTCATAGGACTACAAATAAGTTGATTAATGAGATGAGACAACCCTTTTATAGTTAACAGTATAATAGACTTGTTTATGCATTAATATGTGAGTGAATTCCTGTAAAAAATTTTCACATAACACTATTCTGCAAGACTGCCCATTAAAAGGTAAAATAGAAAAATACAGAAATACTTATAGAGAGACATTTTAAAAAATCGGGTTTATCCATATGCCAGTCTTGATTTCCCTGAGCTGGTGTGAGATGAGGCTAATCTATTAAGAGGCAGATGCCATTTTATAAATGAGGCACATCTCTACCCTGTCATGGGCAGGTTAAAGTAAAAGTGGTAGGCAGCATGAAGCCCCACCTTCCAGCTAAGCATGTCCTCATTTTTTTTTCAGCATTTTTGAAAAGTGCAGAGAAGCTTAAAAAGTTACAAATCATGGTTTCCATATGGCATGCCCCATAATTTGTGATTTTTTTAGACCATAATTATAGCATAAAGTGTTTAATAAATGTGTCTCATGGAGTTTAATGATTTGCTTATATATTTCAGATAGTCAAAGTACCATGACAAATAGAGACAAACAAATTTTTCAAAAATTCGATTGGCCGGATCGCCAAATTTTTATGGGAAAATTTGAATCTGTCAGAATTTATTTGCGGCAAATTACGTAAAAAAAATCTCCTGGCTGCAGAGGGCCTGTATAGTGGTGTAGAACACTGTGCCTTGCAGTAACACGCATAGGGAGTCTGCTTTGGTAGTGCAATAATACCGCAAGTCCGTATGACATGCAGACGACAGTCGTCGCTCTTAGAATCACTGCACACTTCACTTTTTGGGCAGTCACATGGCCAAAACTGATCAAATAACTGAAGTATGAACTCAGCCTTACAGGTCAATGTTAGCACCAAGAAGAAGCGCTCTCCTTTTACACCATCGTCAGCTGATTCCACATCAATGTCAAAAGAACCTGTTCTATTAAATGCTTATACAAGTAGAGCCCCTTGGACAGAGTGGAGAGGGTGTCAGCAGTAAGTTTGTGTTGACGTCACTGATTATTTTGCCCTTCCTTTGATCCTCAGAACAATAAACCACAAAAAACGGATCCTGTCTGCGGAACATCTGCCTTCACTCGGTCAGCATTTGGTCAGTAATCCATCAGTAATGCAAATGCCAAAAAAACCAGGAGTGGATCCAAAACAGAGATGACACTTGAATGGAATATTTGCATGTCTTCTGTGTTTTGCACCCACTCCTGCTTTTGGCTATCAAATCATAAGCCAATTTTGATGGGGCCATGCAGGCGTTACAGCTGCTACACAAAGATAATCCGTTGTGCATCTCATTTTACTTTCCTTCTGACAGATAAGAGGAAGGGTCAAATAAATGATGATGTCAGCTAAGCCAAAAAGGCTAAATAGTGGCATGAGAAGTCCACAAAGTGGCCCTATGACATAGTGGTGAAGTGAAAGCTGCATCAGGAGGCCACAGAATGGCACAATGACAGAGTGTGGAGATGGCGGCAGCATAAGGAGAACACAGAGTGGCCCAATGTCAGAGTCTGTAGGTGGCGGCAGCATCAGGAGGCCACAGAGGGACTAAATGACAGAGTGTGGAGGTGGCAGCAGCACCAGGAGGCCACAGAGTGGTAAGGTGACATAGTGTGGCGGTGGCAGCAGCATGAAAAGACCACAGAGTGGGAAGGTGACATAGTGTGATGGTAGGGGCAGCATCAGTAGGCCACAGAGTGGCAAGGGGATATAGTGCGGAGGTGTCCAAATCATAAGGAGACCACAGAGTGGCAAGGTGACATAGTGTGAAGGTGGCGGCAGCATCAGGCGGCCACAGGGTGGCAAGGTGACAGTGTGGAGGTGGAAGCAGCATGAGGAGACCACAAAGTGGCCCAATGACAGAATCTGTAGATCAGACCTGCAAGAGGATGGACGATGGCGCAGGTAGGCAGCGGCCAACTCACTACTTAGGATGTCTCTATAGTAGTTCAGTTTGTCCTTCCTCTCAGTGGGTGTAAAAATGGCCCCCATTTTGGACCGGTAGCAAGGGTCCAACAAGGTGGAGAGCCAGAAGACATCCCTCTACTGAATGGTGACAGTTCGGCTGTCACTACTTAAGCAAGTGAGCATGCAGCACGCCATTTGCGCAAGTGACTCAGGAACTCCCTGCCTCCATCTCCACTGCATACTGTCACGGTGTGTCTGGGTCCCCTGCCTCATCTTCCTCATTGCCCTGTAGCTTCTCTGGCTGCTTCTGCTCCTCCTCTCCTGTCACCTGTGTAGCAAAACCACCCATTTTGCTACACATTGCTTGTGTTCCAATGTCCTTCTCCTCCAGTTCAGCCCCCACAGGCCTCATGTGGCCATAAGATATAGGCACCACGTCTCCAGGCCCCTGACCAGCCAGATTTACCAAAATCTGTTCCAGGACATGAAGCAGTGCAATGACATCATTCATCCCCTAGTCCTGGCAACTGACAAATAACGTTTCCTCAAAGGGCCTGAGCAAATGGCAGGTGTCACACATGAGCTGCCACTGGCTGACATCGAAGTTATGCAGGGGAGTACTCCTGTCTGCTTGGATCATTAGGAAATTGTTTATGACCTTTCTCTGTTTGTACAGTCGGTCCAACATATGAAGGGGGAATTCCAACAGGTAGAAACGTCGCATATCAGCCTATGTTGGGGGATGCCATTCTGCCCCTGCAGCTTGAGGGTGTGCTTTGCGGTGTACGAGTGGCTGAAGTGCATGCAAAGTTCCCTGGCCATTTTTAGGATGTCTTGCATATTGGTGGAAGACTTCAGGATCCGCTTGACAACCAGATTGAACACGTGTGCCATGCAGGGCGCATGGCTCAGCCCTCCTTGACGCAGCGCCGACACAATGTTCTTCCCGTTATTGGTCACCATGGTTCCAATTTTCGGTTGTCACAGAGAAAGCCAGGATTTGATTTCTTGACGAAGGACACTGAGCAGGGGAACGGTGAATTGTCCCTGCAGTGGAGGCTGAGAATACGGTGGAGGATGAGGAGGCAGAACTTGTCGCTGGACCAATGACGTGGCAGTGTGATGATGGTATGGCTGTGCAGGAACCACATTGACCCAGTGGGCCATAAATTACATGTATTGTCCCTGACCGTAGTAACAGCTCCACTCCGCACTTTGGCAGACACCAACAGGCTCAAGGACTGGCCCACCTTCTGTTCTACATATGTGTGCAGGGCTGGTACTGCCCTTTTGGCAAAGAAATGACGGCTTGGGACTTTCTACCTTGGCTCGGCACAAGCCATCTGTTCTCTGTAAGGTGCAAATTCAACCACTTGGAAAGGGAGGGACTGCAGCACCAGCAACTTGGACAGGAGCACATTCAGCTTCTGTTCTATTGGATGAGTGTACGCATACTTTTGTAGGAGAAGCAGGAGCATCAGGACCAGCAAATGATGGGAAGGATAGACAGATCCCTTCGACTGAGGTGGTGGAGCCTTGACTGCCTGAAACCAGAGGTGCATGCCACTGGGTAATACAGCGATTGCTGCGTCAGGATGGACCACCACATCGGAATCACGGTTCTCCCAGGCCACTTTATGGCAACGCTGAATATGTTGATGCAGGGCCTTGGTGCCAACATTGGCACCCTGGCCACGCTTCACCTTTTGCCCACAGATTCTATAGATGACCACATTCACCTCCTCCGGCTGCTTTAAAAAAAAATGCCACACCACCGAGTAGGTGATTTTAACCCCAACACTATGCACTGCCTGACTCCCAGGCAAGCTGCCAAACTCTTCTCCCGATGATGATGAAGGCACTTTGTCACCCTGTTCCCAAGTTCGAACAGCTACATCATCATCATCATCGAGTACTCTCTGCAGGTCACTGATGTCCCCCTCACCAGCTCCCACGCCGCTCTCTCCATCACTACTTGCCCACCTAGCGGAGGAAGCGGTGGATGTCTACCCCAGATCTTGTCTGGGCAGTAGCTTCTGACTGCCCTCTAGTAGCTATTAAAACCAATTTAAGCAGGGAGGAGTCATGACTCCAGATGGAAAAAAATGATGAATATTCTAAAAAATGAAGTTGTGCTTTTTTAATTTTTAGAATAATGATACAGAAATGTTATTTGATACTTTTGTGCCGATTCTTTTTCCCCCTCTATATTAAGGGACACTATAGTCACCAGAACCACAACGGCTAAACGTAATAGTTCTAGGGTCGATAGCATGTATCTGCAAGATTTTTAATGTAAACACTGCCTTTTCAGAAAAAAAGGCAGTATTTACATTACTGCCAAGGAACACCTCTAGTGGCCACTCATCATTATTAAAGTTTACTACTCTACGAGGTGTGTGGATAAAGACTGCCCTGACTACTTGCCTGCCTAGCAGAGGAAGCAGAGTATGTCTCCTCCACATCTTGGCTGGGCAGTAGCTGCTGACTGTCCTCTAGTAGCTCTTGCTCACTGAAAAGTGGAGCAGAGCCTACAACATATAATACTGCTTGTGGTGAGGAAACAGAAAAGGACAGAGGCAGGTTGAGGACAGGTGAGGGCACAGGGCCTGCTCCTGGGTGATGCCAACTAAGGGTTGTGTCTGACAAACCCACTCTTGGCTGGGGGATGCCTGATATAAGTCAAAGATCTAGTCAACCATTCAAGAACCGCTGGGTTGCTTGTCACGACAAAACCGCTAGCTGACACTGGGAGGTCAGGCCTCTCAAAATGACCCCTGCTGCCACGGCCCCTTACTCTGCTGTGACCCCTGCCAGCGCCAGAAACATTTAGGCCTCCCCTGTGCAGGGCCTGGCACTTCTCTGCCTGACATACTGTTAAATCAAATAACTAAATGTTAGATCAAATATTTTTTTATTTCACCACTAATACACAGCAAACAGGGGTTTAGAATATATCACTGCACTGCTGAATGGCAATTAGGCCCTAATTGTATTCAATTTTTACAAAAAAGGTTATTCAACAGATAAGGGTGGGTTCACACTAGCGTTAGGGATTCCATTATGGCTTTCTGTTATAACATAAAATAACGGAGTCCATAAGACGGAAGGACGGATCTGTTTTTCTGCCCATAGACTTGTATTATGAGGGAAGGCTAAACATGATTATAACGGAAAATAACGGAATGCCCAGACAGAATGCAAAACGGAAGCCTTTGAAAGGCATTCCGTTTGCTTTCCATCCTAATAGAAGTCTATGGGAATCAAATCGGATCCGTTTGGGTCTCGTTATACAAGACGGAAAACAAAGTCCTGACAGGACTTTGTTTTCCGTCTTGCATAACGGGACCCAGATGGATCCGTTATGCTTTCCCATAGACTTCTATTAGGACGGAAAGCAAACGGAATGCCTTTCAAAGGCTTCCGTTTTGCATTCTGTCTGGGCATTCCGTTATAATCATGTTATAACCGAAAGCCATAACGGAATCCCTAACGCTAGTGTGAACCCACCCTAAGTACAACCTTAAACGGCAAATATATTTGTATTTCGCCAGTAATACATGTCAGACTGGGATTTAAAATATCTCACTGCACTGCTGAATGGCAATTAGGCCCAATTTTTTTCTATTGTTACAAAAAATATTTTTAACAGATAATTGCAACAACGAAAGGCGAATATATTTGTATTTCACCAGTAATACACGGCAAACTGGGCTATAAAATATCTCACCGCACCGCTGAATGACAATTAGGCATAAGTTTTTATTTTTCCAATTTTTATACAAAAGGCTTTTCTACAGATAAGTGATACGATGAAAGGCAAATATATTTGTATTTCGCCACTAATACACGGCAAAGTGGGCTGTAAAAAAAAATCTCACTGCACCGCTGAACAGCAATCAGGCCCAAGTTTTTTTAAATTTTTACACAAAAAGTTTTTCAAGAGATAGTACAACTATAAATGGCGAATATATTTGTATTTTGCCACTAATACACGGCAATATGGGCTGTAAAATATCTCACTGAACCGCTGAAAGGTAATTAGGCACAATTTTTTTTCTATTTTTACACAAAAGGCTTTTCAACAGATAAGTAAAACTATGAACGTTGAATATACTTCTATTTTGCCACTAATACATAGCAAAGTGGGCTGTAAAATAACTCACTGCACAGCTGAGCGGCAAAGATATTTTTACTTCTTCCACTAATACACGCAACAAAGGGCTTTAAAACAGATAACTGCACCGCAGAGCGGCAAATATATTTTTCCTTTTTCCACTAATACAGGCAAAAAAGGGCTTTAAAACAGATAACAGCACCGCAGAGCGGCAAAGATATATTTCCTTTTTCCACTATTACACGCAAAAAAAAAGGCTTTTAAAAAGACAACTGCACTGCGGAGCGGTAAATATATTTTAGTTTTGCCACTAATACATGACAAAAAGGGCTGTAATTTTCACACTTCACCAAACAATGACTAATCAGCCCTTTTTGTCCCACTAATACAAGCCAAAAAATGATTTAGAACATATAACTGCACCGCACAAGGGCAAATAAAACGTAGAAATATTTTCTTCTAATGAACCCTGTTAATGCCTGTATCAAACAGCACTTGCACCAGAATAAGAACGGGTTGCTGGAATTACAGAGCTGCATAATGGCAATTTGTATCGCCAGTCAGTGCAGCAAAGTGTAATCTAATTGTTCCAATTAACCAGGCTGTTACCTTCCCGACTGAAATTCGTAACGAATTCTACTTCGTCAGATTCGATTCGCTTATCTCTAATGATATATTTAGATGAATCTATTGGCGACTAATTACACTTACTCTCTTTTCTCTCAATTTGTGCTCAGATCCAAGTGCCACAATGTCCTGACAATATTTGGCTTCAGGATCCAGACTGGTCTCAGGTTTGCTTTTTTGTCTGATCTGAAGTCTAAGAAAAGCTAGAGGCCTGGCCTGGTGTCCTATATTTATATAGGGAGTCTAAGGTCTGAATACATCTAGGTTGTCTGGCCTGGGCACTGAAAAGAATATAACAGCCTGTTTTATGGCCTGACTAACATAGGGGCCCAAAATATGTTTAGGGGAGCCAGTCAACAGTCTGAAATTAATTTAGGAGTCTAGTTTTTCATTCTATATTAAATATGGGTCTAGTTTAGGGTCTGAAATTAATTTAGTGGTCTAGTCTAATAGATATTGATATATGGGGTCTGGTCTGTGGTTTGAAATTAACTTAGGGGACTTGTCTAAGGTCTAATATTAAGAATGGAGTCTGAAAATAATTTAAATGTCTGGCCTGTGGTTTGATGTTAATATAGAAGGGAATATAGTATATTTAGCTGTACCCTTTTATATAACCCACTCTCATTTTTGCTGTAAAGCCCTGTTCAAGTGCTAACTTGTAAGGAGAGCTCTTAGGTGCAAATCTCTGAGGAAGAAGGAACCATTATGGCATATAGATTATTATATGACTATTCCACTAATTTAGCCATACACAAGAACATCTACACAATATACTCTGTAGGCAATTAAATGCTGGTGTCCTTCTTTAATACATCAAGGCTGTTCTGCCTACATGTTACTGAGACATTGCCTTAAATATAGTACACATCAGCTATAGTCTTGCTACAAACCTTCTGTTGATACGTATTCTGTTCTTTAAATGCATAATTTCTTGAAGTTGCCACATGGCTGACATTTCAGTAGGTTAAATAGATCATTACTCATTTGGAGCACTTTTCCTAAAACATCTACGATGTATATGCAGTTTCTATAGTAAAGTTGCATAAGGTAGCAATGAATCTTTCATGCCCAATGACATTCTACCATTATTTGCATATCACCTGTCAAAAGTAAAATGGCTTCAAGTGCACATAATATTGCTCGACCTTCTTTTTGCATGAACTCATACTGTGCCATTTCCAGCTCTAAGGGTATATTTGTATTTTCATTCTTTTATATTAGGGTTTATATTATTTTATAATGTTGTTTATTTAATCTGTTTTGCTATCTGAAACAATCATCAATGATTACCATATATAGAATTAAGCATTTGGATTGCATTTATGTTTATTTATTAACTTTATTTATTAACTTTATTTATAAACTAAAATTCCATTGTGATCTGTGTAAGATGGTGTTTTATTTATAGCATTTCTCTACCTGCTTACCATGTTTAAATTATGTAGATCTGCTGTATAAAATCCGTTTAACACTTTCAGAAGATTGCATATTCTAGTCTTATAGAGGGGCTAAAAAAGTAAAGGAAAATTATGTTTTTAAATGTTTAAAAAAAGTAACAAAAATAAAAAATATATAAAAATATAAATCACCCACTTTCCCCAGAATTAAAATTATAAAAAAAAAAACATAAAGAGCATGTGAATTGCCATATACCAAAATGCCTGAACGGTTAAAATATAATTTATTTTTTTTTTCCATATAGAGAATAACAAATAACACACAAAAAATCTAAATGGCCAATTCACCATTTTTTCATATGTTCACTTACCTAAAAATGGAATACAATGTTATAAAAAAGTCACATACACTCCAAAATGCTATAAATAAAAGCTGCAGATTGGCCCACAAAAAAATTAGCCCCTACACAGCTTTGTGGACAAAACTATAAAAAGTTATGGTGGTCAGAATATGGCAATAAAAATAAAAAAATAAAAATCACACAACCAAAATTAATAATGGTTATAATAGTATCAGTAGTGCAACTATAATTCAAATCACAATTCACATTAATATGGTGGCCTTGTGGAAAAGCTAACCCTTAACTTTTATTTTAACCATAGTAAAATATAGGCTAATTTAATTGCTGATAATAGATTTACGTACTAATTATACTAAATATTAACTGCCTGAATAAAGTACATTAAAAAACACTTTATTAAAATTAACGATTAAAAGGTTGGTTCTCCACCAATATAGCAAACAGGCAGGAGCTGAGAACCAAAGTGTAGGAATTGTACATATATACTACCTCCTATGCTCTCACCACCATGAATCGTGTCCCTTTTTATATGTGGAAGCACAGTTAAAACCCACAGGGGTAGTAGGGTAACTGCTAGTGTTTATCGAGCACCAAAGTACTCGAACACCTCGGGATGCTAGGGTGCTTTACCAAGCACTCGAGCTTAATAGAAGTCAATGGGAGAACTCGAGCGTTAAACCAAGAACCCCCTGCTCTGAAGAGGGGAGGGTGCCTGATTCATAGGAAAAGGTCAGAAATTGATGGAAACACCACCAAAATGGTTTGGGAACAGCATGGGGAGGATGTCTGGAAGCATCTTGGGTTCCCAGGTCACTGCTGGGAACGATTTTGTCCAAGTAGTATGCCACTTTTACATACTGACAATAATATGCACAAAACCGAAGATAAAATTAATTTTAGCAAAAAAATTGTTAGGAAACATTCTTTCCTATATATTTACTTGTATATAAAGTTCAAGTGCTGCCAAAAATTACAAGCAAAAGGCACTATGATACAACCTGCATATCACATAAAGGAGGGCCTCATTCAAAGTGTGGTACAATTGTTCAGGTAGTGGGACTCCCACACTCATAAAGCCTAAGCACTAAGTGAAAGGGCTGCCAAAAATTACAAGGAACCTGCACTCCAATACACCTTTTGCTACACATAAATGAGGGCATCATAGGCACCCTTTAAAAATTATGATTGATGGCCTGCTGGCCAACATTTGGAGCAAGGGCCTGCATATCTGACCATACGAGGGCCTGCTGCTGAGCTGAGCCTCTAAAACATTAGGGCTGGGGGTCTGCTGCTGATCTGACCATCGAAAAAATTATGGTTGAGGGCCTGCTGGTGAGCTGACCCTGTTAATTATTATATGCGAGGGCCTGTAGGTGAGCTGAACCTGTAAAAGATTGTAGGTGAGAGCCTACAGTTGAACTGACCCTATAAAACATTATATGTGAGGGCCTGCAGGTCAGCTGACCCTGTAAACATTATATGCAAGGGCCTACAAGTGAGCTGACCCTGTAAAAGAATGTAGGTGAGGGCCTAAAGGTGAGCTAACAATGCAAAACATTATATGTGAGGGCCTGCAGGTGAGCTGACCCTCTAAAAGGTTGTAGGCAAGGGCCTGCTGGTGAGCTGACCATGTAAAACATTATATGTGGGGGTATATATGCAAGAGCATTATATGCAAAAAATAAGCATGTTGATATGATGGAAGAGGAGTAGGAGGATGAGAAAAGGAAGATTCAAGCATATACCCTTGTTTGTGGTGAAAGGGGTGCATGGGAATACAGTGTATTCTGTACATTATAAGCAACACACTTAAAGTGCCTTTTTGTTTATCAGCTTTCCTCTGGTGGAGTCAAGAATTCCTGGTCGAACCAGGCCTTGTTCATTTTTATAAGAGTCAACCTGAATCCAGAGGGGAAACAAACCAGGCTGGTGTAGTGAGCTGCATCTATATTTATTTATATAAGGAGATATATAACGCGAGTTTGACCGCAACGCGTGGTTGATTAAGTGTGGTTCCGTAAGTGTGTGACTTAAGATTAAGTGACTTTAGATTCAGGGACTTCAGTGGGGGACTGTAATTAGCCAGTTTCTTAGTACTACATTATATTGTATTTTTTGCTTTGCTGGTGTAATCCCCATTTAGTATGTGTTGCACAATTGACAACGCAGTCCAGTGCACATCTTGCATGATGTATGCAGTCCTGGAACAGGAGTTCAAGGGTGCATATCTTTGTTCAAGATGTGAGCAAATTACCCGTTTGGAATCGCTAATCGAGTCTCTAAATGGGCAAGTTACAACACTGAGAGGCATTGACAATTTGCAAAAGAGTTTGCTTCTCACCGAGCAAGCACTCTTTGGGGTAGATGAGGGGGAGGGTGACAGAGAGGAGGCTGAGGAAAGTGAGGTAGCTAGCTGGGTAACAGTTAGAAAACGGGGTAGAGGGAAGAGTGCCAGGGAGGCTAGCCCTGATCTGACACACCCCAACAAGTTTGCACGTTTGGCAGATGAGGGGGATGTCAGTCCAGGGATGGCACTGCCGCAGCCAGACACTTCCTCTGTCAGTCAGGGGAATGCCAGCTCCGGTAAGCAGGGGACCAGGAGAGCAGGGCAGGCCAGACAGGTGCTGGTAGTGGGAGACTCAATTATTAGGGGAACAGATAGGGAAATCTGTCACAAAGACCGTGATCGCCGAACAGTGTGCTGTCTTCCTGGCGCTAGAGTTCGACACATCGCGAATCGGGTTGACAGATTACTGGGAGGGTCTGGAGAAGATCCAGCTGTCATGGTCCATATCGGAACCAATGACAAAGTTAGGGGTAGGTGGAGAGTCCTTAAAAATAATTTCAGGGATTTAGGTCAAAAGCTTTTCTGAAATACTACCTGTACCACGGGCCACACAAGAGAGGCAGCGGGAGATTAGGGAAATTAACAAGTGGCTCAAGAACTGGTGTAGGAAGGAGGGGTTTGGGTTCCTGGAGAACTGGGCCGACTTCTCTATCGGCTACAGGCTCTATCGTAGGGACGGGCTGCACCTTAATGGGGAAGGGGCAGCTGTGTTGGGGAAGAAGATGGCTAGAAGGTTGGAGGAGTGTTTAGACTAGGGACTGGGGGGGAGGGTAATTATGTTATAGAATGGGAAGATAGTGCAGATAGAGACCGGGGGCAAGGTAGTGAGACTGGGGGAGGAATGGAAGGAGGGACTAGAACAGTTCAGAAGGAAAGGTGTAGAGTAAAAAATATACATAAACCTCTCAAATGTATGTATAGTAATGCCAGAAGCCTGACTAATAAAACTGGTGAACTGGAATTAGTGATGTGTGAGGAGGACTATGACATAGTGGGAATAACTGAGACATGGCTGGCTGATAGCTATGACTGGGCAGTTAATGTACAGGGTTACAGTCTGTTTAGAAAGGATCGTCAAAACCGGAGAGGGGGAGGGGTCTGCCTTTATGTAAAGTCCGGTCTAAAGACCACACTCCGTGAAGATATAAGTGAGGGACATGAACATGTGGAGTCACTGTGGGTAGAGATACATGGCGCTAAAAACAATAATAAATTACTAATAAGAGTTTACTATTAACCACCTAATATACCAGAGTCCACAGAAAATCTACTACTAAACGAGATAGACGAGGCGGCAAATCATAATGAGGTGGTTATTATGGGGGGACTTCAACTACCCAGATATAGACTGGGAAACTGAAACTTGTATATCTCATAAAGGAAACAGGTTCTTGGCAATAACCAAAGACAATTACCTCTCCCAACTGGTTCAGGACCCGACTAGAGGGACGGCCATACTGGACTTAGTATTAACCAATAGGCCTGACAGAACAACAGACGTGCAGGTTGGGGGACACCTGGGAAATAGTGACCACAAAGTAATAACCTTCCAATTATCATTCAAAATAGCGTTTCTACAGGGAGGAACAAAAATACCAAACTTCAAAAAAGCTAAATTTAGCCAACTAAGAGAGGCCATAGGCCTAACTAAATGGGATAAAGTCCTCACAAATAAAAATACAGCCACAAAATGGGATATCTTTAAAAGCATCCTAAAATCTCATTGTGAGAGGTACATACCGTATGGGAATAAAAGGTTAAGGAACAAAAAGAAACCAATGTGGATAAACAGAACTGTAAAGAAAGCAATAAATGACAAAAAGAAAGCATATAAAACACTAAAACAGGAAGGTAGCACGGAAGCACTGAAAAACTATAAGAAAAAAAATAGAACATGTAAAAAACAAATAAAAGCGGCCAAACTAGAGACTGAGAGATTAATTGCCAAAGAGAGTAAAACTAACCCTAAAATGTTCTTCAATTATATAAATGTTAAAAAGTATAAATCTGAAGGTGTCGGCCCGTTAAAGAGTAATGAGGGGGGAGTCACAGAGAGTGACGAGGAGAAAGCAAAGCTGTTAAATATTTTTTTTTCCAATGTATTCACTGAGGAAAATAAACTGTCAGATGACATGCCGAATGTTGAAATAAATTCCCCATTAAAAGTGTCCTGTCTGACCCAGGAAGAAGTACAACAGCGACTTAAAAAGATTAAAATAGACAAATCACCAGGACCGGATGGCATACACCCCCGTATCCTAAGGGAATTAAGTAATGTCATAGCCAGACCCTTATTTCTGATATTTGCAGATTCTATATTGACAGGGAATGTCCCACAGGATTGGCGCATAGCAAATGTGGTGCCAATATTCAAAAAGGGTCCAAAAACAGAGCCTGGAAACTATAGGCCGGTAAGTTTAACATCTGTTGTGGGTAAACTGTTTGAAGGTTTTCTGAGAGATGCTATGTTAGAGCATCTTAACGGAAATAAGCAAATAACGCCATATCAGCATGGCTTCGTGAGGGATCGATCATGTCAAAAAAATGTAATCAGTTTCTATGAGGAGGTAAGTTCTAGACTTGACAGCGGCGAATCAATGGATGTCGTGTATCTGGACTTCTCCAAATCATTTGACACTGTACCACATAAAAGGTTAGTATATAAAATGAGAATGCTCGGACTGGGAGAAAACATCTGTAAGTGGGTAAGTAACTGGCTCAATGATAGAAAACAGAGGGTGGTTATTAATGGTAAATACTCAGATTGGGTCACTGTCCCTAGTGGAGTACCTCAGGGGTCAGTATTGGGCCCTGTTCTCTTTAATATATTTATTAATGATCTTGTAGAAGGCTTGCATAGTAAAATATCAATTTTCGCAGATGACACTAAACTGTGCAAAGTAATTAACACTGAAGAGGACAGTATACTACTACAGAGGGATCTGGATAGATTGGAGGCTTGGGCAGATAAGTGGCAGATGAGGTTTAACACTGACAAATGTAAAGTTATGCACATGGGAAGGAATAATGCAAGTCACCCGTACTTTTTAAATGGTAACACACTCGGTAACACTGACATGGAAAAAGATCTAGGAATTTTAATAAACAGCAAACTAAGCTGCAAAAAACAGTGTCAGGCAGCTGCTGCCAAGGCCAATAAGATAATGGGTTGCATCAAAAGGGGCATAGATGCCTGTGATGAGAACATAGTCCTACCACTTTACAAATCATTAGTCAGACCACACATGGAGTACTGTGTACAGTTCTGGGCTCCTGTGAACAAAGCAGACATAGCAGAGCTGGAGAGGGTCCAGAGGAGGGCAACTAAAGTAATAACTGGAATGGGGCAACTACAGTACCCTGAAAGATTATCAAAATTAGGGTTATTCACTTTAGAAAAAAGACGACTGAGAGGAGATCTAATTAATATGTATAAATATGTCAGTACAGAGCTCTATCCCATCATCTATTCATTCCCAGGACGGGGACTGTGACGAGGGGACATCCTCTGCGTCTGGAGGAAAGAAGGTTTGTACACAAACATAGAAGAGGATTCTTTACGGTAAGAGTAGTGAGACTATGGAACTCTCTGCCTGAGGAGGTGGTGATGGTGAGTACAATAAAGGAATTCAAGAGGGGCCTGGATGTATTTCTGGAGCGTAATAATATTACAGGCTATAGCTACTAGAGAGAGATCGTTGATCCAGGGATTTATTCTGATTGCCTGATTGGAGTCGGGAAGGAATTTTTATTCCCCTATAGTGAGGAAAATTGGCTTCTACCTCACAGGGGTTTTTTGCCTTCCTCTGGATCAACTTGCAGGATGACAGGCCGAACTGGATGGACAAATGTCTTTTTTCGGCCTTATGTACTATGTTACTATGTCAGCATTTTCAGTTCACAGGTGGATATGCTTATCTGTTATAATGTCACCAGCAGCACTAAATACCTGCTCAGACAAAACGCTGGCGGCAGGGCAGGCCAGCACCTCCAAGGGGATGAACGCCAGTTCGTGCCACATGTCCAGCTTGGACACCCAGTAGTTGTAAGGCACTGAGGGATCATTGACGATGCTGACACGGTATGCTATGTACTCCTTCACCATCTTCCCAAATTTTTCCCTCCTTGTGACAGTAGGCCACGCATCAAGGTGAGAGTGCTGGCGGGGTGTCATGAAACTGTCCCAGGCTTTGGAGAGTGTTTCACCTGCCTCTGTTGGAACTGCTGTGTGTTCCTCTTGTCTCCTCGGTTGCCCAAGGAACTACGGACTCTGCCGCCAGCATTGCCAGATGGAAATGTTTGGAGCAATTCTTTAACAAGACCTTCTGGTATTGCACCGTTTTGCTCGTCCTCTCCACCAGAGGAATGACAGATGAGAAGTTCTCTTTGTAACAGGGGTCGAGAAGGGTGAACAAACAGTAATCGGTGTTGTCCAAAATGCGTAAAATGCGTGGGTCACGGGAAAGGCAACCTAACATAAAGTTAGTCGTGTGTGCCAGAGTCCCAACAGGCAAGACTTTGCTGTCGTCATCAGGAGGATGACTCTCAATCTCCTCATGCTCTTTTGTCTCCTCTGCCCATCCACGCTGAACAGATGGTATTAAACTTCCATGGATACTACCCTTTGAAGAAGAGGAAACCGTCTCCTGCTACTCCTCCTCCTCCTCCTCATCATCATCCAATTTGCGCTGAGAATACAAACTGAGGGTGGTCTGGCTATCACCCTGTGTAATGTCTTCCCCCATTTCCACCTCTTCCACATGCAAAGCGTCATCCTTAATTGTGAGCAGCAAGCGTTTGAGTAGACACAGGAGTGGGATGGTTACGCTGATAATAGTGTTATTGCCGCTCACCATCTGTGTTGATTCCTCAAAGTTTCTTAAAACCTCACAGAGGTCAGACATCCATGCCCATTCCTCGTTTATAAATATTGGAAGCTGACTGGAAAGGCGACGACCATGTTGCAGCTGGTATTCCACAACTGCCCTCTGCTGCTCATAAAGCCTGGCCAACATGTGGAACGTCGAGTTCCAGCACGTGCTCACTTCGCACAACAGCTGGTGTGCTTGTAAATTTCAAGAGCAGCTTTGACTGACCAGCTGAAGCTGTTGATGACTTGTGGAAATGGGCACACACACGGCACACCTTCAACAGTAGCTCAGCCAAATTGGGGTAGGTTTAGAGAAACCGCTGAACCACTAAGTTGAAGACAGGGTCTAGGCAGGGAATGTGTGTAAGCTTGCCATGCTCCAAAGCTGCACCAAGTTACGGCCATTATCAGACACAAACATGCCTGGTTCTAGGTTGAGTGGTGAGAGCCACAGCTCAGTCTGGTCTCTTATCCCCTTTCACAGCTCTGCGGTGGTGTCTCCTAAGCATATCAGCTTCAGCATAGCCTGTTGCTGCTTCATCACTGCAGTGATACACTGCTTCCAGCTACTGACTGATGGCTCACTGGTGCTGCACGCAGATAATTCGGAGGTGGAAGTGGAGGAGGAGGCAGAGGAGCAGAAGTGGGGGTTGGAGCCACTAACATAGGTGGTGGTGGCGAAACCCTGATGGAATTGGGGTCTGCAGTCCTTGGCGTCTGCAGCACCTGTCCTATCCCAGGGTACGACTCCCTCCTGGCCTCCACAACATTCACCAAGTGTGCCATCAGAAAAATGTAGCGTCTCTGGCCCAATGCACTTGTTCATGTGTCCGTGGTTAAGTGGCCCTTCCCAGTACCTGTGTTGGTCAGGGCACGAGTGATGTCACGGGACATATGTTGGTGTAAGGTGGGCGCGGCACACCTTGAAAAATAGTGGCGGCTGGGGACTGCTTACCGCAGGACGGCCGCCTACATCAGGCAGCGGAAGGCCTCAGTGTCCACAAGCCTAAATGGCAACATTTACAGGGCCAGTAATTTGGAAAGCTGTGCATTTAGTGCTATGGCCTGTGGGTGGGTGGCTGGGTATTTGTGCTTGCGTTCAAATGCCTGGGGTAATGACATTTTAACACTGCGCTGGGACAGGGAAGGGGATGCGGTCGCTGATGGTGCTTGCAAAGGTCCAGGTGCAGGGTGGGAGGCATCCGGACCTGCATCTTGGACAGGGGATTGTCTAGCATGTACCACAGGGGAAGAGGAGGCAGTGGTGTGACCCGCAGACACAGATTGTTGACCCAGACGTTCAGCCAACCTATTAAGGTGCTTTGATGCCATCTGGTTGATCATGCTGGTGGTGGTGAGGTTGCTAATGTTCACGCTCTGGCTTATTTTGGTGTGGCACAGGTTGCAAACTACTATTCTTTTGTCGTACGCACTTTCCTCAAAAAAGCGCCATACTGCCGAACACCTACCCCTTGGCAAGGGAGATTTACGCAAGGGGTGCTCCGTGGAACAGTTGCGGGCCTGTTCGGTGGTCCCTGCCTTCTACCGTTTGCCCCCTCACTGCCTCTTTCAGCCTGTTGCTGTGCTGCAGATCCCAGGTTGGGTCAGTGACCTTGTCGTCCAGCACCTCCTCTTCCACTTCCTCACTCTGATCATCCTCCTGATTTGTTGACCTAACTACAACCTCAGTGATTGACAACTGTGTCTCATGCTCTTCCTCAACCTCTTGAGACAGTAATTGCGGTTGAGTTATTGGGAACTGTGTCTCATCTTCATCCACCTCATTAAACACTAATTGTCGTTCCCCAGCGTCATGTTCTTGTGACTCTGGATGCTCAAGAGGTTGGGAATCGAGGCACAAGATCTAAGGTCCCTCTTCAAGCGTGCTTGGCGAGAGGGCCAAATCAATTAATGTTGATGCAAAGAGGTCTTCGGAATATCCGAGTGTGGGATCACTTGTTTAACCAAACTGTAAATGGTGGGAGGAAGGCAGATCAGGGTGAGGATTGTGTGCACCAGACTCCTGGCTACTGAGACTGGACTTGGTGGAAGACAGGGTGGTGCTTAACCGACTGGAAGCACTATCTGCTGCAATCCAACCGACCACCTGCTCGCACTGGGCTGACTTCAAGAGTGGTCTCCTGCGCCACCCTGCAAACTGGGACATGAAGCTAGGTATCTTGGATGATTGTTTTTCTTGTGTTCTGGCAGCAGGCACAGTTTCAACGTTCCCAGGGCCACCATCAGCATCATGGTCACTTCTCCGTCCCTAATAATCGCCTTCTTGATATTAAATGTTATATGCAAGCTTGACACACAAGATGTGACACGGATGTCACAGTTTACAGCAAGTACAGTATATGGAAAAAGTATGGAAAAGTATGGAAAAAAATTATTGTTAAAAAAAAACAAAAACATTTTTCAGCTTTATTTACATTTGAGCAAAAAGTGTCCAGTCCAAAATTATTCATACCCTTCTCAATAGTCAAAAGAAAAGTCTTTATTGGCTATTACAGCAATCAAACGATTCCTATAATTGCAGACCAGCTTTTTGCATGTCTCCACAGGTATTTTTGCCCATTCATCTTTAGCAATGAGCTCCAAATCTTTCAGGTTGGAGGGTCTTCTTGCCATCACCCTGATCTTTAGCTCCCTCCACAGATTATCAATTGGATTCAAGTCTAGACTTGAATTCAAGTCTGGATTCAAGTCTAGACGTTAATGTTGTTATCTGCTAACTATTTCTTCACCACTTTTGCTGTGTGTTTTGGGTCATAGTCATGCTGAAATGTCCACTGGTGCCCAAGGCCAAGTTTCTCTGCAGACTGCCTGATGTTGTCGTTGAGAATCCTCATGTATTGCTCTTTTTTCATGGTGCTGTTTACTGTGATTAGGTTCCCTGGTCCATTGCCTGAAAAACACCCCAAAGCATTAAGTTCCCATCATCATGTTTGACAGTGGGGATTGTGTTCTTTGGGTTGAAGGCTTCTCCTCTTTTACGCCAAATGAAGGAAACATCATTGTGACCAAACAATTACATTTTTGTTTTATCTGACCATAACACAGAAGTCCAGAAGTATTTGTCTTTGTTCAGATGAGCTTTTGCAAAGGCCAAGTGAGCTTTTGTGTGCCTTATCTGGAGAAGTGGTGTCCTCCTTGGTCTGCATTGTGCAGTGTCCATTGGATTGTCTGCCTTGAGACATTGCCACCAGCAGAGCTCTGATTCACCAGGATGGCCTTGGCGGTGACCCCTGGATTCTTTTTCACCTCTCTCACTAACCTCCTGGCCAGCACAGGTGTCACTTTTGGCTTCCGACCACATCCTCTGAGATTTTCCACACTGCAGAACATCTTGTATTTTTTGCTCAAATGTAAATAAAAGCATTTTTTTTCTTCCCACAATAATGCCTCTTGTACATTGTCTTATTATCTTTTGGGAGACACCTATGGGGTATGAATAATTTTGGGCAGCACTGTATTTGTTGTCACTAATATATATAAGTTTATAGTCGTGGGTAGTTTGAAATGTCATCCAGCTTTTCCATGACTTAAGAAACTTATTTTCGGTGTTCATTAGCGAAGCGGTTAGATCCTCCAACCTCATTATTTCCTGAATTTTACCCAGCCACAGAGACGTCGTAGGCACAGTCGTCTGCCTCCAAAGGCATGGGATACATGCCTGAGCAGCAATAACCAAATGTCGTATCACAGATTTTTTTATAAGTCGCCATGGATAGGTCGCACTGGTGGAGCAGGAAGAATGCTGGTGATTTCCGGAGGTCGACCGTGGTAAATTTGGACGTGACCTGCCACACCTTATCCCAAAATTGTGTTAGTGCCCGGCATTCCCAAAAGATGTGTAACAAGGTTTCCCTGGTTTCACCACAGCGCCAGCATAGTGGAGACACTGTAGGGAATGTGGCATTCAATCTGGTGGTTACGCGGTACTATCTAGAGAGTAGTTTAAACCCTGCTTCCTGCATGTTACTAGCTATAGAGGTTCTATGTGCGCACAAATAAATCCTGTCTTTCTGCTCGGTCGTGAACGTCACTCCCAGATCCTGTTCCAATTGTGTCATGTATTTCGGGGGGGGGGGGGGAGATCCGAAGGAGAGTTCAGGAAACAATACATGCTGGAGAGAGTGTGTCGGAGGATACCCCTTTGATCACATAGTTTCTCAAAGTCAGTTTTGTCTCTAACGTATAAAGACGTCTGTGGTAGCGTAGAGAGGAAATGGCTGGGACTGCCAGTCAGTCAAGACCTCCTGTCATTTTTCTAATGCAGTCGGAGCCAGAGTGAAAGATTTGCAATGTCATCTACTGCTTAATTGGGTGTCCGCAGGTACGGGGGAATGAACAGACATATTCAGATGCTAAAAGAAGGAGGACTGGTCCCCAGGTAAACTAAAGAAAAAAGCCATCCCCCAGATTGACCAATGGGGTCTGTGTAAATTACAGAGTCAACAAAACTCTTGCATTGGCATCAATAGTAGTGTTGAGCGAGCATTCTCGACCCAAAGACTGCCTACAGCAGGGCATGGTGGGAGTTGCAGTTTTGCAACAGCTGGAGAGCCACAGTTTGCCTATCACTGGACTAGAGCATTGCGATGCTCGGCTGAACACTGTGTGTGCTAGAGCCAGGGTATTTAAGTCCAAATTAGCCTATATGTCTATGCAGAAGATCACTGTACAGAGGGGAATGCCCCCAGCGTGAGTCCGCGGTTAGGAGTCCCTGCTCTGACTCTATATATAGCTATGTCCATATATGGAGTCAGTGCTTGGGGACACCCAGTGTACTAAAATCTAATTTAGTCTGTATTTCAGAAAAGTTTCTGCTGGGATTTGAACTGATGAGCTTCTGCATTAGAGTCGCAAATCTTAACCACTAAGCTATACAACCCAATAGTAAACTGTGCTGGAAAAACCTCATAGTAGTTTCTGCATAAGTAGATAATACTGATACAGAAACTACTATGAGGTTTTTGCAGTATAGTTTATCATTGGTTTGTATAGCCCAGTGGTTAAGATTTGTGCCTCTAATGCAAAAGGTTGTGATTTCAAATCCCGGCAGATACATTTCAGAAATAGAGATTAAACTTGTATATTTTATATGTTTTTTAGTAATTGTAAAAAATGTATGGCACAGAAAAAATGTGTAATTACTAATAAAATATATATATATACAGGTCCTTCTCAAAAAATTAGCATATTGTGATAAAGTTCATTATTTTCTGTAATGTACTGATAAACATTAGACTTTCATATATTATAGATTCATTACACACCAACTGAAGTAGTTCAAGCCTTTTATTGTTTTAATATTGATGATTTTGGCATACAGCTCATGAATAGAGTTGAGCGAACACCTGGATGTTCGGGTTCGAGAAGTTCGGCCGAACATCCCGGAAATGTTCGGGTTCGGGATCCGAACCCGATCCGAACTTCGTCCCGAACCCGAACCCCATTGAAGTCAATGGGGACCCGAACTTTTCGGCACTAAAAAGGCTGTAAAACAGCCCAGGAAAGAGCTAGAGGGCTGCAAAAGGCAGCAACATGTAGGTAAATCCCCTGCAAACAAATGTGGATAGGGAAATGAATTAAAATAAAAATTAAATAAATAAAAATTAACCAAAATCAATTGGAGAGAGGTTCCATAGCAGAGAATCTGGCTTCCCGTCACCCACCACTGGAACAGTCCATTCTCAGATATTTAGGCCCCGGCACCCAGGCAGAGGAGAGAGGTCCCGTAACAGAGAATCTGTCTTCATGTCAGCAGAGAATTAGTCTGCATGTCATAGCAGAGAATGAGGCTTCACGTCAGCCACCACTGCAACAGTCCATTGGCATATATTTAGGCCCAGCACCCAGGCAGAGGAGGGAGGTCCCGTAACAGAGAATCTGTCTTCATGTCAGCAGAGAATTAGTCTGCATGTCATAGCAGAGAATGAGGCTTCACGTCAGCCACCACTGCAACAGTCCATTGGCATATATTTAGGCCCAGCACACACACAGGCAGAGGAGAGAGGTCCCGTAACAGAGAATCTGGCTTCATGTCAGCAGAGAATCAGTCTGCATGTCATAGCAGAGAATGAGGCTTCACGTCAGCCACCACTGCAACAGTCCATTGGCATATATTTAGGCCCAGCACACACACAGGCAGAGGAGAGAGGTCCCGTAACAGAGAATCTGGCTTCATGTCAGCAGAGAATCAGTCTGCATGTCATAGCAGAGAATGAGGCTTCACGTCAGCCACCACTGCAACAGTCCATTGGCATATATTTAGGCCCAGCACCCAGGCAGAGGAGGGAGGTCCCGTAACAGAGAATCTGTCTTCATGTCAGCAGAGAATTAGTCTGCATGTCATAGCAGAGAATGAGGCTTCACGTCAGCCACCACTGCAACAGTCCATTGGCATATATTTAGGCCCAGCACACACACAGGCAGAGGAGAGAGGTCCCGTAACAGAGAATCTGGCTTCATGTCAGCAGAGAATCAGTCTGCATGTCATAGCAGAGAATGAGGCTTCACGTCAGCCACCACTGCAACAGTCCATTGGCATATATTTAGGCCCAGCACACACACAGGCAGAGGAGAGAGGTCCCGTAACAGAGAATCTGGCTTCATGTCAGCAGAGAATCAGTCTGCATGTCATAGCAGAGAATGAGGCTTCACGTCAGCCACCACTGCAACAGTCCATTGGCATATATTTAGGCCCAGCACCCAGGCAGAGGAGGGAGGTCCCGTAACAGAGAATCTGTCTTCATGTCAGCAGAGAATTAGTCTGCATGTCATAGCAGAGAATGAGGCTTCACGTCAGCCACCACTGCAACAGTCCATTGGCATATATTTAGGCCCAGCACCCAGGCAGAGGAGGGAGGTCCCGTAACAGAGAATCTGTCTTCATGTCAGCAGAGAATTAGTCTGCATGTCATAGCAGAGAATGAGGCTTCACGTCAGCCACCACTGGAACAGTCCATTCTCAGATATTTAGGCCCCGGCACCCAGGCAGAGGAGAGAGGTCCCGTAACAGAGAATCTGTCTTCATGTCAGCAGAGAATTAGTCTGCATGTCATAGCAGAGAATGAGGCTTCACGTCAGCCACCACTGCAACAGTCCATTGGCATATATTTAGGCCCAGCACCCAGGCAGAGGAGAGAGGTCCCGTAACAGACAATCTGGCTTCATGTCAGCAGAGAATCAGTCTTCATATCATAGCAGAGAATCAGGCTTCACGTCACCCACCACTGTAAGAGTCAATTTTCATAAATTTAGGCCCAGAACCCAGGCAGAGGAGAAAGGTCCCGTAACAGACAATCTGGCTTCATGTCAGCAGAGAATCAGTCTTCATATCATAGCAGAGAATCAGGCTTCACGTCACCCACCACTGTAAGAGTCAATTTTCATAAATTTAGGCCCAGAACCCAGGCAGAGGAGAAAGGTCCCGTAACAGACAATCTGGCTTCATGTCAGCAGAGAATCAGTCTTCATATCATAGCAGAGAATCAGGCTTCACGTCACCCACCACTGTAAGAGTCAATTTTCATAAATTTAGGCCCAGAACCCAGGTAGAGGAGAAAGGTCCCGTAACAGACAATCTGGCTTCATGACAGCAGAGAATCAGTCTGCATGTCATAGCAGAGAATCAGGCTTCACGTCAGCCACCACTGCAACAGTCCATTGTCATAAATTTAGGCCCAGCACCCAGGCAGAGGAGAGAGGTCCCGTAACAGACAATCTGGCTTCATGTCAGCAGAGAATTAGTCTGCATGTCATAGCAGAGAATCAGGCTTCATGTCAGCCACCACTGCAACAGTCCATTGGCATATATTTAGGCCTAGCACACAGGCAGAGGAGAGGTTCATTCAACTTTGGGTAGCATCGCAATATAATGGTAAAATGAAAATAAAAATAGGATTGAATGAGGAAGTGCCCTGGAGTCCAATAATATATGGTTATGGGGAGGTAGTTAATGTCTAATCTGGACAAGGGACGGACAGGTCCTGTGGGATCCATGCCTGGTTCATTTTTATGAACGTCAGCTTGTCCACATTGGCTGTAGACAGGCGGCTGCGTTTGTCTGTAATGACGCCCCCTGCCGTGCTGAATACACGTTCAGACAAAACGCTGGCTGCCGGGCAGGCCAGCACCTCCAAGGCATAAAAGGCTAGCTCTGGCCACGTGGACAATTTAGAGACCCAGAAGTTGAATGGGGCCGAACCATCAGTCAGTACGTGGAGGGGTGTGCACACGTACTGTTCCACCATGTTAGTAAAATGTTGCCTCCTGCTAACACGTTGCGTATCAGGTGGTGGTGCAGTTAGCTGTGGCGTGTTGACAAAAGTTTTCCACATCTCTGCCATGCTAACCCTGCCCTCAGAGGAGCTGGCCGTGACACAGCTGCCTTGGCGACCTCTTGCTCCTCCTCTGCCTTGGCCTTGGGCTTCCACTTGTTCCCCTGTGACATTTGGGAATGCTCTCAGTAGCGCGTCTACCAACGTGCGCTTGTACTCGCGCATCTTCCTATCACGCTCCAGTGCAGGAAGTAAGGTGGGCACATTGTCTTTGTAGCGTGGATCCAGCAGGGTGGCAACCCAGTAGTCCGCACAGGTTAAAATGTGGGCAACTCTGCTGTCGTTGCGCAGGCACTGCAGCATGTAGTCGCTCATGTGTGCCAGGCTGCCCAGGGGTAAGGACAAGCTGTCCTCTGTGGGAGGCGTATCGTCATCGTCCTGCCTTTCCCCCCAGCCACGCACCAGTGATGGACCCGAGCTGCGTTGGGTGCCACCCCGCTGTGACCATGCTTCATCCTCATCCTCCTCCACCTCCTCCTCATCCTCGTCCTCCTCGTCCTCCAGTAGTGGGCCCTGGCTGGCCACATTTGTACCTGGCCTCTGCTGTTGCAAAAAACCTCCCTCTGAGTCACTTCGAAGAGACTGGCCTGAAAGTGCTAAAAATGACCCCTCTTCCTCATCCTCCTCCTCCTCATCCTGGGCCACCTCCTGTTCCATCATCGCCCTAAGTGTTTTCTCAAGGAGACATAGAAGTGGTATTGTAACGCTGATAACGGTGTCATCGCCACTGGCCATGTTGGTGGAGTACTCGAAACAGCGCAACAGGGCACACAGGTCTCGCATGGAGGCCCAGTCATTGGTGGTGAAGTGGTGCTGTTCTGTAGTGCGACTGACCCGTGCGTGCTGCAGCTGAAACTCCACTATGGCCTGCTGCTGCTCGCACAGTCTGTCCAGCATGTGCAAGGTGGAGTTCCACCTGGTGGGCACGTCGCATATGAGGCGGTGAGCGGGAAGGCCGAAGTTACGCTGTAGCGCAGACAGGCGAGCAGCAGCAGGATGTGAACGCCGGAAGCGCGAACAGACGGCCCGCACTTTATGCAGCAGCTCTGACATGTCGGGGTAGTTGTGAATGAACTTCTGCACCACCAAATTCAGCACATGCGCCAAGCAAGGGATGTGCGTCAAATTGGCTAGTCCCAGAGCTGCAACGAGATTTCGCCCATTATCACACACCACCAGGCCGGGCTTGAGGCTCACCGGCAGCAACCACTCGTCGGTCTGTTGTTCTATACCCCGCCACAACTCCTGTGCGGTGTGGGGCCTGTCCCCCAAACATATGAGTTTCAGAATGGCCTGCTGACGTTTACCCCGGGCTGTGCTGAAGTTGGTGGTGAAGGTGTGTGGCTGACTGGATGAGCAGGTGGAAGAAGAGGAGGAGGAAGCCGAGAAGGAGGAGGTGGCAACAGGAGGCAAAGAATGTTGCCCTGCGATCCTTGGCGGCGGAAGGACGTGCGCCAAACAGCTCTCCGCCTGGGGCCCAGCTGCCACTACATTTACCCAGTGTGCAGTTAGGGAGATATAGCGTCCCTGGCCGTGCTTACTGGTCCACGTATCTGTGGTTAGGTGGACCTTGCTACAGATGGCGTTGCGCAGTGCACACTTGATTTTATCGGATACTTGGTTGTGCAGGGAAGGCACGGCTCTCTTGGAGAAGTAGTGCCGGCTGGGAACAACATACTGTGGGACAGCAAGCGACATGAGCTGTTTGAAGCTGTCTGTGTCCACCAGCCTAAATGACAGCATTTCATAGGCCAGTAGTTTAGAAATGCTGGCATTCAGGGCCAGGGATCGAGGGTGGCTAGGTGGGAATTTACGCTTTCTATCAAATGTTTGTGAGATGGAGAGCTGAACGCTGGCGTGTGACATGGTTGAGACGCTTGGTGACGGAGGTGGTGGTGGTGGTGTTGGTGGTACATCCCCTGTTTGCTGGGCGGCAGGTGCCAACGTTCCTCCAGAGGCGGAGGAAGAGGCCGAGGCGGCAGCAGCAGAATAGGCCGAGGCGGCAGCAGCAGAAGAGGTAGCAGGGGGAGCCTGAGTGACTTCCTTGGTTTTAAGGTGTTTACTCCACTGCAGTTCATGCTTTGCATGCAGGTGCCTGGTCATGCAGGTTGTGCTCAGGTTCAGAACGTTAATGCCTCGCTTCAGGCTCTGATGGCACAGCGTGCAAACCACTCGGGTCTTGTCGTCAGCACATTGTTTGAAGAAGTGCCATGCCAGGGAACTCCTTGAAGCTGCCTTTGGGGTGCTCGGTCCCAGATGGCGGCGGTCAGTAGCAGGCGGAGTCTCTTGGCGGCGGGTGTTCTGCTTTTGCCCACTGCTCCCTCTTTTGCTACGCTGTTGGCTCGGTCTCACCACTGCCTCTTCCTCCGAACTGTGAAAGTCAGTGGCACGACCTTCATTCCATGTGGGGTCTAGGACCTCATCGTCCCCTGCATCGTCTTCCACCCAGTCTTGATCCCTGACCTCCTGTTCAGTCTGCACACTGCAGAAAGACGCAGCAGTTGGCACCTGTGTTTCGTCATCATCAGAGACATGCTGAGGTGGTATTCCCATGTCCTCATCATCAGGAAACATAAGTGGTTGTGCGTCAGTGCATTCTATGTCTTTCACCGCTGGGGAAGGGCTAGGTGGATGCCCTTGGGAAACCCTGCCAGCGGAGTCTTCAAACAGCATAAGAGACTGCTGCATAACTTGAGGCTGAGACAGTTTCCCTGGTATGCATGGGGGTGATGTGACAGACTGATGGGGTTGGTTTTCAGGCGCCATCTGTGCGCTTTCTGCAGAAGACTGGGTGGGAGATAATGTGAACGTGCTGGATCCACTGTCGGCCACCCAATTGACTAATGCCTGTACCTGCTCAGGCCTTACCATCCTTAGAACGGCATTGGGCCCCACCATATATCGCTGTAAATTCTGGCGGCTACTGGGACCTGAAGTAGTTGGTACACTAGGACGTGTGGATGTGGCAGAACGGCCACGTCCTCTCCCAGCACCAGAGGGTCCACTAACACCACCACGACCATGTCCACGTCCGCGTCCCTTACTAGATGTTTTTCTCATTGTTATGGTTCACCACAACAACAAATATATTATTTGGCCCAATGTATTGTATTCAAATTCAGCGGGATATAAATTTGAGGCCTAGTATTTAGGCGCTGGGTGACCGGTATGGATTTAGTGACAGAATTAGACTTGGAAATGCACAGAAGCGTGTGTGTGTGAAGTTATTCTGAATGACCCAATGTGCACCTTGAATATTATATACCCTTTTAGGGATAGATTTCAAATAGCTCTGATATAGCAGAAACCACTAAATTATGAAATTGCTAAATTGGGAATTGTACTTCAACCCAGAACAAAAAATGTGCTTTGACGGACACTAAATATCTTGCCCAGCAACAACAGTACAACGGTGGGTAACGAGAGATTTAGAGGGAATTAAATTTGAGGCCTAGTATTTAGGCGCTGGGTCACCGGTATGGATTTAGTGACAGAATTAGACTTGGAAATACACAGTAGCGGGTGTGTGTGAAGTTATTCTGAATGACCCTATGTGCACCTTCAATATTATATACCCTTTTAGGGATAGATTTCAAATAGCTCTGATATAGCAGAAACCACTAAATTATGAAATTGCTAAATTGGGAATTGTACTTCAACCCAGAACAAAAAATGTGCTTTGACGGACACTAAATATCTTGCCCAGCAACAACAGTACAGCGGTGGGTAACGAGAGATTTAGAGGGAATTAAATTTGAGGCCTAGTATTTAGGCGCTGGGTCACCGGTATGGATTTAGTGACAGAATTAGACTTGGAAATGCACAGAAGCGTGTGTGTGAAGTTATTCTGAATGACCCAATGTGCACCTTCAATATTATATACCCTTTTTGGGATAGATTTCAAATAGCTCTGATATAGCAGGAACCACTAAATTATGAAATTGCTAAATTGGGAATTGTACTTCAACCCAGAACAAAAAATGTGCTTTGACGGACACTAAATATCTTGCCCAGCAACAACAGTACAACGGTGGGTAACGAGAGATTTAGAGGGAATTAAATTTGAGGCCTAGTATTTAGGCGCTGGGTCACCGGTATGGATTTAGTGACAGAATTAGACTTGGAAATACACAGTAGCGGGTGTGTGTGAAGTTATTCTGAATGACCCTATGTGCACCTTCAATATTATATACCCTTTTAGGGATAGATTTCAAATAGCTCTGATATAGCAGAAACCACTAAATTATGAAATTGCTAAATTGGGAATTGTACTTCAACCCAGAACAAAAAATGTGCTTTGACGGACACTAAATATCTTGCCCAGCAACAACAGTACAGCGGTGGGTAACGAGAGATTTAGAGGGAATTAAATTTGAGGCCTAGTATTTAGGCGCTGGGTCACCGGTATGGATTTAGTGACAGAATTAGACTTGGAAATGCACAGAAGCGGTGTGTGTGAAGTTATTCTGAATGACCCAATGTGCACCTTCAATATTATATACCCTTTTTGGGATAGATTTCAAATAGCTCTGATATAGCAGGAACCACTAAATTATGAAATTGCTAAATTGGGAATTGTACTTCAACCCAGAACAAAAAATGTGCTTTGACGGGCACTAAATAACTTTCCCAGCTACAACAGGACAACGGTAACGAGAGATTTAGAGGGATTTAAATTTGAGGCCTAGTATTTAGGCGCTGGGTGACAGGTATGGGTTTAGTGACAGAATTAGACTTGGAAATACACAGTAGCGGGTGTGTGTGAAGTTATTCTGAATGACCCTATGTGCACCTTCAATATTATATACCCTTTTAGGGATAGATTTCAAATAGCTCTGATATAGCAGAAACCACTAAATTATGAAATTGCTAAATTGGGAATTGTACTTCAACCCAGAACAAAAAATGTGCTTTGACGGACACTAAATATCTTGCCCAGCAACAACAGTACACCGGTGGGTAACGAGAGATTTAGAGGGAATTAAATTTGAGGCCTAGTATTTAGGCGCTGGGTCACCGGTATGGATTTAGTGACAGAATTAGACTTGGAAATACACAGTAGCGGGTGTGTGTGAAGTTATTCTGAATGACCCTATGTGCACCTTCAATATTATATACCCTTTTTGGGATAGATTTCAAATAGCTCTGATATAGCAGAAACCACTAAATTATGAAATTGCTAAATTGGGAATTGTACTTCAACCCAGAACAAAAAATGTGCTTTGACGGGCACTAAATAACTTTCCCAGCTACAACAGGACAACGGTAACGAGAGATTTAGAGGGATTTAAATTTGAGGCCTAGTATTTAGGCGCTGGGTGACAGGTATGGGTTTAGTGACAGAATTAGACTTGGAAATACACAGTAGCGGGTGTGTGTGAAGTTATTCTGAATGACCCTATGTGCACCTTCAATATTATATACCCTTTTAGGGATAGATTTCAAATAGCTCTGATATAGCAGAAACCACTAAATTATGAAATTGCTAAATTGGGAATTGTACTTCAACCCAGAACAAAAAATGTGCTTTGACGGACACTAAATATCTTGCCCAGCAACAACAGTACACCGGTGGGTAACGAGAGATTTAGAGGGAATTAAATTTGAGGCCTAGTATTTAGGCGCTGGGTCACCGGTATGGATTTAGTGACAGAATTAGACTTGGAAATACACAGTAGCGGGTGTGTGTGAAGTTATTCTGAATGACCCTATGTGCACCTTCAATATTATATACCCTTTTTGGGATAGATTTCAAATAGCTCTGATATAGCAGGAACCACTAAATTATGAAATTGCTAAATTGGGAATTGTACTTCAACCCAGAACAAAAAATGTGCTTTGACGGGCACTAAATAACTTTCCCAGCTACAACAGGACAACGGTAACGAGAGATTTAGAGGGATTTAAATTTGAGGCCTAGTATTTAGGCGCTGGGTGACAGGTATGGGTTTAGTGACAGAATTAGACTTGGAAATACACAGTAGCGGGTGTGTGTGAAGTTATTCTGAATGACCCTATGTGCACCTTCAATATTATATACCCTTTTTGGGATAGATTTCAAATAGCTCTGATATAGCAGAAACCACTAAATTATGAAATTGCTAAATTGGGAATTGTACTTCAACCCAGAACAAAAAATGTGCTTTGACGGACACTAAATATCTTGCCCAGCAACAACAGTACAGCGGTGGGTAACGAGAGATTTAGAGGGAATTAAATTTGAGGCCTAGTATTTAGGCGCTGGGTCACCGGTATGGATTTAGTGACAGAATTAGACTTGGAAATACACAGTAGCGGGTGTGTGTGAAGTTACTCTGAATGACCCTATGTGCACCTTCAATATTATATACCCTTTTTGGGATAGATTTCAAAGAGCTCTGATATAGCAGGAACCACTAAATTATGAAATTGCTAAATTGGGAATTGTATTTCAACCCAGAACAAGAAATGTGCTTGAACGGACACTAAATAACTCGCCCAGCTACAGCACTAGGGACAGATTTAGCTGGATATAAATTTGAGGCCTAGTATTTAGGCGCTGGGTGACCGGTATGGATTTAGTGACAGAATTAGACTGGGATATGGCCAAAAAATGAACAGACTATTGCTGGTTAAATGCACTTGGTGTGACAGCTTCACCCTGATGTAGGCTTTAGCCAAAAAACAACCACACCATTGAGGGTTAAATGCACTTGGTGACAGGCGCAGCTTGCCCCTGATTTTGTATATGGCCAAAAAATGAACAGACTATTGCTGGTTAAATGCACTTGGTGTGACAGCTTCACCCTGATGTAGGCTTTAGCCAAAAAACAACCACACCATTGAGGGTTAAATGCACTTGGTGACAGGCGCAGCTTGCCCCTGATTTTGTATATGGCCAAAAAATGAACAGACTATTGCTGGTTAAATGCACTTGGTGTGACAGCTTCACCCTGATGTAGGCTTTAGCCAAAAAACAACCACACCATTGAGGGTTAAATGCACTTGGTGACAGGCGCAGCTTGCCCCTGATTTTGTATATGGCCAAAAAATGAACAGACTATTGCTGGTTAAATGCACTTGGTGTCACAGCTTCACCCTGATGTAGGCTTTAGCCAAAAAACAACCACACCATTGAGGGTTAAATGCACTTGGTCGCAGCTTGTGCTGGCGCACCACAAGACACAAAATGGCCGCCGATCACCCCAGAAAAATGAGACTGACAAACGGTCTGTGCAGCCTAAAAACAGTGAGCAATTGAGGATCAGCAGCTCAATGATCCACAGCTGCAGATCGATCAGTTAATCAAGTCCTTTGGAGGAGTTAATCTGCCTAATCTCGCCCTACTGTCGCAGCCGCAACCTCTCCCTACGCTAATCAGAGCAGAGTGACGGGCGGCGCTATGTGACTCCAGCTTAAATAGAGGCTGGGTCACATGGTGCTCTGGCCAATCACAGCCATGCCAATAGTAGGCATGGCTGTGATGGCCTCTTGGGGCAAGTAGTATGACGCTTGTTGATTGGCTGCTTTGCAGCCTTTCAAAAAGCGCCAAGAAAGCGTCACAAAAGCGCGAAGAAAGCGACGAACACCGAACCCGAACCCGGACTTTTACGAAAATGTCCGGGTTCGGGTCCGTGTCACGGACACCCCAAAATTCGGTACGAACCCGAACTATACAGTTCGAGTTCGCTCATCCCTACTCATGAAAACCCAAAATTCCTATCTCAAAAAATTAGCATATCATGAAAAGGTTCTCTAAACAAGCTATTAACCTAATCATCTGAATTAACTAATTAACTCTAAACACCTGCAAAAGATTCCTGAGGCTTTTAAAAACTCCCAGCCTGGTTCATTACTCAAAACCGCAATCATGGGTAAGACTGCTGACCTGACTGCTGTCCAGAAGGCCATCATTGACACCCTCAAGCAGGAGAGTAGGACACAGAAAGAAATTTCTGAACGGATAGGCTGTTCCCAGAGTGCTGTATCAAGGCACCTCAGTGGGAAGTCAGTGGGAAGTCAGTGGGAAGGAAAAAGTGTGGCAGAAAACGCTGCACAACGAGAAGAGGTGACCGGACCCTGAGGAAGATTGTGGAGAAGGACCGATTCCAGACCTTGGGGGACCTGCGGAAGCAGTGGACTGAGTCTGAAGTATAAACATCCAGAGCCACCGTGTACAGGCGTGTGCAGGAAATGGGCTACAGGTGCCGCATTCCCCAGGTCAAGCCACTTTTGAACCAGAAACAGCGGCAGAAGCGCCTGACCTGGGCTACAGAGTAGCAGCACTGGACTGTTGCTCAGTGGTCCAAAGTACTTTTTTCGGATGAAAGCAAATTTAGCATGTCATTCAGAAATCAAGGTGCCAGAGTCTGGAGGAAGACTGGGGAGAGGGAAATGCCAAAATGCCTAAAGTCCAGTGTCAAGTACCCACAGTCAGTGATGGTCTGTGTTTTATCAAGGGCAGGGTCAATGCAGCTAGCTATCAGGAGATTTTGGAGCACTTCATGCTTCCATCTGCTGAAAAGCTTTATGGAGATGAAGATGTCATTTTTCAGCACGACCTGGCACCTGCTCACAGTGCCAAAACCACTGGTAAATGGTTTACTGACCATGGTATTACTGTGCTCAATTGGCCTGCCAACTCTCCTGACCTGAACCCCATAGAGAATCTGTGGGATATTGGGAAGAGAAAGTTGAGAGACACAAGACCCAACACTCTGGATGAGCTTAAGGCCGCTATCGAAGCATCCTGGGCCTCTATAACACCTCAGCAGTGCCGCAGGCTGATTGCCTCCATGCAACACCGCATTGAAGCAGTCATTTCTGCAAAAGGATTCCCGACCAAGTATTGAGTGCATAACTGAACATAATTATTTGAAGGTTGACTTTTTTTGTATTAAAAACACTTTTCTTTTATTGGTCGGATGAAATATGCTAATTTTTTTAGATAGGAAATTTGGGTTTTCATGAGCTGTATGCCAAAATCATCCATATTAAAACAATAAAAGGCTTGAACTACTTCAGTTGGTGTGTAATGAATCTAAAATATATGAAAGTCTAATATTTATCAGTACATTACAGAAAATAATGAACTTTATCACAATATGCTAATTTTTTGAGAAGGACCTGTATATATATATATATATATATATATATATATATATATATAGATTAGTAATTAAAAAATTATATATATAGATATATATATAGATATATACACTGCTCAAAAAAATAAAGGGAACACAAAAATAACATCCTAGATCTGAATTAATTAAATATTCTTCTGAAATAGTTTGTTCTTTACATAGTTGAATGTGCTGACAACAAAATCACACAAAAATAAAAAAATGGAAATTTAATTTTTCAACCCGTGGAGGTCTGGATTTGGAGTCACACTCAAAATTAAAGTGGAAAAACACACTACAGGCTGATCCAACTTTGATGTAATGTCCTTAAAACAAGTCAAAATGAGGCTCAGTAGTGTGTGTGGCCTCCACGTGCCTGCATGACCTCCCGAAAACGCCTGTGCATGCTCCTGATGAGGTGGCTGACAGTCTCCTGAGGGATCTCCTCCCAGACCTGGACCAAAGCATCTGCCAACTCCTGGACAGTCTGTGGTGCAACGTGACGTTGGTGGATAGAGCAAGACATGATTTCCCAGATGTGCTCAATTGGATTCAGGTCTGGAGAACGGGCGGGCCAGTCCATAGCATCAATGCCTTCGTCTTGCAGGAACTGCTGACACACTGCAGCCACATGAGGCCTAGCATTGTCTTGCATTAGGAGGAACCCAGGGCCAACCGCACCAGCATATGGTCTCACAAGGGGTCTGAGGATCTCATCTCGGTACCTAATGGCAGTCAGGCTACCTCTGGTGAGCACATGGAGGGCTGTGCGACCCTTGAAAGAAATGCCACCCCACACCATTACTGACCCAATGCCAAACCGGTCATGCTGGAGGATGTTGAAGGCAGCAGAACGTTCTCCACGGCGTCTCCAGACTCTCTCACGTCTGTCATGTGCTCAGTGTGAACCTGCTTTCATCTGTGAAGAGCACAGGGCGCCAGTGGCGAATTTGCCAATCTTGGTGTTCTCTGGAAAATGTCAAACGTCCTGCAAGGTGTTGGGCTGTAAGCTCAACCCACACCTGTGGATGTCGGGCCCTCATATCACCCTCATGGAGTCTGTTTCTGATCGTTTGAGCAGACACATGCACATTTGTGGCCTGCTGGAGGCCATTTTGCAGGGCTCTGGCAGTGCTCCTCCTGTTTCTCCTTGCACAAAGGTGGAGGTAGCGGTCCTGATGCTGGGTTGCTGCCCTCCTACGGCCTCCTCCATGTCTCCTGATGTACTGGCATGTCTCCCGGTAGCGCCTCCATGCTCTGGACACTACGCTGACAGACACAGCAAACCTTCTTGCCATAGCTCGCATTGATGTGCCATCCTGGATAAGCTGCACTACCTGAGCCACTTGTGTGGGTTCTAGACTCCGTCTCATGCTACCGCTAGAGTGAAAGCACCGCCAGCATTCAAAAGTGACCAAAACATCAGCCAGGAAGCATAGCAACTGAGAAGTGGTCTGTGGTCACCACCTGCAGAACCACTCCTTTATTGGGGGTGTCTTGTTAATTGCCTATAATTTCCACCTGTTGTCACTCCCATTTGCACAACAGCACGTGAAATTGCTTTCTAAGTGGACAGTTTGATTTCACAGAAGTGTGATTGACTTGGAGTTACATTGTGTTGTTTAAGTGTTCCCTTTATTTTTTTGAGCAGTGTATATATATATATATATATATATATATATATATATATACACACACAGTTGCAAGAAAAGGCATGTGAACCCTTTGAAATTATATGGATTTCTGCACAAATTGATCATAAAATGTGATCTGATCTTCATCTAAGTCTCAACAATAGACAATCACAGTCTGCTTAAACTAATAACACACAAAGAATTAAATGTTACCATGTTTTTATTGAACACACCATGTAAACATTCACAGTGCAGGTGGAAAAAGTATGTGAACCCCTAGACTAATGACATCTCCAAGAGTTAATTGGAGTGAGGTGTCAGTCAACTGGAGTCCAATCAATGAGATGAGATTGGAGGTGTTGGTTACAGCTGCCCTGCCTATAAAAAAACACACACCAGTTCTGGGTTTGCCTTTCACAAGAAGCATTGTCTGATGTGAATGATGCCTTGCATAAAAGAGCTCTCAGAAGACCTACGATTAAGAATTGTTGACTTGCATAAAGCTGGAAAGGGTTATAAAAGTATCTCCAAAAGCCTTGCTGTTCATCAGTCCACGGTAAGACAAATTGTCTATAAATGGAGAAAGTTCAGAACTGCTGCTACTCTCCCTAGGAGTGGGCATCCTTTAAGGATGACTGCAAGAGCACAGCACAGACTGCTCAATGAGGTGAAGAAGAATCCTAGAGTGTCAGCTAAAGACTTACAAAAGTCTCTGGCATATGCTAACATCCCTGTTAGTGAATCTACGATACGTAAAACACTAGACAAGAATCAATTTCCTGTGGAGGATACCACAGAGGAAGCCACTGTTGTGCAAAAAAACATTGCTGCATATTTACAGTTTGCACAAGAGCACCTGGATGTTCCACAGCAGTACTGGCAAAATATTCTGTGGACAGATTAAACCAAAGTTGAGTTGTTTGGAAGAAACACACAACACTATGTGTGGAAAAAAAGAGGCACAGCACACCAACATCAAAACCTCATCCCGGAGGGCAGAGCCTGCACCAGAGTCGGATGGTTGTGTGAGGTGCAGCTCTCCTGCCAGCATATCCCTCATAGCTCCTTATCATTACCGCACTGGACCTCAAAATGGTCAAAATAGGTGGCCAGAAACCCACTGACCAGATGGAACATACCCGATCTCTGAGCCAATCCGGAAAAATTGAGAAATTTATTAAAAAGGCGCAGCAGCAGCGGTGAGCAGGAAATCCAAGATGGCGCCCGGAACACCTCGCTTAAGCCACAAGCAGGCAACGGCTACAGGCGGCAATAAGGTATGGGAAGATCCCAGTGAAATAGACTACCTACCCATTTCCAGAGCTTACTTTAAAGAAGCCCTGGCAGACGCCCTGGAACCCCTTAGCCTGGACCTCTCCTCAATAAAGGAGGATGTACGCCACAAAGGCCGGAGGGTGGAAACCTTAGAAGAAACCCAGGCAGCAATCCTACAACATCAGAGCGAGGTGTCCTCCAGTTTATCCCTAGCTCAGAACCATATTAACTCCTTATATACCACAATGGAGGATCAAGATAACAGGAGTAGGCGGAACAACCTCCTCTTCAGAGGAATCCAAGAAACAATTTCAGCAGTAGATATTCCTGAAACGGTTATCCAAATCTGCCTTAAACTACTGGATCCGGACTCTGCACATGAAGTCCTAATTGAGAGGGCTCACAGAGCACTCCGCCCAAAGCCGCAAGCTAGTGAACCACCCAGGGATGTGATTTGCAAGTTTTTGCACTTTACAGTTAAAGAAGCCATACTGGCAAGTTCCAGAAACTCCAGCTCAGTAGAGTGGGAAGATAATACCATCACCATCTTCCAGGATTTAGCTCAATCAACACTTAGAAAACGAAAGGCACTGAAGCCACTTACAGACTGACTACATCACCACAAGATCATTTATAGATGGACATTTCCATTTGGACTTTCCTTTCTCCATGATGGTTGTCACATCCACATTTCCTCCTTCAGTGACCTGGATAAAGCTTACAACCTCCTTCAGCTTTCTCCATTACCCAAAGAAAACTGGGGCATGGTCCAGAATATGACCACCTTACCGGACCTGCCTTCAGTGACACCCTGGGAGCCTTTCCACACCCCAAAGCTCCAAAGGTCCAGAAGAGGGAATTTTTCATCTACCCCTAAGCGTCTAGCTCTGGCAGATAAGTGGCCAGCTTCCAGCTTCCCTCCCTGTGGATAGAGTGCTACAGGTTTTATTCTATGGGACTTTCTACCACTACTATATTTATTTGGTATTCTCCACATGACTCTGCTTTTTATACTGAGTGGGGATACAGGTACTCATACTCTCATACTCATATTGGACGACAAGACAGTAGGGATTCCTTTCCCATCTGTTCTTAGGCTAGGATAGTTTTATATCTACAAAATAGTCTATGTGATAGATGTGTTAACTCCCGTATTATAATGTCCTACCTCCCACAAGTCACGAAAAAGTTGAGTCCCCAACCCTATATGCAGCATACGGGTAGGTTACCCGACACTGCTATATTATAATGTGTAGCTCCCTTTAAGAAAGTTAGGCCTGTAGCCGGCAATTCATATTCCAGCCAGCAGAGGGAGCCCCGAAGTTAGTATAAATAGGCTAGGGCCTAACCCAGGAAGGGTAGTAGTTGGAAGTTCCTAGTTCAGAGTGGGTTCTGAGAGATTCAGGACTCAGTAACTAGTGCAGAAATTGCACCACTGGTGTGGAGGATCATTCCCACCCAGTTTTCCAGGTCAAGTATACCTGAGGTACTCTAAGTAACAGCCTGTCCACAGGAGAAAAGGGGAACCTCTACAAAACCTTTGCTCAAGGGTTATCACCGTGATTTGGGTGTCTGGACCTTGAGAGTATTGCTTACAGCCAGGAACTAAAGCAGGAGAGGAAGTAAGTGTACCCCTGCAGAGAGAATAGTTGCCTGAAGTGTATTGCTACATCTAGAGTAAGAGGAAAGCCCTGATCCTAGGAGGCCTGTCTTGAAGATAGCTTTTTGCGGCTGCGCTTAATAGCCTGAACCACTGCTATGACTGTTTTGTAACGTGTGGAATATTCTGGAACTGTACTTACTGACTGTTCATCTATCTTCAAGTATCTTCAGTAAAGTTACCCTGTTATTCAAATATAAAGATTCCTCAATTATTCCACCCGTCACTACACGGTGTGCCACCGTTCAATTGGCACTGGCGTCACGACATTCATCACCTGCCTGTTCCAGTGCTGACCCGTTTGAAGACGACAGTGAGTCCCAGGTTAGTGGGTTACCCTGCACTACAAAGCCCAGCATACCTAAAGCTACACTACTGACCCCCTGGGACACTGCATATACCTTTGCCTCCAACAAAAATCTGCCTAGCTCCCTCTTCTTTATAGAACAAAAAAAGGCTAACCCCCCCCCACTCTCTGCTATTACAGCTTTCAAAAATAAGTGTTCCCTAGTTAAATATAAACCCATGGGTTTTCCATCATTAATATTCTCCAGTAATACTGACTCCATAGAGGGAGTTGCTGCTCCTAGGTATTTTTGCCTTTTCCCCCCTTATGCCATCTACCCAGGGAGACAAAGTTGTCAATTTCTCCCATGAATGGCAAATAACTAATCATTTTTGGTTTCCATTTCTTGTTACACTTTATGTTTTTTATTTTTACTGTTTTGACAGGTACTCACAATCTCTATTAACAATCTTTCATATGTGTGAACTGAAGGTAGTGCTGAGAAAGAAAACACAGAATTGTGGAGATCTGGGGTGGTGGCTATTGGAATGCTCTCCTCGCGGTGGCACCCTCTCTCCCTTCCTAATGCAGGTTGGTCATTGCCCTTTTATTAAGCTACTTACAGCCCCCTGTACACCCTTTTACATACCCAAATATGTCTGATTTCAGACTAGTATCGTACAATGTCAAGGGGTTGAGATCCCCTCTAAAAGATGCCAGATCTTCTCTCTGCTAAATAAAGAGAAATGTTCAGTAGTCTTCCTCCGGGAAACACATTTCAAACATGATAAATACCCCAATCTTTCTCACTCTAAATTTCCCAGCTGGTACCACTGTGGGGCTGGGGGTGCCGCCTCGAGAGGAGTTAGCATAGGCTTCCATAGAGGCCTTCCCTTTCAATATAAATCCCATATACAAGATCCAGACGGTAGATATCTCATCCTCAAAGGCCAGGTGGGACAATCACTGTTCACTTTTGTGAACATATATGCCCCTAATACAGACCAGAATAATTGGCTCTTCACTACCCTCGTTTTAGAAAAAAAAACATAGGAAAGGTTTTCTGGTCATAGCCGGAGATTTTAATTTAGCCTTCAACCCACTCATTGACACATCCTCAAAGAAATCCCCTGTATCAACGAGAGGTTTTAAACTGTTACACACAAAGCACTACAAATTGGGTATGGTTGACTTATGGCGCGGCGCTGCGTTAATCCTGAGAAAATAGATTACTCTTTCTACTCCCCAGCGAATAACTCATATAGCAGGATAGACTATATTCTAATTCCAAATGAAAAGCTACAATTCTGTTCATCCTCCCGGATAGGTGACATTACCCTATCTGATCACTCCTCTATATATTGTGATATACGCCCAGGTGTCAAATCTGATAGACACTTAGGTTGGAGGTTCAATGAGTCCCTGCTGGGCAATGCCAAACATAAGTCACAAATATTCTCCTTCCTAGAGGAGTACTTCTTAATCAATAATAGCCCTGAGGTATCCTCCAAGATCCTTTGGGATGCCCATAAGGCATACATCAGAGGCAGACTAATCAGTCTCTGCTCCTTTCTTAAGAAAGAATCTGAAAGAAAACTCACTACATTACTATCAAAAATACACATGGCAGAAAAAGCCCATAATAAGCAATCTTTACTCGCCCACCAACTATCGGAACTCTCTTCTCTCAGAACTCAACTAAAAAACATACTAAATGAGCGTTCAGCCAAGTTCTTCTTGTCTGCCCAACAAAAAATCTTCACTCATGGCAGTAAAGCCTCAAAATACATGATGCAAAGAATAAAGCAGAGAAGAAACTCCTGATATGTTCAGTGCATCAAATCCCCCCATGGCACTCAATTATTTAAAGCAGAAGAGATTGCTGAACAATTTAGACTGTTTTATGAGTCTCTTTACAATCTTCTATCCCCTGATCTGGGAAGACATTACATCCTTCTTAGACACCCTCAATCTCCCGTCCCTAACTTTATTACAACAGAAATCTTTGTCTAAGCCATTTACTACCTTAGAACTAACAACAGCCATTAAGTCAACCCCTAAAGGAAAATGCCCCGGCCCTGATGGTCTCCCCATATCTTACTATTCAGCCTTCAGAGAGATATTACTGCCTTTTATGCTCCCCATTTGTAACCTCGCATTAACCAGCCACCCACTCTCCTCTGATATGACAAAAGTCACTATCACAATTATACCCAAAGAGGGCAAAGACCCCACTTCCTGTTCCAACTACCGTCCTATATATTTACTCAATGTTGACCTCAAACTTTTAGCCAAAATGCTAGCCACAAGATTGCAAAACTTACTACCCAACTTGATCCACCCAGATTTGGTAGGATTTGCTAAGGGACGTGAGGAGAAGGATAACACCACCAAGATATTAAACGCTCTATACTACGCTTCTCATAAAGCCACCCCCCTGGTCATGATTGGCACGGACGCTGAACAAGCATTTGACAGAGTGGATTGGACATACATTAGGTTGATCCTCTCAAAATTTCAGCTACCAGAACAGTACATCAATGCAGTGTTTTCTATGTATACCCACTCTTCGGCGTCCGTGTCAGTCAATGGGCTCATGTCCTCCCACTTTCCAATAAGAAACGGAATGAGACAGGGCTGCCGACTCTCACCTCTTATATTTGTCTTGGTGATGGAGTCACTTCTGCAAGCACTTAGACAAGATAAAGGGATCAGAGGTTTGATTGTTGGGGGCCATGAATTTAAACTAGCGGCATTTGCAGATGACTTATTGATCCTGACCACTAACCCACATGAATCCATGCCCAAAATACTATCAAAACGTCACCTTTTTGGTTTTCTGTCCAACTTTAAAGTTAACCCCTCCAAATCTCAAATATTGCATGTTGGCTACTCTCCCACTAGACTCTCGTCCCTCCAGATAAACTCCCCATTCAATTGGCAAACCCAACTATTAACATACTTAGGGGTAAAGATCTCCCCCCACCTGCCAGATCTATTTCCACTGAACTATAAACCCCTTCTATTATCCATACAGGTCCAGCTGGACTCATTGGACTTTCCATACCTCTCCTGGTTTGGGAGAAAGAACATCCTTATGTCTTTGGTTATAACTAGACTCACTTACTTGATGCAAGTGCTCCCTATTGAGATCTCTAAATCCTACTTTGCTTCCCTGAATAAACACATACGTAAGTTCATTTGGCAAGGTAAAAATTCCTTTGATACACTAACCAAGAGTAGAGCTAAAGGGGGAATTGGACTTCCTGATCCAGAGACGTACATGAAGGCTATCCAGCTTTCAAGGGTTGTAGATTGGATTAGAAGCCCAATTCATAAATCCTGGCTCATACTGGAAAATGCCCTACTACCCTCCCCTATTAGGGCCCTTTTGCTTGCTGACAGACCCCCTCTGGTACCAGGCTCAAAACCTAATTCCCTCATCAGGAATACTTTAAAGGACTGGAGGTGGTTCTCGTCCAGCCCCAGGGCCTTATCACTACCCTCTCCTCTTATGCTTAAGGATGTTATTAATCTGGCACCCAAGGATCTGAGGGAAAGCTGCCCTGTCTCCCTGAGGTTTTTGGAGGCTGCCATTTCACAAATTCTGGACCAGGATGGCTGCATACTCCCAGACCTTGAAATCTGCAAAATGCTTAAAACACAGATTTGCAACCCTATCCTTATGAGATTCCTTAGATCAGAATCACTCCTTCTCACAAGGAAAACTCCTCCTTCAAACATAACTAGCTGGTTTGAAGAAATAATAGGTAACAAGAGATACCCTCCCAAAATCATTTCCACAAAATACAAGCAGCTGAAATCTCCTCCTTCTATGCCCAAGCCTGCAGTAATTGATCTCTGGGAGAAAGACCTTCAGTGGACCCTGACACCCCCCGAGATAGCTAAAGCACTGATCTCTCCCCATAAGATCTCTAGTTGTATACGTATCCAAGAAAACAGTTATAAAGTCCTCACAAGATGGTACAGGACTCCAGATAAGACATGTATGTATAAACCTAATGCCTCGGATATCTGCTGGAGGTGTAACCAGGCCAAAGGCTCCTTTTTGCACATCTGGTGGTCATGTGAACTAATCAATGCCTGGTGGCACAACATAATTAAACCGAGCAATCAGATTTGCCAGACCTCTTTCCCCTGCTCCCCTGAACTAACTTTGTTATCCTTAGGAATACTAGGAGTGGTCCCCTATAAATCAACACTCTTCTCTCTCTAAGTAGCAGCAGCCAGACTACTCTTACCGACTCATTGGCTGTCTCCCGAGATCCCCTGTATTGATCATTGGATTAACAAAGTAGACCATATATATAGACTAGAGGAAATCTCTCACTGGGAGTCATGCTCCAGACCCACTTTCCTTCAAATTTGGTCCCCTTGGAGATCTTATAGAAAATTCTCCTAGCTCTCATCTCCCGCTAGCTACAGACCTGTAGCCTAAACCTAGGGTTTTCCTATGTTAGCTATTCTCTACCTCACAACACACTAATTGTGCCTCAGTACTTCTGTCATACTGTTGATTTAAATAAGTGTTAATGTTCACTTTTATTTAAAACCTGTCCTTATGGGGCCTTGCCGGCCATGTTTTACATATTCAAATACTACTTGTACTTGTGACTGTTACTCTTTGGCATTTCTGATGTAATGTTATGACATTTTATTTTTGGCAATGACCAAATCTATGAAAAAGAAAAACAATAAAAATTGTCAATATAAAAAATAAAATAAAAAACTCATCCCAACTGTGAAGTATGGTGGTAAGTGCATCATGAAGCGATTCACACCAGACATCCCAAGAATATTGCTGAACTGAAACAGCTCTGTAAAGAGGAATGGTCAAGAATTACTCCTGACAGTTGTACACGTCTGATCTGCAACTACAGGAAACGTTTGGTTGAAGTTATTGCTGCCAAAGGAGGTTCAACCAATTATTAAATCCAACGGTTCACATACATTTTCCACCTGCACTGTGAATGTTTACATGGTGTGTTAAATAAAAACATGGTAACATTTAATTATTTGTGTGTTATTAGTTTAAGCAGACTGTAATTGTCTATTGTTGTGACTTGGATAAAGATCAGATCACATTTTATGACCAATTTGTGCAGAAATCCAATAAATTTCAAAGGGTTCACATACATTTTCTTGCAACTGTATATATATATATATATATATATATATATATATATGTGCAGTATAGCATGGCTGGATCTTAACAAAGTTCCAAGTAGATCTTTAACATGCAACCAGAAATGGCAGTCAGACCAAAAAAAATTTGAGCATTCAATTTAATGAAAACAACGAATAAACTGAAACAGGCTGTTTTTCAGCTGATCAAAATTTTAGGACCACATGCCTTTAAAAGGCCAAATCTGTGCAAAGATGTGGATTAATTGTCATTTTCTGTCAGGTAGTCACACGTTCTGATGCCAAAGGCAAAAAAACTCTCCCTTTTTGAACGTGGTCGGGTTGTTAAACTGAATAAGCAGGGCCTCTCACAGCGCACCATCGCTGCTGAGGTGGGACTCAGTAATACAGTCATTTGGAATTTCTTAAATGATCCTGAGGGTTATGGAACAAAAAAGTCAAGTGGAAGACCTCAAAAAAATTCATCAGCACTGAGCCGGAGGATCCAATTGGCTGTCTGTCAAGACACTGGATGATCCTCGACCCAAATTAAGGCCCTTACTGGTGCTGACTGCAGCCCCATAACCATCAGACGGCATCTGAGACTGAAGGGCTTCAAAAATAAAAAACGTCTTCAAAGACCTTGTCTCCTTGAACGCCACAGAACTGCTCGTTTGATCTTTGCAAGAGAGCACCAAACATGGGACATTCATAGGTGGAAGAAAGTTTTATTCTCTGATGAAAAAAAATGTAACCTTGATGGTCCTGATGGTTTCCAACGCTACTGGCATGGCAAGCAGATCCCACCTGAGATGTTTTCTACGCGCCACAGTGGAGGGGGCGCCATAATGGTCTGGGGTGCTTTTTCCTTCAGTGGAACAATGGAGCTTCAGGAAGTGCAGGGGCGTCAAACGGCCGCTGGCTATGTCCAGATGTTGCAGAGAGCATTCCTCATGACTGAGGGCCCTTGTCTGTGTGGTAACGACTGGGTTTTTCAACAGGACAACGCTACAGTACACAATGCCCGCAGTGCAACTGGACTTCTTCCAGGAGAATAACATTACTCTTTTGGCCCATCCTGTGTATCCCCTAATCTAAATCCAATTGAGAACCTTTGGGGATGGATGGCATGGGAAGTTTACAAAAATGGACAACAGTTCCAGACAGTAGATGGCCTTCGTCTTCACCACTTGGAGAAATGTTCCCACTCACCTCATGGAAACGGTTGCATCAAGCATGCCGAAACAAATTTTTGAAGTGATAAACAATAACGGCAGAGCTACTCATTACTCATGTTTGGAAGTTGGATTTCTGTTTTTTTTTTGGAGGTGTGGTCCTAAACTTTTGATCAGCTGAAAAACTGCCTGTTTCAGTTTATGCGTTGTTTTCATTAAATTGAATGCTCAAAAAAAGTTTTGTCTCACTCCCATTTCTTCTTGTTGCATGTTGAAGCTCTACTTGGAACCTTGTTAAGATCCAGCCATGCTAAATATGATTTTTGGCCATTTTTCAAGTGGTCTTAATTTTGATCAGGACTGTATATATATATATATATATATATATATATATAATATATTTATACTGTATATATAGTGGGGATTTGCTCTAGTAGACAGGCTAGCGGACGCAGTATAGAGGCAACCACAAATTCTTTAACTTAAACAGTTCAGTGTTTTATTCACACATAAGGAAAAACAAAAAGTGACATTTTGCAGTCTAGGTGCTAGTTCACTCCATGAAAAGTCCACAGAACACAAACCTTCACCTGGTTTGCAGTTTCTCCAGCAGGCTTTAGGGGTCTGTTTCTCAGCATGCGGCTCCCAGCCCTTTTGCACGTACACAAGTTTTCAGATCCCAAAACACACAGGGACTGATACCGCTCCACTGTCAGAGAGTAGTAATCCACACACAGCTGAGACTGCTGGCTTGGTTTGATATAGGCCAGTAAAGACCTGGCCTGGAGCGAGGGGAGAAGCCACCCACCCAGCACTTTGGCTACTCCCAGTAAGAGCCGGCCTGGATCAGCTTACAGCTATACTAAAATAGCAACATGTCAACCAGCACTAGCTGCTGCTGACACTTGAAAATACCAGCTCTTACTTCACAGAGGCCAGGAACCTCGGTGACACATACTTCCGTCAACGGAAGACCCTTGCGCCTTCCTACAATATATATGATAATTTCAATTCATAGATTCCATGATTAGATGTGACAATACATGTGACACAAAAACAAATATTTATATAGTGTATATATATATATATATATATATATATATAATAAACTACCAGTGATCTTTGTGAATGCATAATGATGTCCCATTAAACAATTCTATGTGTACATGTGTAATGTTGTGCTATCAATCAATAAAATTGAATATGTGAGATGCTCACCCTACATTACAGGGTCCACGTGGTTAAAGATGCGGCGTGCGGATATGGCGAGTGCACTTGTGCCAGCTCAGTCTCACTCAAGTGCATGCGCACAAGAAACTTAGGATGTAGCCAGAAACAAAAATGAAGTCACCAACTGTGCAAGTAATTCTAATCTGGTCACGTGTCAAATAGTCATGGCAACCAAAGGAAGCTATATGAGAGTCAGGCAATTACGGGAATCCACAGAAGAAGTATAAAATAGAGCGGTACATGAAAATACTGCCAGTTATGTCCTCCTAGAGACCCGGAGGTGTCTACTGCGGAGGTCCCAGAACCGCAGCATCAGCTGTGGATTGTGCCCTTACCACCTCGGCACCGAGCCCAGGGGCACGGTCAATGTCCCTTGCCCCGAATCCCAACACCTCAGGGATCATTAAATCATAGGCCCAAGGTGAATTATCTTAATATAACATAATGGCCGGATATATTCTGGAGGCATGGGTCTTAGTTAATCACCAGGGACGCCTCCTCCATATGTCCCATTAGAAGGCGTGTGGCACAATTAAGTGTCGTCAAATTCTGGCCATTGGGTACAGGCAATCCAAGACACATATATTTAAGGCTATACTATAATGCATATGTAAAGCTCACTGCTATAAAAAGAAGGGTGAACTTTAGATCCAAAAAATAAACAGGTAAAAAAACAAAAACAAAAAAAAACACATAAATGATAGAAAAAAACCCACATGGAAATCCTCGTGTCGGGTGGGACTAAATATTGACTTATAAGTGAAAAAAACCAGACAAGAATACATTACTACATCGATTCGACAGTAATTACCCCAAGACAATGTTGAAATCACTGCCCTTTAGCCAGATGCTTAGGGTAAAAAGAATTGTGAAAAATGAAGCTGTTTTGGGGGAAAGATTATCCACCATGGGTTCTTAGCCAATACTCCAGCACTTCCCGGCTGTAACAAAGTCCAGTACCTTTGGGGGATTGTGGCTCAGAAGTCCGCCTGACTCTGGCCTAGCGACCATCAACTCCCAGACCTCGCAGAGTCGCCCAAAGCTCAGGCTAACACCTAGCCCCGTAGCCCCTGAGGCCAGCCGGCTGAGACCACCCTTCCAGAGCCTCCAGCAGGCCTCTGTTGCACAAAGACTCTCTCTTTGCCTGACAGTCTGGGCTGGGCCATTATACCAGACTGATTGTGTGACCTGTAGCTGCCTCAGACCTGATGACTGATGGGGAAGACACAGAAACTTCTGCCATGAATCTCCCCTAGCAGCTATGAGGCATGTCACTACCTCACATACCCCCACCCCCCTTTGTTCAAGCCCATAGGGGTGAACACTAGCATTAAATTCAGATGCTCGTGAACGGGCATCGACCTGGCCTACAAGTCTTCCCCTTATTCTGCCAGACCCAGGACAACAGCACTTGGTTTTTCACCTTCATGAGTTTATTACAGAGCTGATAAGACCTACGGGATTTTCTTGCCCATCTCATGAGCAGGTCGTTTATTTCCCCCAGTGAGGGTGATGCGCTTTCGCACCCATGGTATCTTTCTTTTCTTTTTTCTGTTCCTCTCCACATTTGGCATTTGGTTTCTAGTACTTCTCACAGAAGATGTTTTTATACAACCGGCTCTCTTTTTCGATTTTCTTGCTTCTGCACACGCTCCTCATGTCCTTTCTTGGACAGCTGCAGCTCTTGACAGAACTGTTCCCAGTCATGGTCATGTCCCGACCCTTTCTGCTTTGCCTTGGAGGGGTAGAGATGGCCTTGCGGTTTGCACGCCGGTCGTTTTGCGGCAAACATATGGCAATATTTATGCACGCCATATTCTTTTACATTGTGAAGAACTTTGACCCATGACACATCCATCAGGTGGTACAGGACAGCCAATTGAGACGTTTCAGCACATGGACATACCCCCTACCTTATAAATAAACCTGATCTGGATGCCATTTTACATTCAGTCTTTTGCCAGTATCGGGAGAGGTTGCTGTGTGGAACAGGGACAGACTGTTAGGGACACCAAACGCTAGCTAAAAGGGCCACAAAAGTCCTTTTAAGGAATGGTATAAGTGTGACATACTGAGGGTTGTAATATACTTCTAATATACTTTCTAACATAGAAAGTATATTATAGTGCATTTGTATTGTGCAACAGTTGTGTGCGGTTCTGCTGCGATACTGCAGCCACCCAGAGTGCCAAACGCTATTGGAACAAATCATTTATACTGGTGTGATTTACCAGTTGCCCCCCAAAGAAACTTATTTAGGCAGGGGTGTTCTATACCAATAATATACTTTCTATATAGTGCATTTGGGTAGTGCAGCATTTGTTTGCTGTTTTGCTGCGTTACCGCATCTACACAGAGTGACAAACACTATTGGAACCAATAATTTCTAATGGTCCAAAAGGACTTTCAGCGCAGCAGGGGGAATTGTGACCGATAAGCGTACTCGCCTAGCTCACGACAGTGTGGACTACTTTACATTTCTAAAAATTAATGAGGCATGGATCTCGGAGGAATTCAACACGTTACAAGTCGCCCATGTTTGATTGAATTTCCTCATGACAGCCAACAAATATCCGCCACCACCCAGAACAAATCATGGTCCCTGTCTTAGGTAAATACAGCGGCATAAAAGGCCTTTTAAGTCCGTTGAATGCCTAATTTTTGTGGCCTGTACTGGCCGACAGTTAAATATTTATCCTGTGACCACCTAATGTCCCTCCAGCCACAGAATCCTACAAAGTTATGTGCTGTCAGGTGAATGCCTATTGGCTAATTTTTGGGGCCTGTACTGGCCTACAGTTACATTTTTATCCTGTGACTGCCTAATGTACCTCCAGCCACAGAATCCAAAGTTCTGTGCTATCAGGTAGCTAATATTTGGGGCCTATACTTGGCGACAGTTATATATTCATCCTGTGAACGCCTAATGTACCTCCAGCCACAGAATCCAAAGTTCTGTGCTGTCAGGTGAATGACTATTGCCTAGTTTTTTGGTGCCTGTACTGGCCGACAGTTATTTTTTTTTTATCTCTAGCCACATAATCACACCCTTGTTTCACTCCTCTGCCTCTCATTATGGTGGCGTATGAACCACATTCACCATAAGGACCTTTTAATGTCACAGGGTCATGTGACTGTGTCCCCAGCCTATACTGTGACCCTCATCCCGTACTGTGCCCCCTTATAGCCTTTGCAGTGCTCCTAGTCATTCACTGTACTGTGCCCTCTTATACTATTTATCCGGTCACGGTATGGCGGTGTTATCCGATCACTGTGCAGAGGTGTTATCCGGTCAATGTATGGCAGTGGTATCCAATAACTGGATGGCGTTAACTGTATCCCTTTCCCTGCCCACACCGTACTTTTTTAGATCTGGCATGAGTGGGAAAAATATGCAGATTGTGGTGATAAGTACCTTTGCGCCACAATCTCTGTCAGAAATTCACCTAACATAGACTTATTTCTATATAATAAATGACCACCTAATTGCATTATTATTCGGGGGTAGGGCTATATTAAATATGTTTATATTACATTATATTGATTCTAGTGTCTACTGTGCCCTGTATTTCCTAGTAGAAAATGATCCTTGGGAAACACAGTCCTCATCCCTGACCACCAGGACAAGGTAGCGCTCTGTCAGTACAAGGCGGCCTCCCCTCTCCACAACGCTGCTACACTATGTACTGACACTAGGGCTTATTCTGACACTAGGGCTGGGTTCACATCCTATGTTTGCTATCCATTTAATGCATACCAAAAATGTATGTGTTAACAGATGCCTCAGACTAATGCCGTACAGTGGTGTCCGTTCACCATACAGTTCCATGGTAGAAGAAAAAATTATGTTAACTTCTGCATTTTTTTAATGGACTCTGCAGGATACAAAAAAGTGGAATGATGCACATTTGTATACATCAAATTGATAGGAAATAAAATTTTCTAGGCTTCAGCAGGACACATTTTTGAGAGAGTTTCCCTTTAAGAAGCTTAAAAATGGCCCCTGATTAAAATACATATTTTTTTTAGTGAGAATCTTTGCCAATGATCCCCCTCTAGTATATCACTGTCCATGTTGTGGGACTATTTGTGTACTTCTAGTAAGTGTTTGCTGGCTGCCATGAGTCTCTTGGCCACTGCATCTACATCAGCCCTTTCCATGGGTTCAGCAGAAAGATATTCCATCTTCTCTGCCTCGGTCGACACCGCAGCGCTACCATCTCCAGATCCCTTGTTAACAGGCTCTGGCTTAGACTTCTCCAACTCATAGACATTCTTCCCGATGTCAAGATCCCCCATCTCTACTCTGAGTTGCTTGTTCAGCCTTTCAAACTCATCTCGCTCCTCTTGAGCTTCTTCAAGGGCTCTAGCCAAGGATAGGGTGGGCCTTGGTCTCTTTTTCCCCCGAGCACCCACCTTCGCTTGGTCATGTTCTTCGGCATATCGGGCCAAGATGTATTTCTCTTCAGCCCAGGGCTGGTCAAACTTTTTAAGTTTTTTCTTAGTTTTTCGCACCAGTTTGTTGGAAGCGCCCCGCTCTTGGGCCTACTGGTCCAACTGCTCCTCGCTGGGTTCTGCGTCAACAGATCTAGGAGTATCACCATTCTTTTTTGGAGACCCTATGGGGGTCCACCCAGAGTCCCTTCAAGCACTTTATCGGTGTCTACCGCAGTTTTCTGTATTTCTTTGACGCCTTTGCTCTTCACCTGGATATCAGGCCGTAGACGCTTCAGCTCACTCATTTCTTTCAGGGTCTCCTCCCTTGACTCCTTTGCAGCCTTTTTCAGTGACTCTGTGAAGACAGCTAGTCTTTTCTTTATCAGATCTAGGGACTGTATAGAGAGGAAGGAATCATCTTCCTGCTTGCAGCTGTACCGACATGCCAGGTCATTTACCACGGCCTGGGTATGGGTCTCAGACATTAGACTGAAGTCTCCCCACTTAACACTCGTAATGTCAGTTACAACTGTCATCTGGTCACTACCACCAGTAACCACCTCAAC